>NW_027276910.1:0-300000 GCF_030028105.1 Mobula birostris | reverse complement strand
GGGCATGAGATTCGGGGCATGAGTATCAGGGCAGGAGATTCAGGGCATGAGATTCGGGGCGTGAGTTTCAAGGCAGGTGTTTTAGGGCACGTATTTCAGTGCAGGAGCTTCAGGGCAGGAGATTCAGAGAATGAGTTTCAGTGCATGAGTTTGAGGGCAGGAGTTTCACGGCATGAGATTCAGGGCATGAGTTTCTGGGCATGAGATTCAGGGCAGGTATTTCAGGGCATGTGATTCAGATAATGGGTTTCTGTGCAGATGATTCAGGGCAGGAGTTTTAGGGCATGTGATTCAGGACATGAGTTTCAGTGCATGAGTTTCAGGGCAGGAGTTTCAGGGTATGAGATTTAGGGCTTGAGTTTCAGTGCATGAGATTCAGGGCTTGAGTTTCAGGGCATGAGGTTCAGGGCATGAGTGTCAGTGCATGAGATTCAGGGCATCAGTTTCAGGACAGGAGTTTCAGTGCATGAGTTTCACGGCATGAGATTCAGGGCATGAGGTTCAGGGCATGAGTTTTAGGGTAGGTGTTTCAGTGCAAGAGTTTCAGGGCATGAGATTCAGGGCATGAGTTTCAGGGCAGTAATTTCACGGCATGAGATTCAGGGCATGTGTTTTAGGGCAGGTGTTTCAGTGCAAGAGTTTGAGGACATGAGATTCAGGGCATGAGTTTCAACGCAGGAGATTCAGGGCAAGAGATTCAGGGCATGAGATTCGGGGCTTGAGTTTCAAGGCATGTGTTTTAGGGCAGGTGTTTCAGTGCAAGAGTTTCAGGACATGAGATTCAGGGCAGGAGTTTCAGGGCATGTGAATCAGGGCATGAGTTTCAGTGCATGAGTTTCAGGGCAGGAGTTTCAGGGTATGAGATTTAGGGCATGAGCTTCAGTGCATGAGATTCAGGGCTTGAGTTTCAGGGCATGAGGTTCAGGGCATGAGTTTCAGTGCATGAGATTCAGGGCATCAGTTTTAGGGCAGGAGTTTCAGTGCATGAGTTTCACGGCATGAGATTCATTGCATGAGATTCAGGGCATGAGTTTTAGGGTAGGTGTTTCAGTGCAAGAGTTTCAGGGCATGAGATTCAGGGCATGAGTTTCAGGGCAGGAATTTCAGGGCATGACATTCAGGGCATGAGTTTCAGGGCAGGAGATTCACGGCTTGAGTTTAAGGTCAAGAGATTTAGCGCATGAGATTCAGGGCATGAGTTTCAGGGCATGAGATTCAGGGCAGGAATTTCAGGGCATGTGATTCAGATAATGAGTTTCTGTGCAGATGATTCAGGGCAGGAGTTTTAGGGCATGTGATTCAGGGCATGAGTTTCAGTGCATGAGTTTCAGGGCAGGAGTTTCAGGGTATGAGATTTAGGGCTTGAGTTTCAGTGCATGAGATTCAGGGCTTGAGTTTCAGGGCATGAGGTTCAGGGCATGAGTGTCAGTGCATGAGATTCAGGGCGTCATTTTCAGGGCAGGAGTTTCAGTGCATGAGTTTCAGGGCATGAGATTCAGGGCATGAGGTTCAGGGCATGAGTTTTAGGGTAGGTGTTTCAGTGCAAGAGTTTCAGGGCATGAGATTCAGGGCATGAGTTTCAAGGCAGGAGATTCAGGGCAAGAGATTCAGGGCATGAGATTCGGGGCTTGAGTTTGAAGGCATGTGTTTTAGGGCACGTATTTCAGTGCAGGAGTTTGAAGCAGGAGTTTCACGGCATGAGATTCAGGGCATGAGTTTCAGGGCATGCGTTTAAGGGCATGGGTTTCAGGTCTGTTGTTTCAGGGCTTGAGATTCAGGACAGCAGTTTCAGGGCAGGAGATTCAGGGCCGGTGTTTCAGTGCAAGAGTTTCAGTGCAAGAGTTTCAGGGCATGTCTTTCAGTGCATTAGTTTCAGAGCAGGAGTTTCAGAGCATGAGATTCAGGGGATGAGTTTCAGGGCAGGAGATTCATGGTTTGAGTTTAAGGTCATGAGATTTAGCGCATGAGATTCAGTGCATGAGTTTCAAGGCAGAAGTTTCAGGGCACGAGATTCAGGGCATGAGTTTCAGGGCAGGAGTTTCAGGACAAGTAATTCAGGGCGTGAGTTTCAGTGCATGAGTTTCAGTGCATGAGTTTGAGGGCAGGAGTTTCTAGGCATGAGATTCAGGACAGGAGTTTCAAGGCATGAGATTCAGGGCATAAGTTTCAGAGCATGAGTTTCAGTGCATGAGTTTGAGGGCAGGAATTTCAAGGCATGAGATTCAGGGCATGAGTTTCAGGGCATGAGATTCAGGGCAGGAATTTCAGACATGAGATTCAGATAATGAGTTTCTGGGCAGATGAATCAGGGCAGGAGTTTTGGGGCATGTGATTCAGGGCATGAGTTTCAGTGCATGAGTTTCAGGGCAGGAGTTTCAGGGTATGAGATTTAGGGCATGAGTTTCAGTGCATGAGATTCAGGGCTTGAGTTTCAGGGCATGAGATTCAGGGCTTGAGTTTCAGGGCATGAGTTTCAGGGCAGGAGTTTCAGTGCATGAGGTTCAGGGCATGAGTTTTAGGGTAGGTGTTTCAGTGCAAGAGTTTCAGGGCATGAGATTCAGGGCATGAGTATCAGGGCAGGAGATTCAGGGCATGAGATTCGGGGCGTGAGTTTCAAGGCAGGTGTTTTACGGCACGTATTTCAGTGCAGGAGCTTCAGGGCAGGAGATTCAGAGAATGAGTTTCAGTGCATGAGTTTGAGGGCAGGAGTTTCACGGCATGAGATTCAGGGCATGAGTTGCTGGGCATGAGATTCAGGGCAGGTATTTCAGGGCATGTGATTCAGATAATGGGTATCTGTGCAGATGATTCAGGGCAGGAGTTTTAGGGCATGTGATTCAGGGCATGAGTTTCAGTGCATGAGTTTCAGGGCAGGAGTTTCAGGGTATGAGATTTAGGGCTTGAGTTTCAGTGCATGAGATTCAGGGCTTGAGTTTCAGGGCATGAGGTTCAGGGCATGAGTGTCAGTGCATGAGATTCAGGGCGTCATTTTCAGGGCAGGAGTTTCAGTGCATGAGTTTCACGGCATGAGATTCAGGGCATGAGGTTCAGGGCATGAGTTTTAGGGTAGGTGTTTCAGTGCAAGAGTTTCAGGGCATGAGATTCAGGGCATGAGTTTCAGGGCAGGAATTTCACGGCATGAGATTCAGGGCATGTGTTTTAGGGCAGGTGTTTCAGTGCAAGAGTTTGAGGACATGAGATTCAGGGCATGAGTTTCAAGGCAGGAGATTCAGGGCAAGAGATTCAGGGCATGAGATTCGGGGCTTGAGTTTCAAGGCATGTGTTTTAGGGCACGTATTTCAGTGCAGGAGTTTCAGGGCAGGAGATTCACAGCATGAGTTTCAGTGCATGAGATTGAAGCAGGAGTTTCACGGCATGAGATTCAGGGCATGAGTTTCAGGGCATGAGTTTAAGGGCATGGGTTTCAGGTCTGTTGTTTCAGGGCTTGAGATTCAGGACAGCAGTTTCAGGGCAGGAGATTCAGGTCCGGTGTTTCAGTGCAAGAGTTTCAGGGCATGTCTTTCAGTGCATTAGTTTCAGGGCAGGAGTTTCAGAGCATGAGATTCAGGGCATGAGTTTCAGGGCAGGAGATTCATGGTTTGAGTTTAAGGTCATGAGATTTAGCGCATGAGATTCAGTGCATGAGTTTCAAGGCAGAAGTTTCAGGGCACGAGATTCAGGGCATGAGTTTCAGTGCAGGAGTTTCAGGACAAGTAATTCAGGGCGTGAGTTTCAGTGCATGAGTTTCAGTGCATGAGTTTGAGGGCATGAGATTCAGGACAGGAGTTTCAAGGCATGAGATTCAGGGCATGAGTTTCAGTGCATGAGTTTCAGTGCATGAGTTTGAGGGCAGGAATTTCAAGGCATGAGATTCAGGGCATGAGATTCAGGGCATGAGTTTCAGGGCATGAGTTTCAGGGCAGGAGTTTCAGACATGAGTTTGAGGGCAGGGGTTTCAAGGCATGAGATTCAGGGCATGAGATTCAGGACAGGAGTTACAAGGCATGAGATTCAGGTCATGAGTTTCAGTGCATGAGTTTCAGTGCATGAGTTTGAGGGCAGGAGTTTCAAGGCATGAGATTCAGGGCATGAGTTTCAGGGCGTGAGATTCAGGGCAGGAATTTCAGGGCATGTGATTCAGATAATGAGTTTCTGTGCAGATGATTCAGGGCAGGAGTTTTAGGGCATGTGATTCAGGGCATGAGTTTCAGTGCATGAGTTTCAGGGCAGGAGTTTCAGGGTATGAGATTTAGGGCATGAGTTTCAGTGCATGAGATTCAGGGCTTGAGTTTCAGGGCATGAGGTTCAGGGCATGAGTGTCAGTGCATGAGATTCAGGGCGTCATTTTCAGGGCAGGAGTTTCAGTGCATGAGTTTCACGGCATGAGATTCAGGGCATGAGGTTCAGGGCATGTGTTTTAGGGCAGGTGTTTCAGTGCAAGAGTTTGAGGACATGAGATTCAGGGCATGAGTTTCAAGGCAGGAGATTCAGGGCATGAGTTTCAGGGCGTGAGATTCAGGGCAGGAATTTCAGGGCATGTGATTCAGATAATGAGTTTCTGTGCAGATGATTCAGGGCAGGAGTTTTAGGGCATGTGATTCAGAGCATGAGTTTCAGTGCATGAGTTTCAGGGCAGGAGTTTCAGGGTATGAGATTTAGGGCATGAGTTTCAGTGCATGAGATTCAGGGCTTGAGTTTCAGGGCATGAGGTTCAGGGCATGAGTGTCAGTGCATGAGATTCAGGGCGTCATTTTCAGGGCAGGAGTTTCAGTGCATGAGTTTCACGGCATGAGATTCAGGGCATGAGGTTCAGGGCATGTGTTTTAGGGCAGGTGTTTCAGTGCAAGAGTTTGAGGACATGAGATTCAGGGCATGAGTTTCAAGGCAGGAGATTCAGGGCAAGAGATTCAGGGCATGAGATTCGGGGCTTGAGTTTCAAGGCATGTGTTTTAGGGCACGTATTTCAGTGCAGGAGTTTCAGGGCAGGAGATTCACAGCATGAGTTTCAGTGCATGAGTTTGAAGCAGGAGTTTCACGGCATGAGATTCAGGGCATGAGTTTCAGGAAATGAGTTTAAGGGCATGGGTTTCAGGTCTGTTGTTTCAGGGCTTGAGATTCAGGACAGCAGTTTCAGGGCAGGAGATTCAGGGCCGGTGTTTCAGTGCAAGAGTTTCAGTGCAAGAGTTTCAGGGCATGTCTTTCAGTGCATTAGTTTCAGGGCAGGAGTTTCAGAGCATGAGATTCAGGGCATGAGTTTCAGGGCAGGAGATTCATGGTTTGAGTTTAAGGTCATGAGATTTAGCTCATGAGATTCAGTGCATGAGTTTCAAGGCAGAAGTTTCAGGGCACGAGATTCAGGGCATGAGTTTCAGGGCAGGAATTTCAGGACAAGTAATTCAGGGCGTGAGATTCAGTGCATGAGTTTCAGTGCATCAGTTTGAGGGCAGGAGTTTCTAGGCATGAGATTCAGGACAGGAGTTTCAAGGCATGAGATTCAGGGCATGAGTTTCAGTGCATGAGTTTTAGTGCATGAGTTTGAGGGCAGGAATTTCAAGGCATGAGATTCAGGGCATGAGTTTCAGGGCATGAGATTCAGGGCAGGAATTTCAGAGCATGAGATTCAGATAATGAGTTTCTGGGCAGATGAATCAGGGCAGGAGTTTTAGGGCATGTGATTCAGGGCATGAGCTTCAGTGCATGAGTTTCAGGGCAGGAGTTTCAGGGTATGAGATTTAGGGCATGAGTTTCAGTGCATGAGATTCAGGGCTTGAGTTTCAGGGCATGAGATTCAGGGCTTGAGTTTCAGGGCATGAGTTTCAGGGCATGAGTGTCAGTGCATGAGATTCAGAACATCAGTTTCAGGGCAGGAGTTTCAGTGCATGAGGTTCAGGGCATGAGTTTTAGGGTAGGTGTTTCAGTGCAAGAGTTTCAGGGCATGAGATTCAGGGCATGAGTATCAGGGCAGGAGATTCAGGGCATGAGATTCGGGGCGTGAGTTTCAAGGCAGGTGTTTTAGGGCACGTATTTCAGTGCAGGAGCTTCAGGGCAGGAGATTCAGAGAATGAGTTTCAGTGCATGAGTTTGAGGGCAGGAGTTTCACGGCATGAGATTCAGGGCATGAGTTTCTGGGCATGAGATTCAGGGCAGGTATTTCAGGGCATGTGATTCAGATAATGGGTTTCTGTGCAGATGATTCAGGGCAGGAGTTTTAGGGCATGTGATTCAGGACATGAGTTTCAGTGCATGAGTTTCAGGGCAGGAGTTTCAGGGTATGAGATTTAGGGCTTGAGTTTCAGTGCATGAGATTCAGGGCTTGAGTTTCAGGGCATGAGGTTCAGGGCATGAGTGTCAGTGCATGAGATTCAGGGCATCAGTTTCAGGACAGGAGTTTCAGTGCATGAGTTTCACGGCATGAGATTCAGGGCATGAGGTTCAGGGCATGAGTTTTAGGATAGGTGTTTCAGTGCAAGAGTTTCAGGGCATGAGATTCAGGGCATGAGTTTCAGGGCAGGAATTTCACGGCATGAGATTCAGGGCATGTGTTTTAGGGCAGGTGTTTCAGTGCAAGAGTTTGAGGACATGAGATTCAGGGCATGAGTTTCAAGGCAGGAGATTCAGGGCAAGAGATTCAGGGCATGAGATTCGGGGCTTGAGTTTCAAGGCATGTGTTTTAGGGCACGTATTTCAGTGCAGGAGTTTCAGGGCAGGAGATTCACAGCATGAGTTTCAGTGCATGAGTTTGAAGCAGGAGTTTCACGGCATGAGATTCAGGGCATGAATTTCAGGGCATGAGTTTAAGGGCATGGGTTTCAGGTCTGTTGTTTCAGGGCTTGAGATTCAGGACAGCAGTTTCAGGGCAGGAGATTCAGGGCCGGTATTTCAGTGCAAGAGTTTCAGTGCAAGAGTTTCAGGGCATGTCTTTCAGTGCATTAGTTTCAGGGCAGGAGTTTCAGAGCATGAGATTCAGGGCATGAGTTTCAGGGCAGGAGATTCATGGTTTGAGTTTAAGGTCATGAGATTTAGCGCATGAGATTCAGTGCATGAGTTTCAAGGCAGAAGTTTCAGGGCACGAGATTCACGGCATGAGTTTCAGGGCAGGAGTTTCAGGACAAGTAATTCAGGGCGTGAGTTTCAGTGCATGAGTTTCAGTGCATGAGTTTGAGGGCAGGAGTTTCTAGGCATGAGATTCAGGACAGGAGTTTCAAGGCATGAGATTCAGGGCATGAGTTTCAGTGCATGAGTTTCAGTGCAGGAGTTTGAGGGCAGGAATTTCAAGGCATGAGATTCAGGACATGAGTTTCAGGGTATGAGATTCAGGGCAGGAATTTCAGGGCATGAGATTCAGATAATGAGTTTCTGGGCAGATGAATCAGGGCAGGAGTTTTAGGGCATGTGATTCAGGGCATGAGTTTCAGTGCATGAGAATCAGGGCAGGAGTTTCAGTGCATGAGCTTGAGGTCAGGAATTTCAAGGCATGAGAATCAGGGCATGAGTTTCAGGGCATGAGATTCAGGGCAGGAATTTCAGGGCATGTGATTCAGGGCAGGAGTTTCAGGGCATGTGAATCAGGGCATGAGTTTCAGTGCATGAGTTTCAGGGCAGGAGTTTCAGGGTATGAGATTTAGGGCATGAGCTTCAGTGCATGAGATTCAGGGCTTGAGTTTCCGGGCATGAGGTTCAGGGCATGAGTTTCAGTGCATGAGATTCAGGGCATCAGTTTCAGGGCAGGAGTTTCAGTGCATGAGTTTCACGGCATGAGATTCATTGCATGAGATTCAGGGCATGAGTTTTAGGGTAGGTGTTTCAGTGCAAGAGTTTCAGGGCATGAGATTCAGGGCATGAGTTTCAGGGCAGGAATTTCAGGGCATGACATTAAGGGCATGAGTTTCAGGGCAGGAGATTCACGGCTTGAGTTTAAGGTCAAGAGATTTAGCGCATGATATTCAGTGCATGAGTTTCATGGCAGAAGTTTCAGGGCATGAGATTCAGGGCATCAGTTTCAGGGAGGAGAATAAGGGCTTGAGTTTCAGGGCATGAGATTCAGGGCATGAGTTTCAGGGCATGAGTTTCAGGGCATGAGTTTGAGGGCAGGAGTTTCAAGGCATGAGATTCAGGGCATGAGATTCAGGACAGGAGTTACAGGGCATGAGATTCAGGTCATGAGTTTCAGTGCATGAGTTTCAGTGCATGAGTTTGAGGGCAGGAGTTTCAAGGCATGAGATTCAGGGCATGAGTTTCAGGGCATGAGATTCAGGTCAGGAATTTCAGGGCATGTGATTCAGATAATGAGTTTCTGTGCAGATGATTCAGGGCAGGAGTTTTAGTGCATGTGATTCAGGGCATGAGTTTCAGGGCAGGAGTTTCTGTGCATGAGTTTCACCGCATGAGATTCAGTGCAAGAGTTTCAGGGCATGAGATTCGGGGCATGAGTTTCAGGGCAGGAGTTTCAGGGTATGAGATTTAGGGCATGAGCTTCAGGACATGAGATTCAGGGCTTGAGTTTCAGGGCATGAGGTTCAGGGCATGTGTTTCAGTGCATGAGATTCAGGGCATCAGTTTCAGGGCAGGAGTTTCAGTGCATGAGTTTCACGGCATGAGATTCATTGCATGAGATTCAGGGCATGAGTTTTAGGGTAGGTGTTTCAGTGCAAGAGTTTCAGGGCATGAGATTCAGGGCATGAGTTTCAGGGCAGGAATTTCAGGGCATGACATTCAGGGCATGAGTTTCAGGGCAGGAGATTCACGGCTTGAGTTTAAGGTCAAGAGATTTAGCGCATGAGATTCAGTGCATGAGTTTCATGGCAGAAGTTTCAGGGCATGAGATTCAGGGCATGAGTTTCAGGGAGGAGAATAAGGGCTTGAGTTTCAGGGCATGAGATTCAGGGCATGAGTTTCAGGGCATGAGTTTCAGGGCATGAGTTTGAGGGCAGGAGTTTCAAGGCATGAGATTCAGGGCATGAGATTCAGGACAGGAGTTACAAGGCATGAGATTCAGGTCATGAGTTTCAGTGCATGAGTTTCAGTGCATGAGTTTGAGGGCAGGAGTTTCAAGGCATGAGATTCAGGGCATGAGTTTCAGGGCATGAGATTCAGGTCAGGAATTTCAGGGCATGTGATTCAGATAATGAGTTTCTGTGCAGATGATTCAGGGCAGGAGTTTTAGTGCATGTGATTCAGGGCATGAGTTTCAGGGCAGGAGTTTCTGTGCATGAGTTTCACCGCATGAGATTCAGGGCATGAGGTTCAGGGCATGAGTTTTAGGGTAGGTGTTTCAGTGCAAGAGTTTCAGGGCATGAGATTCGGGGCATGAGTTTCAGGGCAGGAATTTCACGGCATGAGATTCAGGGCATGTGTTTTAGGGCAGGTGTTTCAGTGCATGAGTTTCAGGGCAGGAGTTTCAGGGTATGAGATTTAGGGCATGAGCTTCAGGACATGAGATTCAGGGCTTGAGTTTCAGGGCATGAGGTTCAGGGCATGAGTTTCAGTGCATGAGTTTCAAGGCAGACGTTTCAGGGCACGAGATTCAGGGCATGAGTTTCAGGGCAGGAGTTTCAGGGCATGTAATTCAGGGCGTGAGTTTCAGGATATGAGATTCATGGCATGAGTTTCAGTGCAGGAGTTTCAGTGCAGGAGTTTCAGGTCATGAGATTCAGGGCATGAGTTTCAGTGCATGAGTTGGAGGGCAGGAGTTTCAAGGCAGGAGATTCAGGGCATGAGATTCAGGGCAGGAATTTCAGGGAATGTGATTCAGATAATGAGTTTCTGGGCAGATGATTCAGGGCAGGAGTTTTAGGGCATGTGATTCAGGTCATGAGTTTCAGTGCATGAGTTTCAGTGCATGTGTTTCAGTGCATGAGATTCAGGGCTTGAGTTTCAGGGCATGAGGTTCAGGGCAAGAGTTTCAGTGCATGAGATTCAGTGCATCAGTTTCAGGGCAGGAGTTTCAGTGCATGAATTTCACGGCATGAGATTCAGGGCATGAGATTCAGGGCATGAGTTTCAGGGTAGGTGTTTCAGTGCAAGAGTTTCAGGGCAGGAGATTCACGGCTTGAGTTTAAGGTCATGAGATTTAGAGCATGAGATTCAGTGCATGAGTTTCAGTGCATGAGTTTGAGGGCAGGAGTATCAAGGCATGAGATTCAGGGCATGAGTTTCAGGGCAGGAGAATAAGGGCTTGAGTTTCAGGGCATGAGATTCAGGGCATGAGTTTCAGGGCATGAGTTTCAGGGCAGGAGTTTCAGGGCATGTAATTCAGGGCGTGAGTTTCAGGATATGAGATTCATGGCATGAGTTTCAGTGCAGGAGTTTCAGGGCATGAGATTCAGGACAGGAGTTTCAAGGCATGAGAATCAGGGCATGAGTTTCAGTGCATGAGTTTGAGGTCAGGAGTTTCAAGGCATGAGAATCAGGGCATGAGTTTCAGGGCATGAGATTCAGGGCAGGAATTTCAGGGCATGTGATTCAGGGCAGGAGTTTCAGGGCATGTGAATCAGGGCATGAGTTTCAGTGCATGAGTTTCAGGGCAGGAGTTTCAGGGTATGAGATTTAGGGCATGAGCTTCAGTGCATGAGATTCAGGGCTTGAGTTTCCGGGCATGAGGTTCAGGGCATGAGTTTCAGTGCATGAGATTCAGGGCATCAGTTTCAGGGCAGGAGTTTCAGTGCATGAGTTTCACGGCATGAGATTCATTGCATGAGATTCAGGGCATGAGTTTTAGGGTAGGTGTTTCAGTGCAAGAGTTTCAGGGCATGAGAATCAGGGCATGAGTTTCAGGGCAGGAATTTCAGGGCATGACATTCAGGGCATGTGTTTTAGGGCAGATGTTTCAGTGCAAGAGTTTGAGGGCATGAGATTCAGGGCATGAGTTTCAAGACAGGAGATTCAGGGCATGAAATTCGGGGCTTGAGTTTCAAGGCAGGTGTTTTAGGGCACGTGTTTCAGTGCAGGAGTTTCAGGGCATGAGATTCAGGGCATGAGTTTCAGGGCAGGAATTTCAGGGCATGACATTCAGGGCATGAGTTTCTGGGCAGGAGATTCACGGCTTGAGTTTAAGGTCAAGAGATTTAGCGCATGATATTCAGTGCATGAGTTTCATGGCAGAAGTTTCAGGGCATGAGATTCAGGGCATGAGTTTCAGGGAGGAGAATAAGGGCTTGAGTTTCAGGGCATGAGATTCAGGGCATGAGTTTCAGGGCATGAGTTTCAGGGCATGAGTTTGAGGGCAGGAGTTTCAAGGCATGAGATTCAGGGCATGAGATTCAGGACAGGAGTTACAAGGCATGAGATTCAGGTCATGAGTTTCAGTGCATGAGTTTCAGTGCATGAGTTTGAGGGCAGGAGTTTCAAGGCATGAGATTCAGGGCATGAGTTTCAGGGCATGAGATTCAGGTCAGGAATTTCAGGGCATGTGATTCAGATAATGAGTTTCTGTGCAGATGATTCAGGGCAGGAGTTTTAGTGCATGTGATTCAGGGCATGAGTGTCAGTGCATGAGATTCAGGGCATCATTTTCAGGGCAGGAGTTTCAGTGCATGAGTTTCACCGCATGAGATTCAGGGCATGAGGTTCAGGGCAGGAATTTCACGGCATGAGATTCAGGGCATGTGTTTTAGGGCAGGTGTTTCAGTGCAAGAGTTTCAGGACATCAGATTCAGGGCAGGAGTTTCAGGGCATGTGAATCAGGGCATGAGTTTCAATGCATGAGTTTCAGGGCAGGAGTTTCAGGGTATGAGATTTAGGGCATGAGCTTCAGTGCATGAGATTCAGGGCTTGAGTTTCAGGGCATCAGGTTCAGGGCATGAGTTTCAGTGCATGAGATTCAGGGCATCAGTTTCAGGGCAGGAGTTTCAGTGCATGAGTTTCACGGCATGAGATTCATTCCATGAGATTCAGGGCATGAGTTTTAGGGTAGGTGTTTCAGAGCAAGAGTTTCAGGGCATGAGATTCAGGGCATGAGTTTCAGGGCAGGAATTTCAGGGCATGACATTCAGGGCATGAGTTTCAGGGCAGGAGATTCACGGCTTGAGTTTAAGGTCAAGAGATTTAGCGCATGAGATTCAGTGCATGAGTTTCATGGCAGAAGTTTCAGGGCATGAGATTCAGGGCATGAGTTTCAGGGAGGAGAATAAGGGCTTGAGTTTCAGGGCATGAGATTCAGGGCATGAGTTTCAGGGCATGAGTTTCGGGGCAGGAGTTTCAGACATGAGTTTGAGGGCAGGGGTTTCAAGGCATGAGATTCAGGGCATGAGATTCAGGACAGGAGTTACAAGGCATGAGATTCAGGTCATGAGTTTCAGTGCATGAGTTTCAGTGCATGAGTTTGAGGGCAGGAGTTTCAAGGCATGAGATTCAGGGCATGAGTTTCAGGGCATGAGATTCAGGGCAGGAATTTCAGGGCATGTGATTCAGATAATGAGTTTCTGTGCAGATGATTCAGGGCAGGAGTTTTAGGGCATGTGATTCAGGGCATGAGTTTCAGTGCATGAGTTTCAGGGCAGGAGTTTCAGGGTATGAGATTTAGGGCATGAGTTTCAGTGCATGAGATTCAGGGCTTGAGTTTCAGGGCATGAGGTTCAGGGCATGAGTGTCAGTGCATGAGATTCAGGGCGTCATTTTCAGGGCAGGAGTTTCAGTGCATGAGTTTCACGGCATGAGATTCAGGGCATGAGGTTCAGGGCATGTGTTTTAGGGCAGGTGTTTCAGTGCAAGAGTTTGAGGACATGAGATTCAGGGCATGAGTTTCAAGGCAGGAGATTCAGGGCAAGAGATTCAGGGCATGAGATTCGGGGCTTGAGTTTCAAGGCATGTGTTTTAGGGCACGTATTTCAGTGCAGGAGTTTCAGGGCAGGAGATTCACAGCATGAGTTTCAGTGCATGAGTTTGAAGCAGGAGTTTCACGGCATGAGATTCAGGGCATGAGTTTCAGGGCATGAGTTTAAGGGCATGGGTATCAGGTCTGTTGTTTCAGGGCTTGAGATTCAGGACAGCAGTTTCAGGGCAGGAGATTCAGGGCCGGTGTTTCAGTGCAAGAGTTTCAGTGCAAGAGTTTCAGGGCATGTCTTTCAGTGCATTAGTTTCAGGGCAGGAGTTTCAGAGCATGAGATTCAGGGCATGAGTTTCAGGGCAGGAGATTCATGGTTTGAGTTTAAGGTCATGAGATTTAGCGCATGAGATTCAGTGCATGAGTTTCAAGGCAGAAGTTTCAGGGCACGAGATTCAGGGCATGAGTTTCAGGGCAGGAATTTCAGGACAAGTAATTCAGGGCGTGAGTTTCAGTGCATGAGTTTCAGTGCATCAGTTTGAGGGCAGGAGTTTCTAGGCATGAGATTCAGGACAGGAGTTTCAAGGCATGAGATTCAGGGCATGAGTTTCAGTGCATGAATTTCAGTGCATGAGTTTGAGGGCAGGAATTTCAAGGCATGAGATTCAGGGCATGAGTTTCAGGGCATGAGATTCAGGGCAGGAATTTCAGAGCATGAGATTCAGATAATGAGTTTCTGGGCAGATGAATCAGGGCAGGAGTTTTAGGGCATGTGATTCAGGGCATGAGTTTCAGTGCATGAGTTTCAGGGCAGGAGTTTCAGGGTATGAGATTTAGGGCATGAGTTTCAGTGCATGAGATTCAGGGCTTGAGTTTCAGGGCATGAGATTCAGGGCTTGAGTTTCAGGGCATGAGTTTCAGGGCATGAGTGTCAGTGCATGAGATTCAGAACATCAGTTTCAGGGCAGGAGTTTCAGTGCATGAGGTTCAGGGCATGAGTTTTAGGGTAGGTGTTTCAGTGCAAGAGTTTCAGGGCATGAGATTCGGGGCATGAGTATCAGGGCAGGAGATTCAGGGCATGAGATTCGGGGCGTGAGTTTCAAGGCAGGTGTTTTAGGGCACGTATTTCAGTGCAGGAGCTTCAGGGCAGGAGATTCAGAGAATGAGTTTCAGTGCATGAGTTTGAGGGCAGGAGTTTCACGGCATGAGATTCAGGGCATGAGTTTCTGGGCATGAGATTCAGGGCAGGTATTTCAGGGCATGTGATTCAGATAATGGGTTTCTGTGCAGATGATTCAGGGCAGGAGTTTTAGGGCATGTGATTCAGGACATGAGTTTCAGTGCATGAGTTTCAGGGCAGGAGTTTCAGGGTATGAGATTTAGGGCTTGAGTTTCAGTGCATGAGATTCAGGGCTTGAGTTTCAGGGCATGAGGTTCAGGGCATGAGTGTCAGTGCATGAGATTCAGGGCATCAGTTTCAGGACAGGAGTTTCAGTGCATGAGTTTCACGGCATGAGATTCAGGGCATGAGGTTCAGGGCATGAGTTTTAGGGTAGGTGTTTCAGTGCAAGAGTTTCAGGGCATGAGATTCAGGGCATGAGTTTCAGGGCAGGAATTTCACGGCATGAGATTCAGGGCATGTGTTTTAGGGCAGGTGTTTCAGTGCAAGAGTTTGAGGACATGAGATTCAGGGCATGAGTTTCAACGCAGGAGATTCAGGGCAAGAGATTCAGGGCATGAGATTCGGGGCTTGAGTTTCAAGGCATGTGTTTTAGGGCAGGTGTTTCAGTGCAAGAGTTTCAGGACATGAGATTCAGGGCAGGAGTTTCAGGGCATGTGAATCAGGGCATGAGTTTCAGTGCATGAGTTTCAGGGCAGGAGTTTCAGGGTATGAGATTTAGGGCATGAGCTTCAGTGCATGAGATTCAGGGCTTGAGTTTCAGGGCATGAGGTTCAGGGCATGAGTTTCAGTGCATGAGATTCAGGGCATCAGTTTTAGGGCAGGAGTTTCAGTGCATGAGTTTCACGGCATGAGATTCATTGCATGAGATTCAGGGCATGAGTTTTAGGGTAGGTGTTTCAGTGCAAGAGTTTCAGGGCATGAGATTCAGGGCATGAGTTTCAGGGCAGGAATTTCAGGGCATGACATTCAGGGCATGAGTTTCAGGGCAGGAGATTCACGGCTTGAGTTTAAGGTCAAGAGATTTAGCGCATGAGATTCAGGGCATGAGTTTCAGGGCATGAGATTCAGGGCAGGAATTTCAGGGCATGTGATTCAGATAATGAGTTTCTGTGCAGATGATTCAGGGCAGGAGTTTTAGGGCATGTGATTCAGGGCATGAGTTTCAGTGCATGAGTTTCAGGGCAGGAGTTTCAGGGTATGAGATTTAGGGCTTGAGTTTCAGTGCATGAGATTCAGGGCTTGAGTTTCAGGGCATGAGGTTCAGGGCATGAGTGTCAGTGCATGAGATTCAGGGCGTCATTTTCAGGGCAGGAGTTTCAGTGCATGAGTTTCAGGGCATGAGATTCAGGGCATGAGGTTCAGGGCATGAGTTTTAGGGTAGGTGTTTCAGTGCAAGAGTTTCAGGGCATGAGATTCAGGGCATGAGTTTCAAGGCAGGAGATTCAGGGCAAGAGATTCAGGGCATGAGATTCGGGGCTTGAGTTTGAAGGCATGTGTTTTAGGGCACGTATTTCAGTGCAGGAGTTTGAAGCAGGAGTTTCACGGCATGAGATTCAGGGCATGAGTTTCAGGGCATGCGTTTAAGGGCATGGGTTTCAGGTCTGTTGTTTCAGGGCTTGAGATTCAGGGCAGCAGTTTCAGGGCAGGAGATTCAGGGCCGGTGTTTCAGTGCAAGAGTTTCAGTGCAAGAGTTTCAGGGCATGTCTTTCAGTGCATTAGTTTCAGAGCAGGAGTTTCAGAGCATGAGATTCAGGGGATGAGTTTCAGGGCAGGAGATTCATGGTTTGAGTTTAAGGTCATGAGATTTAGCGCATGAGATTCAGTGCATGAGTTTCAAGGCAGAAGTTTCAGGGCACGAGATTCAGGGCATGAGTTTCAGGGCAGGAGTTTCAGGACAAGTAATTCAGGGCGTGAGTTTCAGTGCATGAGTTTCAGTGCATGAGTTTGAGGGCAGGAGTTTCTAGGCATGAGATTCAGGACAGGAGTTTCAAGGCATGAGATTCAGGGCATAAGTTTCAGAGCATGAGTTTCAGTGCATGAGTTTGAGGGCAGGAATTTCAAGGCATGAGATTCAGGGCATGAGTTTCAGGGCATGAGATTCAGGGCAGGAATTTCAGACATGAGATTCAGATAATGAGTTTCTGGGCAGATGAATCAGGGCAGGAGTTTTGGGGCATGTGATTCAGGGCATGAGTTTCAGTGCATGAGTTTCAGGGCAGGAGTTTCAGGGTATGAGATTTAGGGCATGAGTTTCAGTGCATGAGATTCAGGGCTTGAGTTTCAGGGCATGAGATTCAGGGCTTGAGTTTCAGGGCATGAGTTTCAGGGCATGAGTGTCAGTGCATGAGATTCAGAACATCAGTTTCAGGGCAGGAGTTTCAGTGCATGAGGTTCAGGGCATGAGTTTTAGGGTAGGTGTTTCAGTGCAAGAGTTTCAGGGCATGAGATTCAGGGCATGAGTATCAGGGCAGGAGATTCAGGGCATGAGATTCGGGGCGTGAGTTTCAAGGCAGGTGTTTTAGGGCACGTATTTCAGTGCAGGAGCTTCAGGGCAGGAGATTCAGAGAATGAGTTTCAGTGCATGAGTTTGAGGGCAGGAGTTTCACGGCATGAGATTCAGGGCATGAGTTGCTGGGCATGAGATTCAGGGCAGGTATTTCAGGGCATGTGATTCAGATAATGGGTATCTGTGCAGATGATTCAGGGCAGGAGTTTTAGGGCATGTGATTCAGGGCATGAGTTTCAGTGCATGAGTTTCAGGGCAGGAGTTTCAGGGTATGAGATTTAGGGCTTGAGTTTCAGTGCATGAGATTCAGGGCTTGAGTTTCAGGGCATGAGGTTCAGGGCATGAGTGTCAGTGCATGAGATTCAGGGCGTCATTTTCAGGGCAGGAGTTTCAGTGCATGAGTTTCACGGCATGAGATTCAGGGCATGAGGTTCAGGGCATGAGTTTTAGGGTAGGTGTTTCAGTGCAAGAGTTTCAGGGCATGAGATTCAGGGCATGAGTTTCAGGGCAGGAATTTCACGGCATGAGATTCAGGGCATGTGTTTTAGGGCAGGTGTTTCAGTGCAAGAGTTTGAGGACATGAGATTCAGGGCATGAGTTTCAAGGCAGGAGATTCAGGGCAAGAGATTCAGGGCATGAGATTCGGGCTTGAGTTTCAAGGCATGTGTTTTAGGGCACGTATTTCAGTGCAGGAGTTTCAGGGCAGGAGATTCACAGCATGAGTTTCAGTGCATGAGATTGAAGCAGGAGTTTCACGGCATGAGATTCAGGGCATGAGTTTCAGGGCATGAGTTTAAGGGCATGGGTTTCAGGTCTGTTGTTTCAGGGCTTGAGATTCAGGACAGCAGTTTCAGGGCAGGAGATTCAGGTCCGGTGTTTCAGTGCAAGAGTTTCAGGGCATGTCTTTCAGTGCATTAGTTTCAGGGCAGGAGTTTCAGAGCATGAGATTCAGGGCATGAGTTTCAGGGCAGGAGATTCATGGTTTGAGTTTTAAGGTCATGAGATTTAGCGCATGAGATTCAGTGCATGAGTTTCAAGGCAGAAGTTTCAGGGCACGAGATTCAGGGCATGAGTTTCAGTGCAGGAGTTTCAGGACAAGTAATTCAGGGCGTGAGTTTCAGTGCATGAGTTTCAGTGCATGAGTTTGAGGGCATGAGATTCAGGACAGGAGTTTCAAGGCATGAGATTCAGGGCATGAGTTTCAGTGCATGAGTTTCAGTGCATGAGTTTGAGGGCAGGAATTTCAAGGCATGAGATTCAGGGCATGAGTTTCAGGGCATGAGATTCAGGGCATGAGTTTCAGGGAGGAGAATAAGGGCTTGAGTTTCAGGGCATGAGATTCAGGGCATGAGTTTCAGGGCATGAGTTTCAGGGCAGGAGTTTCAGACATGAGTTTGAGGGCAGGGGTTTCAAGGCATGAGATTCAGGGCATGAGATTCAGGACAGGAGTTACAAGGCATGAGATTCAGGTCATGAGTTTCAGTGCATGAGTTTCAGTGCATGAGTTTGAGGGCAGGAGTTTCAAGGCATGAGATTCAGGGCATGAGTTTCAGGGCGTGAGATTCAGGGCAGGAATTTCAGGGCATGTGATTCAGATAATGAGTTTCTGTGCAGATGATTCAGGGCAGGAGTTTTAGGGCATGTGATTCAGGGCATGAGTTTCAGTGCATGAGTTTCAGGGCAGGAGTTTCAGGGTATGAGATTTAGGGCATGAGTTTCAGTGCATGAGATTCAGGGCTTGAGTTTCAGGGCATGAGGTTCAGGGCATGAGTGTCAGTGCATGAGATTCAGGGCGTCATTTTCAGGGCGTCATTTTCAGGGCAGGAGTTTCAGTGCATGAGTTTCACGGCATGAGATTCAGGGCATGAGGTTCAGGGCATGTGTTTTAGGGCAGGTGTTTCAGTGCAAGAGTTTGAGGACATGAGATTCAGGGCATGAGTTTCAAGGCAGGAGATTCAGGGCATGAGTTTCAGGGCGTGAGATTCAGGGCAGGAATTTCAGGGCATGTGATTCAGATAATGAGTTTCTGTGCAGATGATTCAGGGCAGGAGTTTTAGGGCATGTGATTCAGAGCATGAGTTTCAGTGCATGAGTTTCAGGGCAGGAGTTTCAGGGTATGAGATTTAGGGCATGAGTTTCAGTGCATGAGATTCAGGGCTTGAGTTTCAGGGCATGAGGTTCAGGGCATGAGTGTCAGTGCATGAGATTCAGGGCGTCATTTTCAGGGCAGGAGTTTCAGTGCATGAGTTTCACGGCATGAGATTCAGGGCATGAGGTTCAGGGCATGTGTTTTAGGGCAGGTGTTTCAGTGCAAGAGTTTGAGGACATGAGATTCAGGGCATGAGTTTCAAGGCAGGAGATTCAGGGCAAGAGATTCAGGGCATGAGATTCGGGGCTTGAGTTTCAAGGCATGTGTTTTAGGGCACGTATTTCAGTGCAGGAGTTTCAGGGCAGGAGATTCACAGCATGAGTTTCAGTGCATGAGTTTGAAGCAGGAGTTTCACGGCATGAGATTCAGGGCATGAGTTTCAGGAAATGAGTTTAAGGGCATGGGTTTCAGGTCTGTTGTTTCAGGGCTTGAGATTCAGGACAGCAGTTTCAGGGCAGGAGATTCAGGGCCGGTGTTTCAGTGCAAGAGTTTCAGTGCAAGAGTTTCAGGGCATGTCTTTCAGTGCATTAGTTTCAGGGCAGGAGTTTCAGAGCATGAGATTCAGGGCATGAGTTTCAGGGCAGGAGATTCATGGTTTGAGTTTAAGGTCATGAGATTTAGCTCATGAGATTCAGTGCATGAGTTTCAAGGCAGAAGTTTCAGGGCACGAGATTCAGGGCATGAGTTTCAGGGCAGGAATTTCAGGACAAGTAATTCAGGGCGTGAGTTTCAGTGCATGAGTTTCAGTGCATCAGTTTGAGGGCAGGAGTTTCTAGGCATGAGATTCAGGACAGGAGTTTCAAGGCATGAGATTCAGGGCATGAGTTTCAGTGCATGAGTTTTAGTGCATGAGTTTGAGGGCAGGAATTTCAAGGCATGAGATTCAGGGCATGAGTTTCAGGGCATGAGATTCAGGGCAGGAATTTCAGAGCATGAGATTCAGATAATGAGTTTCTGGGCAGATGAATCAGGGCAGGAGTTTTAGGGCATGTGATTCAGGGCATGAGCTTCAGTGCATGAGTTTCAGGGCAGGAGTTTCAGGGTATGAGATTTAGGGCATGAGTTTCAGTGCATGAGATTCAGGGCTTGAGTTTCAGGGCATGAGATTCAGGGCTTGAGTTTCAGGGCATGAGTTTCAGGGCATGAGTGTCAGTGCATGAGATTCAGAACATCAGTTTCAGGGCAGGAGTTTCAGTGCATGAGGTTCAGGGCATGAGTTTTAGGGTAGGTGTTTCAGTGCAAGAGTTTCAGGGCATGAGATTCAGGGCATGAGTATCAGGGCAGGAGATTCAGGGCATGAGATTCGGGGCGTGAGTTTCAAGGCAGGTGTTTTAGGGCACGTATTTCAGTGCAGGAGCTTCAGGGCAGGAGATTCAGAGAATGAGTTTCAGTGCATGAGTTTGAGGGCAGGAGTTTCACGGCATGAGATTCAGGGCATGAGTTTCTGGGCATGAGATTCAGGGCAGGTATTTCAGGGCATGTGATTCAGATAATGGGTTTCTGTGCAGATGATTCAGGGCAGGAGTTTTAGGGCATGTGATTCAGGACATGAGTTTCAGTGCATGAGTTTCAGGGCAGGAGTTTCAGGGTATGAGATTTAGGGCTTGAGTTTCAGTGCATGAGATTCAGGGCTTGAGTTTCAGGGCATGAGGTTCAGGGCATGAGTGTCAGTGCATGAGATTCAGGGCATCAGTTTCAGGACAGGAGTTTCAGTGCATGAGTTTCACGGCATGAGATTCAGGGCATGAGGTTCAGGGCATGAGTTTTAGGATAGGTGTTTCAGTGCAAGAGTTTCAGGGCATGAGATTCAGGGCATGAGTTTCAGGGCAGGAATTTCACGGCATGAGATTCAGGGCATGTGTTTTAGGGCAGGTGTTTCAGTGCAAGAGTTTGAGGACATGAGATTCAGGGCATGAGTTTCAAGGCAGGAGATTCAGGGCAAGAGATTCAGGGCATGAGATTCGGGGCTTGAGTTTCAAGGCATGTGTTTTAGGGCACGTATTTCAGTGCAGGAGTTTCAGGGCAGGAGATTCACAGCATGAGTTTCAGTGCATGAGTTTGAAGCAGGAGTTTCACGGCATGAGATTCAGGGCATGAATTTCAGGGCATGAGTTTAAGGGCATGGGTTTCAGGTCTGTTGTTTCAGGGCTTGAGATTCAGGACAGCAGTTTCAGGGCAGGAGATTCAGGGCCGGTGTTTCAGTGCAAGAGTTTCAGTGCAAGAGTTTCAGGGCATGTCTTTCAGTGCATTAGTTTCAGGGCAGGAGTTTCAGAGCATGAGATTCAGGGCATGAGTTTCAGGGCAGGAGATTCATGGTTTGAGTTTAAGGTCATGAGATTTAGCGCATGAGATTCAGTGCATGAGTTTCAAGGCAGAAGTTTCAGGGCACGAGATTCACGGCATGAGTTTCAGGGCAGGAGTTTCAGGACAAGTAATTCAGGGCGTGAGTTTCAGTGCATGAGTTTCAGTGCATGAGTTTGAGGGCAGGAGTTTCTAGGCATGAGATTCAGGACAGGAGTTTCAAGGCATGAGATTCAGGGCATGAGTTTCAGTGCATGAGTTTCAGTGCAGGAGTTTGAGGGCAGGAATTTCAAGGCATGAGATTCAGGACATGAGTTTCAGGGTATGAGATTCAGGGCAGGAATTTCAGGGCATGAGATTCAGATAATGAGTTTCTGGGCAGATGAATCAGGGCAGGAGTTTTAGGGCATGTGATTCAGGGCATGAGTTTCAGTGCATGAGAATCAGGGCAGGAGTTTCAGTGCATGAGCTTGAGGTCAGGAATTTCAAGGCATGAGAATCAGGGCATGAGTTTCAGGGCATGAGATTCAGGGCAGGAATTTCAGGGCATGTGATTCAGGGCAGGAGTTTCAGGGCATGTGAATCAGGGCATGAGTTTCAGTGCATGAGTTTCAGGGCAGGAGTTTCAGGGTATGAGATTTAGGGCATGAGCTTCAGTGCATGAGATTCAGGGCTTGAGTTTCCGGGCATGAGGTTCAGGGCATGAGTTTCAGTGCATGAGATTCAGGGCATCAGTTTCAGGGCAGGAGTTTCAGTGCATGAGTTTCACGGCATGAGATTCATTGCATGAGATTCAGGGCATGAGTTTTAGGGTAGGTGTTTCAGTGCAAGAGTTTCAGGGCATGAGATTCAGGGCATGAGTTTCAGGGCAGGAATTTCAGGGCATGACATTCAGGGCATGAGTTTCAGGGCAGGAGATTCACGGCTTGAGTTTAAGGTCAAGAGATTTAGCGCATGATATTCAGTGCATGAGTTTCATGGCAGAAGTTTCAGGGCATGAGATTCAGGGCATCAGTTTCAGGGAGGAGAATAAGGGCTTGAGTTTCAGGGCATGAGATTCAGGGCATGAGTTTCAGGGCATGAGTTTCAGGGCATGAGTTTGAGGGCAGGAGTTTCAAGGCATGAGATTCAGGGCATGAGATTCAGGACAGGAGTTACAAGGCATGAGATTCAGGTCATGAGTTTCAGTGCATGAGTTTCAGTGCATGAGTTTGAGGGCAGGAGTTTCAAGGCATGAGATTCAGGGCATGAGTTTCAGGGCATGAGATTCAGGTCAGGAATTTCAGGGCATGTGATTCAGATAATGAGTTTCTGTGCAGATGATTCAGGGCAGGAGTTTTAGTGCATGTGATTCAGGGCATGAGTTTCAGGGCAGGAGTTTCTGTGCATGAGTTTCACCGCATGAGATTCAGGGCATGAGGTTCAGGGCATGAGTTTTAGGGTAGGTGTTTCAGTGCAAGAGTTTCAGGGCATGAGATTCGGGGCATGAGTTTCAGGGCAGGAATTTCACGGCATGAGATTCAGGGCATGTGTTTTAGGGCAGGTGTTTCAGTGCATGAGTTTCAGGGCAGGAGTTTCAGGGTATGAGATTTAGGGCATGAGCTTCAGGACATGAGATTCAGGGCTTGAGTTTCAGGGCATGAGGTTCAGGGCATGAGTTTCAGTGCATGAGATTCAGGGCATCAGTTTCAGGGCAGGAGTTTCAGTGCATGAGTTTCACGGCATGAGATTCATTGCATGAGATTCAGGGCATGAGTTTTAGGGTAGGTGTTTCAGTGCAAGAGTTTCAGGGCATGAGATTCAGGGCATGAGTTTCAGGGCAGGAATTTCAGGGCATGACATTCAGGGCATGAGTTTCAGGGCAGGAGATTCACGGCTTGAGTTTAAGGTCAAGAGATTTAGCGCATGAGATTCAGTGCATGAGTTTCATGGCAGAAGTTTCAGGGCATGAGATTCAGGGCATGAGTTTCAGGGAGGAGAATAAGGGCTTGAGTTTCAGGGCATGAGATTCAGGGCATGAGTTTCAGGGCATGAGTTTCAGGGCATGAGTTTGAGGGCAGGAGTTTCAAGGCATGAGATTCAGGGCATGAGATTCAGGACAGGAGTTACAAGGCATGAGATTCAGGTCATGAGTTTCAGTGCATGAGTTTCAGTGCATGAGTTTGAGGGCAGGAGTTTCAAGGCATGAGATTCAGGGCATGAGTTTCAGGGCATGAGATTCAGGTCAGGAATTTCAGGGCATGTGATTCAGATAATGAGTTTCTGTGCAGATGATTCAGGGCAGGAGTTTTAGTGCATGTGATTCAGGGCATGAGTTTCAGGGCAGGAGTTTCTGTGCATGAGTTTCACCGCATGAGATTCAGGGCATGAGGTTCAGGGCATGAGTTTTAGGGTAGGTGTTTCAGTGCAAGAGTTTCAGGGCATGAGATTCGGGGCATGAGTTTCAGGGCAGGAATTTCACGGCATGAGATTCAGGGCATGTGTTTTAGGGCAGGTGTTTCAGTGCATGAGTTTCAGGGCAGGAGTTTCAGGGTATGAGATTTAGGGCATGAGCTTCAGGACATGAGATTCAGGGCTTGAGTTTCAGGGCATGAGGTTCAGGGCATGAGTTTCAGTGCATGAGATTCAGGGCATCAGTTTCAGGGCAGGAGTTTCAGTGCATGAGTTTCACGGCATGAGATTCATTGCATGAGATTCAGGGCATGAGTTTTAGGGTAGGTGTTTCAGTGCAAGAGTTTCAGGGCATGAGATTCAGGGCATGAGTTTCAGGGCAGGAATTTCAGGGCATGACATTCAGGGCATGAGTTTCAGGGCAGGAGATTCGCGGCTTGAGTTTAAGTTCAAGAGATTTAGCGCATGAGATTCAGTGCATGAGTTTCATGGCAGAAGTTTCAGGGCATGAGATTCAGGGCATGAGTTTCAGGGAGGAGAATAAGGGCTTGAGTTTCAGGGCATGAGATTCAGGGCATGAGTTTCAGGGCATGAGTTTCAGGGCAGGAGTTTCAGACATGAGTTTGAGGGCAGGGGTTTCAAGGCATGAGATTCAGGGCATGAGATTCAGGACAGGAGTTACAAGGCATGAGATTCAGGTCATGAGTTTCAGTGCATGAGTTTCAGTGCATGAGTTTGATGGCAGGAGTTTCAAGGCATGAGATTCAGGGCATGAGTTTCAGGGCATGAGATTCAGGGCAGCAATTTCAGGGCATGTGATTCAGATAATGAGTTTCTGTGCAGATGATTCAGGGCAGGAGTTTTAGGGCATGTGATTCAGGGCATGAGTTTCAGTGCAGGAGTTTCAGGGCAGGAGTTTCAGGGTATGAGATTTAGGGCATGAGTTTCAGTGCATGAGATTCAGGGCTTGAGTTTCAGGGCATGAGGTTCAGGGCATGGGTGTCAGTGCATGAGATTCAGGGCGTCATTTTCAGGGCAGGAGTTTCAGTGCATGAGTTTCACGGCATGAGATTCAGGGCATGAGGTTCAGGGCATGAGTTTTAGGGTAGGTGTTTCAGTGCAAGAGTTTCAGGGCATGAGATTCAGGGCATGAGTTTCAGGGCAGGAATTTCACGGCATGAGATTCAGGGCATGTGTTTTAGGGCAGGTGTTTCAGTGCAAGAGATTCAGGGCATGAGATTCGGGGCTTGAGTTTCAAGGCATGTGTTTTAGGGCACGTATTTCAGTGCAGGAGTTTCAGGGCAGGAGATTCACAGCATGAGTTTGAGTGCATGAGTTTGAAGCAGGAGTTTCACGGCATGAGATTCAGGGCATGAGTTTCAGGGCATGAGTTTAAGGGCATGGGTTTCAAGTCTGTTGTTTCAGGGCTTGAGATTCAGGACAGCAGTTTCAGGGCAGGAGATTCAGGGCCGGTGTTTCAGTGCAAGAGTTTCAGTGCAAGAGTTTCAGGGCATGTCTTTCAGTGCATTAGTTTCAGGGCAGGAGTTTCAGAGCATGAGATTCAGGGCATGAGTTTCAGGGCAGGAGATTCATGGTTTGAGTTTAAGGTCATGAGATTTAGCGCATGAGATTCAGTGCATGAGTTTCAAGGCAGAAGTTTCAGGGCACGAGATTCAGGGCATGAGTTTCAGGGCAGGAGTTTCAGGACAAGTAATTCAGGGCGTGAGTTTCAGTGCATGAGTTTCAGTGCATGAGTTTGAGGGCAGGAGTTTCTAGGCATGAGATTCAGGACAGGAGTTTCAAGGCATGAGATTCAGGGCATAAGTTTCAGTGCATGAGTTTCAGTGCATGAGTTTGAGGGCAGGAATTTCAAGGCATGAGATTCAGGGCATGAGTTTCAGGGCATGAGATTCAGGGCAGGAATTTCAGACATGAGATTCAGATAATGAGCTTCTGGGCAGATGAATCAGGGCAGGAGTTTTGGGGCATGTGATTCAGGGCATGAGTTTCAGTGCATGAGTTTCAGGGCAGGAGTTTCAGGGTATGAGATTTAGGGCATGAGTTTCAGTGCATGAGATTCAGGGCTTGAGTTTCAGGGCATGAGATTCAGGGATTGAGTTTCAGGGCATGAGTTTCAGGGCATGAGTGTCAGTGCATGAGATTCAGAACATCAGTTTCAGGGCAGGAGTTTCAGTGCATGAGGTTCAGGGCATGAGTTTTAGGGTAGGTGTTTCAGTGCAAGAGTTTCAGGGCATGAGATTCAGGGCATGAGTATCAGGGCAGGAGATTCAGGGCATGAGATTCGGGGCGTGAGTTTCAAGGCAGGTGTTTTAGGGCACGTATTTCAGTGCAGGAGCTTCAGGGCAGGAGATTGAGAGAATGAGTTTCAGTGCATGAGTTTGAGGGCAGGAGTTTCACGGCATGAGATTCAGGGCATGAGTTGCTGGGCATGAGATTCAGGGCAGGTATTTCAGGGCATGTGATTCAGATAATGGGTTTCTGTGCAGATGATTCAGGGCAGGAGTTTTAGGGCATGTGATTCAGGGCATGAGTTTCAGTGCATGAGTTTCAGGGCAGGAGTTTCAGGGTATGAGATTTAGGGCATGAGTTTCAGTGCATGAGATTCAGGGCTTGAGTTTCAGGGCATGAGATTCAGGGCTTGAGTTTCAGGGCATGAGTTTCAGGGCATGAGTGTCAGTGCATGAGATTCAGAACATCAGTTTCAGGGCAGGAGTTTCAGTGCATGAGGTTCAGGGCATGAGTTTTAGGGTAGGTGTTTCAGTGCAAGAGTTTCAGGGCATGAGATTCAGGGCATGAGTATCAGGGCAGGAGATTCAGGGCATGAGATTCGGGGCGTGAGTTTCAAGGCAGGTGTTTTAGGGCACGTATTTCAGTGCAGGAGCTTCAGGGCAGGAGATTCAGAGAATGAGTTTCAGTGCATGAGTTTGAGGGCAGGAGTTTCACGGCATGAGATTCAGGGCATGAGTTGCTGGGCATGAGATTCAGGGCAGGTATTTCAGGGCATGTGATTCAGATAATGGGTTTCTGTGCAGATGATTCAGGGCAGGAGTTTTAGGGCATGTGATTCAGGGCATGAGATTCAGTGCATGAGTTTCAGGGCAGGAGTTTCAGGGTATGAGATTTAGGGCTTGAGTTTCAGTGCATGAGATTCAGGGCTTGAGTTTCAGGGCACGAGGTTCAGGGCATGAGTGTCAGTGCATGAGATTCAGGGCGTCATTTTCAGGGCAGGAGTTTCAGTGCATGAGTTTCACGGCATGAGATTCAGGGCATGAGGTTCAGGGCATGAGTTTTAGGGTAGGTGTTTCAGTGCAAGAGTTTCAGGGCATGAGATTCAGGGCATGAGTTTCAGGGCAGGAATTTCACGGCATGAGATTCAGGGCATGTGTTTTAGGGCAGGTGTTTCAGTGCAAGAGTTTGAGGACATGAGATTCAGGGCATGAGTTTCAAGGCAGGAGATTCAGGGCAAGAGATTCAGGGCATGAGATTCGGGGCTTGAGTTTCAAGGCATGTGTTTTAGGGCACGTATTTCAGTGCAGGAGTTTCAGGGCAGGAGATTCACAGCATGAGTTTCAGTGCATGAGATTGAAGCAGGAGTTTCACGGCATGAGATTCAGGGCATGAGTTTCAGGGCATGAGTTTAAGGGCATGGGTTTCAGGTCTGTTGTTTCAGGGCTTGAGATTCAGGACAGCAGTTTCAGGGCAGGAGATTCAGGGCCGGTGTTTCAGTGCAAGAGTTTCAGTGCAAGAGTTTCAGGGCATGTCTTTCAGTGCATTAGTTTCAGGGCAGGAGTTTCAGAGCATGAGATTCAGGGCATGAGTTTCAGGGCAGGAGATTCATGGTTTGAGTTTAAGGTCATGAGATTTAGCGCATGAGATTCAGTGCATGAGTTTCAAGGCAGAAGTTTCAGGGCACGAGATTCAGGGCATGAGTTTCAGTGCAGGAGTTTCAGGACAAGTAATTCAGGGCGTGAGTTTCAGTGCATGAGTTTCAGTGCATGAGTTTGAGGGCATGAGATTCAGGACAGGAGTTTCAAGGCATGAGATTCAGGGCATGAGTTTCAGTGCATGAGTTTCAGTGCATGAGTTTGAGGGCAGGAATTTCAAGGCATGAGATTCAGGGCATGAGTTTCAGAGCATGAGATTCAGGGCAGGAATTTCAGGGCATGAGATTCAGATAATGAGTTTCTGGGCAGATGAATCAGGGCAGGAGTTTTAGGGCATGTGATTCAGGGCATGAGTTTCAGTGCATGAGTTTCAGGGCAGAAGTTTCAGGGTATGAGATTTAGGGCATGAGTTTCAGTGCATGAGATTCAGGGCTTGAGTTTCAGGGCATGAGATTCAGGGCTTGAGTTTCAGGGCATGAGTTTCAGGGCATGAATGTCAGTGCATGAGATTCAGAACATCAGTTTCAGGGCAGGAGTTTCAGTGCATGAGGTTCAGGGCATGAGTTTTAGGGTAGGTGTTTCAGTGCAAGAGTTTCAGGGCATGAGTATCAGGGCAGGAGATTCAGGGCATGAGATTCGGGGCGTGAGTTTCAAGGCAGGTGTTTTAGGGCACGTATTTCAGTGCAGGAGCTTCAGGGCAGGAGATTCAGAGAATGAGTTTCAGTGCATGAGTTTGAGGGCAGGAGTTTCACGGCATGAGATTCAGGGCATGAGTTTCTGGGCATGAGATTCAGGGCAGGTATTTCAGGGCATGTGATTCAGATAATGAGTTTCTGTGCAGATGATTCATGGCAGGAGTTTTAGGGCATGTGATTCAGGGTATGAGTTTCAGTGCATGAGTTTCAGGGCAGGAGTTTCAGGGTATGAGATTTAGGGCATGAGTTTCAGTGCATGAGATTCAGGGCTTGAGTTTCAGGGCATGAGGTTCAGGGCATGAGTGTCAGTGCATGAGATTCAGGGCATCAGTTTCAGGACAGGAGTTTCAGTGCATGAGTTTCACGGCATGAGATTCAGGGCATGAGGTTCAGGGCATGAGTTTTAGGGTAGGTGTTTCAGTGCAAGAGTTTCAGGGCATGAGATTCAGGGCATGAGATTCAGGGCAGGAATTTCACGGCATGAGATTCAGGGCATGTGTTTTAGGGCAGGTGTTTCATTGCAAGAGTATCAGGGCATGAGATTCAGGGCATGAGTTTCAGGGCAGGAATTTCACGGCATGAGATTCAGGGCATGTGTTTTAGGGCAGGTGTTTCATTGCAAGAGTTTCAGGGCATGAGATTCAGGGCATAAGTTTCAAGGCAGGAGATTCAGGGCAGGAGATTCAGGGCATGAGATTCGGGGCTTGAGTTTCAAGGCAGGTGTTTTAGGGCACGTATTTCAGTGCAGGAGTTTCAGGGCAGGAGATTCACAGCATGAGTTTCAGTGCATGAGTTTGAGGGCAGGAGTTTCACGCATGAGATTCAGGGCATGAGTGTCAAGGCATGAGTTTAAGGGCATGGGTTTCGGGTCTGTGGTTTCAGGGCTTGAGATTCAGGGCCTGTGTTTCATTGCAAGAGTTTCAGGGCATGTCTTTCAGTGCATGAGTTTCAGGGCAGGAGTTTCAGAGCATGAGATTCAGGGCATGAGTTTCAGGGCAGGAGATTCACGGCTTGAGTTTACGATCATGAGATTTAGCGCATGAGATTCAGTGCATGAGTTTCAGGGCAGAAGTTTCAGGGCACGAGATTCAGGGCATGAGTTTCAGGACATGAGTTTCAGGGCAGGAGTTTCAGGGCATGTAATTCACGGCGTGAGTTTCAGTGCATGAGTTTCAGTGCATGGATTTGAGGGCAGGAGTTTCAAGGCATGAGATTCAGGGCATGAGTTTCAGGGCATGAGATTCAGGACAGGAGTTTCAAGGCATGAGATTCAGGGCATGAGTTTCAGGGCATGAGATTCAGGGCAGGAATTTCAGGGCATGTGATTCAGATAATGAGTTTCTGGGCAGATGAATCAGGGCAGGAGTTTTAAGGCATGTGACTCAGGGCAGGAGTTTCAGGGTATGAGATTTAGGGCATGAGTTTCAGTGCATGAGATTCAGGGCTTGAGTTTCAGGGCATGAGGTTCAGGGCATGAGTGTCAGTGCATGAGATTCAGGGCATCATTTTCAGGGCGGGAGTTTCAGTGCATGAGTTTCACGGCATGAGATTCAGGGCATGAGGTTCAGGGCATGAGATTTAGGGTAGGTGTTTCAGTGCAGGAATTTCACGGCATGAGATTCAGGGCATGTGTTTTAGGGCAAGTGTTTGAGTGCAAGAGTTTGAGGACATGAGATTCAGGGCATGAGTTTCAAGGCAGGAGATTCAGGGCAGGAGATTCAGGGCATGAGATTCGGGGCTTGAGTTTCAAGGGAGGGGTTTTCGGGCACGTATTTCAGTGCAGGAGTTTGACGGCATGAGATTCACAGCATGAGTTTCAGTGCATGAGTTTGAGGGCAGGAGTATCAAGGCATGAGATTCAGGGCATGAGTTTCAGGGCTGGAGAATAAGGGCTTGAGTTTCAGGGCATGAGATTCAGGGCATGAGTTTCAGGGCATGAGTTTCAGGGCATGAGTTTCAGTGCATGAGATTCAGGGCATCAGTTTCAGGGCAGGAGTTTCAGTGCATGAGTTTCACGGCATGAGATTCATTGCATGAGATTCAGGGCATGAGTTTTAGGGTAGGTGTTTCAGTGCAAGAGTTTCAGGGCATGAGATTCAGAGCATGAGTTTCAGGGCAGGAATTTCAGGGCATGACATTCAGGGCATGAGTTTCAGAGCAGGAGATTCACGGCTTGAGTTTAAGGTCAAGAGATTTAGCGCATGAGATTCAGAGCATGAGTTTCATGGCAGAAGTTTCAGGGCATGAGATTCAGGGCATGAGTTTCAGGGAGGAGAATAAGGGCTTGAGTTTCAGGGCATGAGATTCAGGGCATGAGTTTCAGGGCATGAGTTTCAGGGCAGGAGTTTCAGGGCATGAGTTTGAGGGCAGGAGTTTCAAGGCATGAGATTCAGGGCATGAGATTCAGGACAGGAGTTTCAAGGCATGAGATTCAGGTCATGAGTTTCAGTGCATGAGTTTCAGTGCATGAGTTTGATGGCAGGAGTTTCAAGGCATGAGATTCAGGGCATGAGTTTCAGGGCATGAGATTCAGGGCAGGAATTTCAGGGCATGTGATTCAGATAATGAGTTTCTGTGCAGATGATTCAGGGCAGGAGTTTTAGGGCATGTGATTCAGGGCATGAGTTTCAGTGCAGGAGTTTCAGGGCAGGAGTTTCAGGGTATGAGATTTAGGGCATGAGTTTCAGTGCATGAGATTCAGGGCTTGAGTTTCAGGGCATGAGGTTCAGGGCATGGGTGTCAGTGCATGAGATTCAGGGCGTCATTTTCAGGGCAGGAGTTTCAGTGCATGAGTTTCACGGCATGAGATTCAGGGCATGAGGTTCAGGGCATGAGTTTTAGGGTAGGTGTTTCAGTGCAAGAGTTTCAGGGCATGAGATTCAGGGCATGAGTTTCAGGGCAGGAATTTCACGGCATGAGATTCAGGGCATGTGTTTTAGGGCAGGTGTTTCAGTGCAAGAGTTTGAGGACATGAGATTCAGGGCATGAGTTTCAAGGCAGGAGATTCAGGGCAAGAGATTCAGGGCATGAGATTCGGGGCTTGAGTTTCAAGGCATGTGTTTTAGGGCACGTATTTCAGTGCAGGAGTTTCAGGGCAGGAGATTCACAGCATGAGTTTGAGTGCATGAGTTTGAAGCAGGAGTTTCACGGCATGAGATTAAGGGCATGAGTTTCAGCGCATGAGTTTAAGGGCATGGGTTTCAGGTCTGTTGTTTCAGGGCTTGAGATTCAGGACAGCAGTTTCAGGGCAGGAGATTCAGGGCCGGTGTTTCAGTGCAAGAGTTTCAGGGCATGTCTTTCAGTGCATTAGTTTCAGGGCAGGAGTTTCAGAGCATGAGATTCAGGGCATGAGTTTCAGGGCAGGAGATTCATGGTTTGAGTTTAAGGTCATGAGATTTAGCGCATGAGATTCAGTGCATGAGTTTCAAGGCAGAAGTTTCAGGGCACGAGATTCAGGGCATGAGTTTCAGGGCAGGAGTTTCAGGACAAGTAATTCAGGGCGTGCGTTTCAGTGCATGAGTTTCAGTGCATGAGTTTGAGGGCAGGAGTTTCTAGGCATGAGATTCAGGACAGGAGTTTCAAGGCATGAGATTCAGGGCATAAGTTTCAGTGCATGAGTTTCAGTGCATGAGTTTGAGGGCAGGAATTTCAAGGCATGAGATTCAGGGCATGAGTTTCAGGGCATGAGATTCAGGGCAGGAATTTCAGACATGAGATTCAGATAATGAGTTTCTGGGCAGATGAATCAGGGCAGGAGTTTTGGGGCATGTGATTCAGGGCATGAGTTTCAGTGCATGAGTTTCAGGGCAGGAGTTTCAGGGTATGAGATTTAGGGCATGAGTTTCAGTGCATGAGATTCAGGGCTTGAGTTTCAGGGCATAAGATTCAGGGCTTGAGTTTCAGGGCATGAGTTTCAGGACATGAGTGTCAGTGCATGAGATTCAGAACATCAGTTTCAGGGCAGGAGTTTCAGTGCATGAGGTTCAGGGCATGAGTTTTAGGGTAGGTGTTTCAGTGCAAGAGTTTCAGGGCATGAGATTCAGGGCATGAGTATCAGGGCAGGAGATTCAGGGCATGAGATTCGGGGCGTGAGTTTCAAGGCAGGTGTTTTAGGGCACGTATTTCAGTGCAGGAGCTTCAGGGCAGGAGATTCAGAGAATGAGTTTCAGTGCATGAGTTTGAGGGCAGGAGTTTCACGGCATGAGATTCAGGGCATGAGTTGCTGGGCATGAGATTCAGGGCAGGTATTTCAGGGCATGTGATTCAGATAATGGGTTTCTGTGCAGATGATTCAGGGCAGGAGTTTTAGGGCATGTGATTCAGGGCATGAGTTTCAGTGCATGAGTTTCAGGGCAGGAGTTTCAGGGTATGAGATTTAGGGCTTGAGTTTCAGTGCATGAGATTCAGGGCTTGAGTTTCAGGGCATGAGGTTCAGGGCATGAGTGTCAGTGCATGAGATTCAGGGCATCAGTTTCAGGACAGGAGTTTCAGTGCATGAGTTTCACGGCATGAGATTCAGGGCATGAGGTTCAGGGCATGAGTTTTAGGGTAGGTGTTTCAGTGCAAGAGTTTCAGGGCATGAGATTCAGGGCATGAGTTTCAGGGCAGGAATTTCACGGCATGAGATTCAGGGCATGTGTTTTAGGGCAGGTGTTTCAGTGCAAGAGTTTGAGGACATGAGATTCAGGGCATGAGTTTCAAGGCAGGAGATTCAGGGCAAGAGATTCAGGGCATGAGATTCGGGGCTTGAGTTTCAAGGCATGTGTTTTAGGGCACGTATTTCAGTGCAGGAGTTTCAGGGCAGGAGATTCACAGCATGAGTTTCAGTGCATGAGTTTGAAGCAGGAGTTTCACGGCATGAGATTCAGGGCATGAGTTTCAGGGCATGAGTTTAAGGGCATGGGTTTCAGGTCTGTTGTTTCAGGGCTTGAGATTCAGGACAGCAGTTTCAGGGCAGGAGATTCAGGGCCGGTGTTTCAGTGCAAGAGTTTCAGTGCAAGAGTTTCAGGGCATGTATCTCAGTGCATTAGTTTCAGGGCAGGAGTTTCAGAGCATGAGATTCAGGGCATGAGTTTCAGGGCAGGAGATTCATGGTTTGAGTTTAAGGTCATGAGATTTAGCGCATGAGATTCAGTGCATGAGTTTCAAGGCAGAAGTTTCAGGGCACGAGATTCAGGGCATGAGTTTCAGTGCAGGAGTTTCAGGACAAGTAATTCAGGGCGTGAGTTTCAGTGCATGAGTTTCAGTGCATGAGTTTGAGGGCATGAGATTCAGGACAGGAGTTTCAAGGCATGAGATTCAGGGCATGAGTTTCAGTGCATGAGTTTCAGTGCATGAGTTTGAGGGCAGGAATTTCAAGGCATGAGATTCAGGGCATGAGTTTCAGGGCATGAGATTCAGGGCAGGAATTTCAGGGCATGAGATTCAGATAATGAGTTCCTGGGCAGATGAATCAGGGCAGGAGTTTTAGGGCATGTGATTCAGGGCATGAGTTTCAGTGCATGAGTTTCAGGGCAGAAGTTTCAGGGTATGAGATTTAGGGCATGAGTTTCAGTGCATGAGATTCAGGGCTTGAGTTTCAGGGCATGAGATTCAGGGCTTGAGTTTCAGGGCATGAGTTTCAGGGCATGAATGTCAGTGCATGAGATTCAGAACATCAGTTTCAGGGCAGGAGTTTCAGTGCATGAGGTTCAGGGCATGAGTTTTAGGGTAGGTGTTTCAGTGCAAGAGTTTCAGGGCATGAGATTCAGGGCATGAGTATCAGGGCAGGAGACTCAGGGCATGAGATTCGGGGCGTGAGTTTCAAGGCAGGTGTTTTAGGGCACGTATTTCAGTGCAGGAGCTTCAGGGCAGGAGATTCAGAGAATGAGTTTCAGTGCATGAGTTTGAGGGCATCAGTTTCACGGCATGAGATTCAGGGCATGAGTTTCTGGGCATGAGATTCAGGGCAGGTTTTTCAGGGCATGTGATTCAGATAATGAGTTTCTGTGCAGATGATTCAGGGCAGGAGTTTTAGGGCATGTGATTCAGGGTATGAGTTTCAGTGCATGAGTTTCAGGGCAGGAGTTTCAGGGTATGAGATTTAGGGCATGAGTTTCAGTGCATGAGATTCAGGGCTTGAGTTTCAGGGCATGAGGTTCAGGGCATGAGTGTCAGTGCATGAGATTCAGGGCATCAGTTTCAGGACAGGAGTTTCAGTGCATGAGTTTCACGGCATGAGATTCAGGGCATGAGGTTCAGGGCATGAGTTTTAGGGTAGGTGTTTCAGTGCAAGAGTTTCAGGGCATGAGATTCAGGGCATGAGTTTCAGGGCAGGAATTTCACGGCATGAGACTCAGGGCATGTGTTTTAGGGCAGGTGTTTCATTGCAAGAGTTTCAGGGCATGAGATTCAGGGCATGAGTTTCAGGGCAGGAATTTAACGGCATGAGATTCAGGGCATGTGTTTTAGGGCAGGTGTTTCATTGCAAGAGTTTCAGGGCATGAGATTCAGGGCATAAGTTTCAAGGCAGGAGATTCAGGGCAGGAGATTCAGGGCATGAGATTCGGGGCTTGAGTTTCAAGGCAGGTGTTTTAGGGCACGTATTTCAGTGCAGGAGTTTCAGGGCAGGAGATTCACAGCATGAGTTTCAGTGCATGAGTTTGAGGGCAGGAGTTTCACGCATGAGATTCAGGGCATGAGTGTCAAGGCATGAGTTTAAGGGCATGGGTTTCGGGTCTGTGGTTTCAGGGCTTGAGATTCAGGGCCTGTGTTTCAGTGCAAGAGTTTCAGGGCATGTCTTTCAGTGCATGAGTTTCAGGGCAGGAGTTTCAGAGCATGAGATTCAGGGCATGAGTTTCAGGGCAGGAGATTCACGGCTTGAGTTTACGATCATGAGATTTAGCGCATGAGATTCAGTGCATGAGTTTCAGGGCAGAAGTTTCAGGGCACGAGATTCAGGGCATGAGTTTCAGGACATGAGTTTCAGGGCAGGAGTTTCAGGGCATGTAATTCACGGCGTGAGTTTCAGTGCATGAGTTTCAGTGCATGGATTTGAGGGCAGGAGTTTCAAGGCATGAGATTCAGGGCATGAGATTCAGGACAGGAGTTTCAAGGCATGAGATTCAGGGCATGAGTTTCAGGGCATGAGATTCAGGGCAGGAATTTCAGGGCATGTGATTCAGATAATGAGTTTCTGGGCAGATGAATCAGGGCAGGAGTTTTAAGGCATGTGATTCAGGGCATGAGTTTCAGTACATGAGTTTCAGGGCAGGAGTTTCAGCGTATGAGATTTAGGGCATGAGTTTCAGTGCATGAGATTCAGGGCTTGAGTTTCAGGGCATGAGGTTCAGGGCATGAGTGTCAGTGCATGAGATTCAGGGCATCATTTTCAGGGCGGGAGTTTCAGTGCATGAGTTTCACGGCATGAGATTCAGGGCATGAGGTTCAGGGCATGAGATTTAGGGTAGGTGTTTCAGTGCAGGAATTTCACGGCATGAGATTCAGGGCATGTGTTTTAGGGCAGGTGTTTGAGTGCAAGAGTTTGAGGGCATGAGATTCAGGGCATGAGTTTCAAGGCAGGAGATTCAGGGCAGGAGATTCAGGGCATGAGATTCGGGGCTTGAGTTTCAAGGGAGGGGTTTTCGGGCACGTATTTCAGTGCAGGAGTTTGACGGCATGAGATTCACAGCATGAGTTTCAGTGCATGAGTTTGAGGGCAGGAGTATCAAGGCATGAGATTCAGGGCATGAGTTTCAGGGCTGGAGAATAAGGGCTTGAGTTTCAGGGCATGAGATTCAGGGCATGAGTTTCAGGGCATGAGTTTCAGGGCATGAGTTTCAGTGCATGAGATTCAGGGCATCAGTTTCAGGGCAGGAGTTTCAGTGCATGAGTTTCACGGCATGAGATTCATTGCATGAGATTCAGGGCATGAGTTTTAGGGTAGGTGTTTCAGTGCAAGAGTTTCAGGGCATGAGATTCAGAGCATGAGTTTCAGGGCAGGAATTTCAGGGCATGACATTCAGGGCATGAGTTTCAGGGCAGGAGATTCACGGCTTGAGTTTAAGGTCAAGAGATTTAGCGCATGAGATTCAGAGCATGAGTTTCATGGCAGAAGTTTCAGGGCATGAGATTCAGGGCATGAGTTTCAGGGAGGAGAATAAGGGCTTGAGTTTCAGGGCATGAGAATCAGGGCATGAGTTTCAGGGCATGAGTTTCAGGGCAGGAGTTTCAGGGCATGAGTTTGAGGGCAGGAGTTTCAAGGCATGAGATTCAGGGCATGAGATTCAGGACAGGAGTTTCAAGGCATGAGATTCAGGTCATGAGTTTCAGTGCATGAGTTTCAGTGCATGAGTTTGAGGGCAGGAGTTTCAAGGCATGAGATTCAGGGCATGAGTTTCAGGGCATGAGATTCAGGGCAGGAATTTCAGGGCATGTGATTCAGATAATGAGTTTCTGTGCAGATGATTCAGGGCAGGAGTTTTAGGGCATGTGATTCAGGGCATGAGTTTCAGTGCATGCGTTTCAGGGCAGGAGTTTCAGGGTATGAGATTTAGGGCATGAGTTTCAGTGCATGAGATTCAGGGCTTGAGTTTCAGGGCATGAGGTTCAGGGCATGAGTGTCAGTGCATGAGATTCAGGGCATCATTTTCAGGGCAGGAGTTTCAGTGCATGAGTTTCACGGCATGAGATTCAGGGCATGAGGTTCAGGGCATGAGTTTTAGGGCAGGAATTTCACTGCATGAGATTCAGGGCATGTGTTTTAGGGCAGGTGTTTAAGTGCAAGACTTTGAGGACATGAGATTCAGGGCATGAGTTTCAAGGCAGGAGATTCAGGGCAAGAGATTCAGGGCATGAGATTCGGGGCTTGAGTTTCAAGGCAGGTGTTTTAGGGCACGTATTTCAGTGCAGGAGTTTCAGAGCAGGAGATTCACAGCATGAGTTTCAGTGCATGAGTTTGAGGGCAGGAGTTTCACGGCATGAGATTCAGGGCATGAGTTTCAGGGCATGAGTTTAAGGGCATGGGTTTCAGGTCTGTTGTTTCAGGGCTTGAGATTCAGGAAAGCAGTTTCAGGGCAGGAGATTCAGGGCCGGTGTTTCAGTGCAAGAGTTTCAGTGCAAGAGTTTCAGGGCATGTCTTTCAGTGCATTAGTTTCATGTCAGGAGTTTCAGAGCATGAGATTCAGGGCATGAGTTTCAGGGCAGGAGATTCATGGCTTGAGTTTAAGGTCATGAGGTTTAGCGCATGAGATTCAGTGCATGAGTTTCAAGGCAGAAATTTCAGGGCACGAGATTCAGGGCATGAGTTTCAGGGCAGGAGTTTCAGGATATGTAATTCAGGGCGTGAGTTTCAGTGCATGAGTTTGAGGGCAGGAGTTTTTAGGCATGAGATTCAGGAAAGGAGTTTCAAGGCATGAGATTCAGGGCATGAGTTTCAGTGCATGAGTTTGAGGGCAGTAGTTTCAAGGCATGAGATTCAGGGCATGAGTTTCAGGGCATGAGATTCAGGGCATGTGTTTTAGGGCAGGTGTTTGAGTGCAAGAGTTTGAGGACATGAGATTCAGGGCATGAGTTTCAAGGCAGGAGATTCAGGGCAGGAGATTCAGGGCATGAGATTCGGGGCTTGAGTTTCAAGGCAGGTGTTTTAGGGCACGTATTTCAGTGCAGGAGTTTCACGGCATGAGATTCACAGCATGAGTTTCAGTGCATGAGTTTGAGGGCAGGAGTATCAAGGCATGAGATTCAGGGCGTGAGTTTCAGGGCTGGAGAATAAGGGCTTGAGTTTCAGGGCATGAGATTCAGGGCATGAGTTTCAGGGCATGAGTTTCAGGGCAGGAGTTTCAGGGCATGTAATTCAGGGCGTGAGTTTCAGGATATGAGATTCATGACATGAGTTTCAGTGCAGGAGTTTCAGGGCATGAGATTCAGGACAGGAGTTTCAAGGCATGAGATTCAGGGCATGAGTTTCAGTGCATGAGTTTGAGGGCAAGAGTTTCAATGCATGAGAATCAGGGCATGAGTTTCAGGGCATGAGATTCAGGGCAGGAATTTCAGGGCATGTGATTCAGGGCAGGAGTTTCAGGGCATGTGAATCAGGGCATGAGTTTTAGGGTAGGTGTTTCAGTGCAAGAGTTTCAGGGCATGAGATTCAGAGCATGAGTTTCAGGGCAGGAATTTCAGGGCATGACATTCAGGGCATGAGTTTCAGGGCAGGAGATTCACGGCTTGAGTTTAAGGTCAAGAGATTTAGCGCATGAGATTCAGAGCATGAGTTTCATGGCAGAAGTTTCAGGGCATGAGATTCAGGGCATGAGTTTGAGGGCAGGAGTTTCAAGGCATGAGATTCAGGGCATGAGATTCAGGACAGGAGTTTCAAGGCATGAGATTCAGGTCATGAGTTTCAGTGCATGAGTTTCAGGGCAGAAGTTTCAGGGTATGAGATTTAGGGCATGAGTTTCAGTGCATGAGATTCAGGGCTTGAGTTTCAGGGCATGAGATTCAGGGCTTGAGTTTCAGGGCATGAGTTTCAGGGCATGAATGTCAGTGCATGAGATTCAGAACATCAGTTTCAGGGCAGGAGTTTCAGTGCATGAGGTTCAGGGCATGAGTTTTAGGGTAGGTGTTTCAGTGCAAGAGTTTCAGGGCATGAGATTCAGGGCATGAGTATCAGGGCAGGAGACTCAGTGCATGAGATTCGGGGCGTGAGTTTCAAGGCAGGTGTTTTAGGGCACGTATTTCAGTGCAGGAGCTTCAGGGCAGGAGATTCAGAGAATGAGTTTCAGTGCATGAGTTTGAGGGCAGGAGTTTCACGGCATGAGATTCAGGGCATGAGTTTCTGGGCATGAGATTCAGGGCAGGTATTTCAGGGCATGTGATTCAGATAATGAGTTTCTGTGCAGATGATTCAGGGCAGGAGTTTTAGGGCATGTGATTCAGGGTATGAGTTTCAGTGCATGAGTTTCAGGGCAGGAGTTTCAGGGTATGAGATTTAGGGCATGAGTTTCAGTGCATGAGATTCAGGGCTTGAGTTTCAGGGCATGAGGTTCAGGGCATGAGTGTCAGTGCATGAGATTCAGGGCATCAGTTTCAGGACAGGAGTTTCAGTGCATGAGTTTCACGGCATGAGATTCAGGGCATGAGGTTCAGGGCATGATTTTTAGGGTAGGTGTTTCAGTGCAAGAGTTTCAGGGCATGAGATTCAGGGCATGAGTTTCAGGGCAGGAATTTCACGGCATGAAACTCAGGGCATGTGTTTTAGGGCAGGTGTTTCATTGCAAGAGTTTCAGGGCATGAGATTCAGGGCATGAGTTTCAGGGCAGGAATTTAACGGCATGAGATTCAGGGCATGTGTTTTAGGGCAGGTGTTTCATTGCAAGAGTTTCAGGGCATGAGATTCAGGGCATAAGTTTCAAGGCAGGAGATTCAGGGCAGGAGATTCAGGGCATGAGATTCGGGGCTTGAGTTTCAAGGCAGGTGTTTTAGGGCACGTATTTCAGTGCAGGAGTTTCAGGGCAGGAGATTCACAGCATGAGTTTCAGTGCATGAGTTTGAGGGCAGGAGTTTCACGCATGAGATTCAGGGCATGAGTGTCAAGGCATGAGTTTAAGGGCATGGGTTTCGGGTCTGTGGTTTCAGGGCTTGAGATTCAGGGCCTGTGTTTCAGTGCAAGAGTTTCAGGGCATGTCTTTCAGTGCATGAGTTTCAGGGCAGGAGTTTCAGAGCATGAGATTCAGGGCATGAGTTTCAGGGCAGGAGATTCACGGCTTGAGTTTACGATCATGAGATTTAGCGCATGAGATTCAGTGCATGAGTTTCAGGGCAGAAGTTTCAGGGCACGAGATTCAGGGCATGAGTTTCAGGACATGAGTTTCAGGGCAGGAGTTTCAGGGCATGTAATTCACGGCGTGAGTTTCAGTGCATGAGTTTCAGTGCATGGATTTGAGGGCAGGAGTTTCAAGGCATGAGATTCAGGGCATGAGTTTCAGGGCATGAGATTCAGGACAGGAGTTTCAAGGCATGAGATTCAGGGCATGAGTTTCAGGGCATGAGATTCAGGGCAGGAATTTCAGGGCATGTGATTCAGATAATGAGTTTCTGGGCAGATGAATCAGGGCAGGAGTTTTAAGGCATGTGATTCAGGGCATGAGTTTCAGTACATGAGTTTCAGGTCAGGAGTTTCAGGGTATGAGATTTAGGGCATGAGTTTCAGTGCATGAGATTCAGGGCTTGAGTTTCAGGGCATGAGGTTCAGGGCATGAGTGTCAGTGCATGAGATTCAGGGCATCATTTTCAGGGCGGGAGTTTCAGTGCATGAGTTTCACGGCATGAGATTCAGGGCATGAAGTTCAGGGCATGAGATTTAGGGTAGGTGTTTCAGTGCAGGAATTTCACGGCATGAGATTCAGGGCATGTGTTTTAGGGCAGGTGTTTGAGTGCAAGAGTTTGAGGACATGAGATTCAGGGCATGAGTTTCAAGGCAGGAGATTCAGGGCAGGAGATTCAGGGCATGAGATTCGGGGCTTGAGTTTCAAGGGAGGGGTTTTCGGGCACGTATTTCAGTGCAGGAGTTTGACGGCATGAGATTCACAGCATGAGTTTCAGTGCATGAGTTTGAGGGCAGGAGTATCAAGGCATGAGATTCAGGGCATGAGTTTCAGGGCTGGAGAATAAGGGCTTGAGTTTCAGGGCATGAGATTCAGGGCATGAGTTTCAGGGCATGAGTTTCAGGGCATGAGTTTCAGTGCATGAGATTCAGGGCATCAGTTTCAGGGCAGGAGTTTCAGTGCATGAGTTTCACGGCATGAGATTCATTGCATGAGATTCAGGGCATGAGTTTTAGGGTAGGTGTTTCAGTGCAAGAGTTTCAGGGCATGAGATTCAGAGCATGAGTTTCAGGGCAGGAATTTCAGGGCATGACATTCAGGGCATGAGTTTCAGGGCAGGAGATTCACGGCTTGAGTTTAAGGTCAAGAGATTTAGCGCATGAGATTCAGAGCATGAGTTTCATGGCAGAAGTTTCAGGGCATGAGATTCAGGGCATGAGTTTCAGGGAGGAGAATAAGGGCTTGAGTTTCAGGGCATGAGATTCAGGGCATGAGTTTCAGGGCATGAGTTTCAGGGCAGGAGTTTCAGGGCATGAGTTTGAGGGCAGGAGTTTCAAGGCATGAGATTCAGGGCATGAGATTCAGGACAGGAGTTTCAAGGCATGAGATTCAGGTCATGAGTTTCAGTGCATGAGTTTCAGTGCATGAGTTTGAGGGCAGGAGTTTCAAGGCATGAGATTCAGGGCATGAGTTTCAGGGCATGAGATTCAGGGCAGGAATTTCAGGGCATGTGATTCAGATAATGAGTTTCTGTGCAGATGATTCAGGGCAGGAGTTTTAGGGCATGTGATTCAGGGCATGAGTTTCAGTGCATGAGTTTCAGGGCATGAGATTCAGGGCTTGAGTTTCAGGGCATGAGGTTCAGGGCATGAGTGTCAGTGCATGAGATTCAGGGCATCATTTTCAGGGCAGGAGTTTCAGTGCATGAGTTTCACGGCATGAGATTCAGGGCATGAGGTTCCGGGCATGAGTTTTAGGGTAGGTGTTTCAGTGCAAGAGTTTCAGGGCATGAGATTCAGGGCATGAGTTTCAGGTCAGGAATTTCACTGCATGAGATTCAGGGCATGTGTTTTAGAGCAGGTGTTTAAGTGCAAGAGTTTGAGGACATGAGATTCAGGGCATCAGTTTCAAGGCAGGAGATTCAGGGCTAGAGATTCAGGGCATGAGATTCGGGGCTTGAGTTTCAAGGCAGGTGTTTTAGGGCACGTATTTCAGTGCAGGAGTTTCAGGGCAGGAGATTCACAGCATGAGTTTCAGTGCATGAGTTTGAGGACAGGAGTTTCACGGCATGAGATTCAGGGCATGAGTTTCAGGGCATGAGTTTAAGGGCATGGGTTTCAGGTCTGTAGTTTCAGGGCTTGAGATTCAGGAAAGCAGCTTCAGGGCAGGAGATTCAGGGCCGGTGTTTCAGTGCAAGTGTTTCAGTGCAAGAGTTTCAGGGCATGTCTTTCAGTGCATTAGTTTCAGGGCAGGAGTTTCAGAGCATGAGATTCAGGGCATGAGTTTCAGGGCAGGAGTTTCAGGACATGTGCTTCAGGGCGTGAGTTTCAGTGCATGAGTTTCAGTGCATGAGTTTGAGGGCAGGAGTTTCTAGGCATGAGATTCAGGACAGGAGTTTCAAGGCATGAGATTCAGGGCATGAGTTTCAGTGCATGAGTTTGAGGGCAGTAGTTTCAAGGCATGAGATTCAGGGCATGAGTTTCAGGGCATGAGATTCAGGGCAGGAATTTCAGGGCATGAGATTCAGATAATGAGTTTCTGGGCAGATGAATCAGGGCAGGAGTTTTAGGGCATGTGATTCAGGGCATGAGTTTCAGTGCATGAGTTTCAGGGCAGGAATTTCAGGGTATGAGATTTAGGGCATGAGTTTCAGTGCATGAGATTCAGGTCCTGAGTTTCAGGGCATGATATTCAGGGCTTGAGTTTCAGGACATGAGTTTCAGGGCATGAGTGTCAGTGCATGAGATTCAGAACATCAGTTTCAGGGCAGGAGTTTCAGAGCATGAGGTTCAGGGCATGAGTTTTAGGGTAGGTTTTTCAGTGCAAGAGTTTCAGGGCATGAGATTCAGGGCATGAGTATCAGGGCAGGAGATTCAGGGCATGAGATTCGGGGCTTGAGTTTCAAGGCAGGTGTTTTAGGGCACGTATTTCAGTGAAGGAGCTTCAGGGCAGGAGATTCAGAGAATGAGTTTCAGTGCATGAGTTTGAGGGCAGGAGTTTCACGGCATGAGATTCAGGGCATGAGTTTCAGGGCATGAGATTCAGGGCAGGAATTTCAGGGCATGTGATTCAGATAATGAGTTTCTGTGCAGATGATTCAGGGCAGGAGTTTTAGGGCATGTGATTCAGGGCATGAGTTTCAGTGCATGAGTTTCAGGGCAGGAGTTTCAGGGTATGAGATTTAGGGCATGAGTTTCAGTGCATGAGATTCAGGGCATGAGTGTCAGTGCATGAGATTCAGGGCATCAGTTTCAGGACAGGAGTTTCAGTGCATGAGTTTCACGGCATGAGATTCAGGGCATGAGGTTCAGGGCATGAATTTTAGGGTAGGTGTTACAGTGCAGGAGTTTCAGGGCATGAGATTCAGGGCATGAGTTTCAGGGCAGGAATTTCACGGCATGAGATTCAGGGCATGTGTTTTAGGGCAGGTGTTTCATTGCAAGAGTTTCAGGGCATGAGATTCAGGGCATGAGTTTCAAGGCAGGTGTTTTAGGGCACGTATTTCAGTGCAGGAGTTTCAGGGCAGGAGATTCACAGCATGAGTTTCAGTGCATGAGTTTGAGGGCAGGAGTTTCACGCATGAGTGTCAGGGCATGAGTTTAAGGGCATGGGTATCAGGTCTGTGGTTTCAGGGCTTGAGATTCAGGGCAGCAGTTTCAGGTCAGGAGATTCTGGGCCGGTGCTTCAGTGCAAGAGTTTCAGTGCAAGAGTTTCAGGGCATGTCTTTCAGTGCATGAGTTTCAGGGCAGGAGTTTCAGAGCATGAGATTCAGGGCATGAGTTTCAGGGCAGGAGATTCACGGCTTGAGTTTACGATCATGAGATTTAGCGCATGAGATTCAGTGCATGAGTTTCAGGGCAGAAGTTTCAGGGCACGAGATTCAGGGCATGAGTTTCAGGACATGAGTTTCAGGGCAGGAGTTTCAGGGCATGTAATTCACGGCGTGAGTTTCAGTGCATGAGTTTCAGTTCATGGATTTGAGGGCAGGAGTTTCAAGGCATGAGATTCAGGGCATGAGTTTCAGGGCATGAGATTCAGGACAGGAGTTTCAAGGCATGAGATTCAGGACATGAGTTTCAGGGCATGAGATTCAGAGCAGGAATTTCAGGGCATGTGATTCAGATAATGAGTTTCTGGGCAGATGAATCAGGGCAGGAGTTTTAGGGCATGTGATTCAGGGCTTGAGATTCAGGACAGCAGTTTCAGGGCAGGAGATTCAGGGCCGGTGTTTCAGTGCAAGAGTTTCAGGGCATGTCTTTCAAGGCATTAGTTTCAGGGCAGGAGTTTCAGAGCATGATACTCAGGGCATGAGTTTCACGGCAGGAGATTCATGGCTTGAGTTTAAGGTCATGAGATTTAGCGCTTGAGATTCAGTGCATGAGTTTCAAGGCAGAAGTTACAGGGCACGAGATTCAGGGCGTGAGTTTTAGTGCATGAGTTTCAGTGCATGAGTTTGAGGGCAGGAATTTCTAGGCATGAGATTCAGGGCAGGCGTTTCAAGGCATGAGATTCAGGGCATGAGTTTCAGTGCATGAGTTTCAGTGCATGAGTTTGAGGGCAGGAGTTTCAAGGCTTAAGATTCAGGGCATGAGTTTCAGGGAAGGAGATTCACGGCTTGAGTTTAAGGTCATGAGATTTAGCGCATGAGATTCACTGCATGAGTTTCAGGGCAAAAGTTTCAGGGCACGAGATTCAGGGCATGAGTTTCAGGGCAGGAGTTTCAGGGCATGTAATTCAGGGCGTGAGTTTCAGGATATGAGATTCATGGCATGAGTTTCAGTGCGGGAGTTTCAGTGCAGGAGTTTCAGGTCATGAGATTCAGGGCATGAGTTTCAGGGCATGAGATTCAGGACAGGTGTTTCAAGGCATGAGATTCAGGGCATGAGTTTCAGTGCATGAGATTCAGGGCAGGAATTTCAGGGAATGTGATTCAGATAATGAGTTTCTGGGCAGATGATTCAGGGCAGGAGTTTTAGGGCATGTGATTCAGGGCATGAGTTTCAGTGCATGAGTTTCAGTGCATGAGTTTCAGTGCATGAGATTCAGGGCTTGAGTTTCAGGGCATGAGGTTCAGGGCATGAGTTTCAGTGCATGAGATTCAGTGCATCAGTTTCAGGGCAGGAGTTTCAGTGCATAAATTTCACGGCATGAGATTGAGGGCATGAGTTTCAGGGTAGGTGTTTCAGTGCAAGAGTTTCAGGGCAGGAGATTCACGGCTTGAGTTTAAGGTCATGAGATTTAGCGCATGAGATTCAGTGCATGAGTTTCAGTGCATGAGTTTGAGGGCAGGAGTATCAAGGTATGAGATTCAGGGCATGAGTTTCAGGGCAGGAGAATAAGGGCTTGAGTTTCAGGGCATGAGATTCAGGGCATGAGTTTCAGGGCATGAGTTTCAGGGCAGAAGTTTCAGGGCATGAGATTCAGGGCATGAGTTTCAGGGAGGAGAATAAGGGCTTGAGTTTCAGGGCATGAGATTTAGGGCAGGAGTTTCAGGGCATGTAATACAAGGCGTGAGTTTCAGTGCATGAGTTTCAGTGCATGAGTTTGAGGGCAGGAGTTTCAAGGCATGAGATTCAGGGCATCAGATTCAGGACAGGAGTTTCAAGGCATGAGATTCAGGGCATGAGTTTCAGTGCATGAGTTTCAGGGCATGAGATTCAGGGCATGAGTTTCAAGGCAGGAGATTCAGGGCAGGAGATTCAGGGCATGAGATTCGGGGCTTGAGTTTCAAGGCAGGTGTTTTAGGGCACGTATTTCAGTGTAGGAGTTTCAGGGCAGGAGATTCACAGCATGAGTTTCAGTGCGTGAGTTTGAGGGCAGGAGTTTCACGGCATGAGATTCAGGGCATGAGTTTCAGGGCATGAGTTTAAGGGCAAGGGTTCCGGTCTGTGGTTTCAGGGCTTGAGATTGAGGGCAGCAGTTTCAGGGCAGGAGATTCAGGGCTGGTGTTTCAGTGCAAGAGTTTCAGGGCATGTCTTTCAGTGCATGAGTTTCAGGGCAGGAGATTCACGGCTTGAGTTTAAGATCATGAGATTTAGCGCATGAGATTCAGTGCATGAGTTTCAGGGCATGAGATTCAGGACAGGAGTTTCAAGGCATGAGATTCAGGGCATGAGTTTCAGGGCATGAGATTCAGGGCAGGAATTTCAGGGCATGTGATTCAGATAATGAGTTTCTGGGCAGATGAATCAGGGCAGGAGATTTAGGGCATGTGATTCAGGGCATGAGTTTCAGTGCATGAGTTTCAGGGCAGGAGTTTCAGGGTATGAGATTTAGGGCATGAGTTTCAGTGCAGAAGATTCAGGGCTTGAGTTTCAGGGCATGAAGTTCAGGGCTTGAATTTCAGGGCATGAGGTTCAGGGCATGAATGTCAGTGCATGAGATTCAGGGCATCAGTTTCACGACAGGAGTTTCAGTGCAGGAGTTTCAGGTCATGAGATTCAGGGCATGAGTTTCAGGGAAGGAGATTCACGGCTTGAGTTTAGGGTCATGAGATTTAGCGCATGAGATTCAGTGCATGAGTTTCAGGGCAGAAGTTTCAGGGCACGAGATTCAGGGCATGAGTTTCAGGGCAGGAGTTTCAGGGCATGTAATTCAGGGCGTGAGTTTCAGGATATGAGATTCATGGCATGAGTTTCAGTGCAGGAGTTTCAGGTCATGAGATTCAGGGCATGAGTTTCAGGGCATGAGATTCAGGACAGGTGTTTCAAGGCATGAGATTCAGGGCATGAGTTTCAGTGCATGAGTTCGAGGGCAGGAGTTTCAAGGCATGAAATTCATGGCATGAGTTTTAGGGCATGAGATTCAGGGCAGGAATTTCAGGGCATGTGATTCAGATAATGAGTTTCTGAGCAGATGAATCAGGGAAGGGGTTTTAGGGCATGTGATTCAGGGCATGAGTTTCAGTGCATGAGTTTCAGGGCAGGAGTTTCGGGGTATGAGATTTAGGGCATGAGTTTCAGTGCATGAGATTCAGGGCTTGAGTTTCAGGGCATGAGGTTCAGGGCTTGAGTTTCAGGGCATGAGGTTCAGGGCATGAGTGTCAGTGCATGAGATTCAGGGCATCAGTTTCACGACAGGAGTTTCAGTGCATGAGTTTCACGGCATGAGATTCAGGGCATGAGGTTCACGGCATGAGTTTTAGGGAAGGTGTTTCAGTGCAAGAGTTTCAGGGCATGAGATTCAGGGCATGAGTTTCAGAGCAGGAATTTCAGGGCATGAGATTCAGGGCATGTGTTTTAGGGCAGTTGTTTCAGTGCAAGAGTTTGAGGGCATGAGATTCAGGGCATGAGTTTCAAGGCAGGAGATTCAGGGCAGGAGATTCAGGGCATGAGATTCTGGACTTGACTTTCAAGGCAGGTGTTTTAGGGCACGTATTTCAGTGCAGGAGTTTCAGGGCTGGAGATTCAGGGCATGAGTTTCAGTGCATGAGTTTGAGGGCAGGGGTTTCACGGCATGAGATTCAGGGCATGAGTTTCAGGGCATGAGTTTCAGGGAATGGGTTTCAGGTCTGTGGTTTCAGGGCTTGAGATTCAGGGCAGCAGTTTCAGGGCAGGAGATTCAGGGCAGGTGTTTCATTGCAAGAGTTTCAGTGCAAGAGTTCCAGGGCATGTCTTTCAGTGCATGAGTTTCAGGGCAGGAGTTTCAGAGCATGAGATTCAGGGCATGAGTTTCAGGGAAGGAGATTCACGGCTTGAGTTTAAGGTCATGAGATTTAGCGCATGAGATTCAGTGCATGAGTTTCAGGGCAGAAGTTTCAGGGCACGAGATTCAGGGCATGAGTTTCAGGGCAGGAGTTTCAGGGCATGTAATTCAGGGCGTGAGTTTCAGGATATGAGATTCATGGCATGAGTTTCAGTGCAGGAGTTTCAGTGCAGGAGTTTCAGTGCAGGAGTTTCAGGTCATGAGATTCAGGGCATGAGTTTCAGGGCATGAGATTCAGGACAGGTGTTTCAAGGCATGAGATTCAGGGCATGAGTTTCAGTGCATGAGTTCGAGGGCAGGAGTTTCAAGGCATGAGATTCAGGGCAGGAATTTCAGGGAATGTGATTCAGATAATGAGTTTCTGGGCAGATGATTCAGGGCAGGAGTTTTTGGGCATGTGATTCAGGGCATGAGTTTCAGTGCATGAGTTTCAGTGCATGAGATTCAGGGCTTGAGTTTCAGGGCATGAGGTTCAGGGCATGAGTTTCAGTGCATGAGATTCAGTGCATCAGTTTCAGGGCAGGAGTTTCAGTGCATGAATTTCACGGCATGAGATTGAGGGCATGAGTTTCAGGGTAGGTGTTTCAGTGCAAGAGTTTCAGGGCAGGAGATTCACGGCTTGAGTTTAAGGTCATTAGATTTTGCGCATGAGATTCAGTGCATGAGTTTCAGTGCATGAGTTTGAGGGCAGGAGTATCAAGGTATGAGATTCAGGGCATGAGTTTCAGGGCAGGAGAATAAGGGCTTGAGTTCCAGGGCATGAGATTCAGGGCATGAGTTTCAGGGCATGAGTTTCAGGGCAGGAGTTTCAGGGCATGTAATTTAGGGCGTGAGTTTCAGTGCATGAGTTTCAGTGCATGAGTTTGAGGGCAGGAGATTCAAGGCATGAGATTCAGGGCATGAGATTCAGGACAGGAGTTTCAAGGCATGAGATTCAGGGCATGAGTTTCAGTGCATGAGTTTCAGGGCATGAGATTCAGGGCATGAGTTTCAAGGCAGGAGATTCAGGGCAGGAGATTCAGGGCATGAGATTCGGGGCTTGAGTTTCAAGGCAGGTGTTTTAGGGCACGTATTTCAGTGCAGGAGATTCAGGGCATGAGTTTAAGGGCAAGGATTTCCGGTCTGTGGTTTCAGGGCTTGAGATTGAGGGCAGCAGTTTCTAGGCAGGAGATTCAGGGCCGGTGTTTCAGTGCAAGAGTTTCAGTGCAAGAGTTTCAGGGCATGTCTTTCAGTGCATGAGTTTCAGGGCAGGAGATTCACGGCTTGAGTTTAAGATCATGAGATTTAGCGCATGAGATTCAGTGCATGAGTTTCAGGGCATGAGATTCAGGACAGGAGTTTCAAGGCATGAGATTCAGGGCATGAGTTTCAGGGCATGAGATTCAGGGCAGGAATTTCAGGGCATGTGATTCAGATAATGAGTTTCTGGGCAGATGAATCAGGGCAGGAGTTTTAGGGCATGTGATTCAGGGCATGAGGTTCAGGGTTTGAGTTTCAGGGCATGAGTGTCAGTGCATGAGATTCAGGGCATCAGTTTCACGACAGGAGTTTCAGTGCATGAGTTTCACGGCATGAGATTCAGGGCATGAGGTTCAGGGCATGAGTTTTAGGGTAGGTGTTTCAGTGCAAGAGTTTCAGGGCATGAGATTCAGGACATGAGTTTCAGGGCAGGAATTTAAGGGCATGAGATTCAGGGCATGTGTTTTAGGGCAGTTGTTTCTGTGCAAGAGTTTGAGGGCATGAGATTCAGGGCATGAGTTTCAAGGCAGGAGATTCAGGCCAGGAGATTCAGGGCATGAGATTCTGGGCTTGACTTTCAAGGCAGGTGTTTTAGGGCACGTATTTCAGTGCAGGAGTTTCAGGGCAGGAGATTCAGGGCATGAGTTTCAGTGCATGAGTTTGAGGGCAGGGGTTTCACGGCATGAGATTCAGGGCATGAGTTTCAGGGCATGAGTTTCAGGGTATGGGTTTCAGGTCTGTGGTTTCAGGGCTTGAGATTCAGGGCAGCAGTTTCAGGGCAGGAGATTCAGGGCAGGTGTTTCATTGCAAGAGTTTCAGTGCAAGAGTTCCAGGGCATGTCTTTCAGTGCATGAGTTTCAGGGCAGGAGTTTCAGAGCATGAGATTCAGGGCATGAGTTTCAGGGCAGAAGTTTCAGGGCACGAGATTCAGGGCATGAGTTTCAGGGCATGAGTTTCAGGGCATGAGATTCAGGACAGGTGTTTCAAGGCATGAGATTCAGGGCATGAGTTTCAGTGCATGAGTTCGAGGGCAGGAGTTTCAAGGCATGAAATTCAGGGCATGAGTTTCAGGGCATGAGATTCAGGGCATGAGATTCAGGGCATGTGATTCAGATAATGAGTTTCTGGGCAGATGAATCAGGGCAGGAGTTTTAGGGCATGTGATTCAGGGAATGAGTTTCAGTGCATGAGTTTCAGGGCAGGTGTTTCAGGGTATGAGATTTAGGGCATGAGTTTCAGTGCATGAGATTCAGGGCTTGAGTTTCAGGGCATGATGTTCAGGGCTTGAGTTTCAGGGCATGAGGTTCAGGGCATGAGTGTCAGTGCATGAGATTCAGGGCATCAGTTTCACGACAGGAGTTTCAGTGCATGAGTTTCACGGCATGAGATTCAGGGCATGAGATTCAGGGCATGAATTTCAGGGCAGGAATTTCAGGGCATGAGATTCAGGGCATGAGTTTTAGGGCAGTTGTTTCAGTGCAAGAGTTTGAGGGCATGAGATTCAGGGCATGAGTTTCAAGGCAGGAGATTCAGGACAGGAGATTCAGGGCATGAGATTCTGGGCTTGACTTTCAAGGCAGGTGTTTTAGGGTACGTATTTCAGTGCTGGAGTTTCAGGGCAGGAGATTCAGGGCATGAGATTCAGTGCCTGAGTTTGAGGGCAGGGGTTTCACGGCATGAGATTCAGGGCATGAGTTTCAGGGCATGAGTTTCAGGGCATGGGTTTCAGGTCTGTGGTTTCAGGGCTTGAGTTTCAGGGCAGAAGTTTCAGGGCACGAGATTCAGGGAAGGAGATTCACGGCTTGAGTTTAAGGTCATGAGATTTAGCGCATGAGATTCAGTGCATGAGTTTCAGGGCAGAAGTTTCAGGGCACGAGATTCAGGGCAGGAATTTCAGGGCATGTGATTCAGATAATGAGTTTCTGGGCAGATGAATCAGGGCAGGAGTTTTAGGGCATGTGATTCAGGGCATGAGGTTCAGGGTTTGAGTTTCAGGGCATGAGTGTCAGTGCATGAGATTCAGGGCATCAGTTTCACGACAGGAGTTTCAGTGCATGAGTTTCACGGCATGAGATTCAGGGCATGAGGTTCAGGGCATGAGTTTTAGGGTAGGTGTTTCAGTGCAAGAGTTTCAGGGCATGAGATTCAGGACATGAGTTTCAGGGCAGGAATTTAAGGGCATGAGATTCAGGGCATGTGTTTTAGGGCAGTTGTTTCTGTGCAAGAGTTTGAGGGCATGAGATTCAGGGCATGAGTTTCAAGGCAGGAGATTCAGGCCAGGAGATTCAGGGCATGAGATTCTGGGCTTGACTTTCAAGGCAGGTGTTTTAGGGCACGTATTTCAGTGCAGGAGTTTCAGGGCAGGAGATTCAGGGCATGAGTTTCAGTGCATGAGTTTGAGGGCAGGGGTTTCACGGCATGAGATTCAGGGCATGAGTTTCAGGGCATGAGTTTCAGGGTATGGGTTTCAGGTCTGTGGTTTCAGGGCTTGAGATTCAGGGCAGCAGTTTCAGGGCAGGAGATTCAGGGCAGGTGTTTCATTGCAAGAGTTTCAGTGCAAGAGTTCCAGGGCATGTCTTTCAGTGCATGAGTTTCAGGGCAGGAGTTTCAGAGCATGAGATTCAGGGCATGAGTTTCAGAGCAGAAGTTTCAGGGCACGAGATTCAGGGCATGAGTTTCAGGGCATGAGTTTCAGGGCATGAGATTCAGGACAGGTGTTTCAAGGCATGAGATTCAGGGCATGAGTTTCAGTGCATGAGTTCGAGGGCAGGAGTTTCAAGGCATGAAGTTCAGGGCATGAGTTTCAGGGCATCAGATTCAGGGCATGAGATTCAGGGCATGTGATTCAGATAATGAGTTTCTGGGCAGATGAATCAGGGCAGAGTTTTAGGGCATGTGATTCAGGGAATGAGTTTCAGTGCATGAGTTTCAGGGCAGGTGTTTCAGGGTATGAGATTTAGGGCATGAGTTTCAGGGCATGAGTTTCATTGCATGAGATTCAGGGCTTGAGTTTCAGGGCATGATGTTCAGGGCTTGAGTTTCAGGGCATGAGGTTCAGGGCATGAGTGTCAGTGCATGAGATTCAGGGCATCAGTTTCACGACAGGAGTTTCAGTGCATGAGTTTCACGGCATGAGATTCAGGGCATGAGATTCAGGGCATGAATTTCAGGGCAGGAATTTCAGGGCATGAGATTCAGGGCATGAGTTTTAGGGCAGTTGTTTCAGTGCAAGAGTTTGAGGGCATGAGATTCAGGGCATGAGTTTCAAGGCAGGAGATTCAGGACAGGAGATTCAGGGCATGAGATTCTGGGCTTGACTTTCAAGGCAGGTGTTTTAGGGTACGTATTTCAGTGCTGGAGTTTCAGGGCAGGAGATTCAGGGCATGAGATTCAGTGCATGAGTTTGAGGGCAGGGGTTTCACGGCATGAGATTCAGGGCATGAGTTTCAGGGCATGAGTTTCAGGGCATGGGTTTCAGGTCTGTGGTTTCAGGGCTTGAGTTTCAGGGCAGAAGTTTCAGGGCACGAGATTCAGGGAAGGAGATTCACGGCTTGAGTTTAAGGTCATGAGATTTAGCGCATGAGATTCAGTGCATGAGTTTCAGGGCAGGAGTTTCAGGGCATGAGTTTCAGGGCAGGAGTTTCAGGGCATGTAATTCAGGGCGTGAGTTTCAGGATATGAGATTCATGGTATGAGTTTCAGTGCAGGAGTTTCAGGTCATGAGATTCAGGGCATGAGTTTCAGGGCATGAGATTCAGGGCAGGTGTTTCAAGGCATGAGATTCAGGGCATGAGTTTCAGTGCATGAGTTCGAGGGCAGGAGATTCAAGGCATGAGATTCAGGGCATGAGATTCAGGGCAGGAATTTCAGGGAATGTGATTCATATAATGAGTTTCTGGGCAGATGATTCAGGGCAGGAGTTTTAGGGCATGTGATTCATGTCATGAGTTTCAGTGCATGAGTTTCAGTGCATGAGATTCAGGGCTTGAGTTTCAGGGCATGAGGTTCAGTGCATCAGTTTCAGGGCAGGAGTTTCAGTGCATGAATTTCACGGCATGAGATTCAGGGCATGAGATTCAGGGCATGAGTTTCAGGGTAGGTGTTTCAGTGCAAGAGTTTCAGGGCAGGAGATTCACGGCTTGAGTTTAAGGTCATGAGATTTAGCGCATGAGATTCTGTGCATGAGTTTCAGTGTATGAGTTTGAGGGCAGGAGTATCAAGGCATGAGATTCAGGGCATGAGTTTCAGGGCAGGAGAATAAGGGCTTGAGTTTCAGGGCATGAGATTCAGGGCATGAGTTTCAGGGCATGAGTTTCAGGGCAGGTGTTTCAGGGCATGTAATTCAGGGCTTGAGTTTCAGGATATGAGATTCATGGCATGAGTTTCAGTGCAGGAGTTTCAGGGCATGAGATTCAGGACAGGAGATTCAAGGCATGAGATTCAGGGCATGAGTTTCAGTGCATGAGTTTGAGGGCAGGAGTTTCAAGGCATGAGAATCAGGGCATGTGTTTCAGGGCATGAGATTCAGGGCAGGAATTTCAGGGCATGTGATTCAGGGCAGGAGTTTCAGGGCATGTGAATCAGGGCATGAGTTTCAGTGCATGAGTTTCAGGGCAGGAGTTTCAGGGTATGAGATTTAGGGCATGAGCTTCAGTGCATGAGATTCAGGGCTTGAGTTTCAGGGCATGAGGTTCAGGGCATGAGTTTCAGTGCATGAGATTCAGGGCATCAGTTTCAGGGCAGGAGTTTCAGTGCATGAGTTTCACGGCATGAGATTCATTGCATGAGATTCAGGGCATGAGTTTTAGGGTAGGTGTTTCAGTGCCAGAGTTTCAGGGCATGACATTCAGGGCATGAGTTTCAGAGCAGGAATTTCAGGGCAGGAGATTCACGGCTTGAGTTTAAGGTCAAGAGATTTAGCGCATGAGATTCAGTGCATGAGTTTAATGGCAGAAGTTTCAGGGCATGAGGTTCAGGGCATGAGTTTCAGTGCATGAGATTCAGTGCATCAGTTTCAGGGCAGGAGTTTCAGTTCATGAATTTCACGGCATGAGATTCAGGGCATGAGATTCAGGGCATGAGTTTCAGGGTAGGTGTTTCAGTGCAAGAATTTCAGGGCAGGAGATTCACGGCTTGAGATTCAGGACAGGAGTTTCAAGGCATGAGATTCAGGGCATGAGTTTCGGTGCATGAGTTTGAGGACAGGAGTTTCAAGGCATGAGTTTCAGGGCATGAAATTCAGGGCACGAGTTTCAGGGCATGTGAATCAGGGCATGAGTTTCAGTGCATGAGTTTCAGGGCAGGAGTTTCAGGGTATGAGATTTAGGGCATGAGCTTCAGTGCATGAGATTCAGGGCTTGAGTTTCAGGGCATGAGGTTCAGGGCATGAGTTTCAGTGCATGAGATTCAGGGCATCAGTTTCAGGGCAGGAGTTTCAGTGCATGAGTTTCACGGCATGAGATTCATTGCATGAGATTCAGGGCATGAGTTTTAGGGTAGGTGTTTCAGTGCAAGAGTTTCAGGACATGAGATTCAGGGCATGAGTTTCAGGGCATGAGATTCAGGGCATGAGTTTCAGGGAAGGAGATTCACGGCTTGAGTTTAAGGTCATGAGATTTAGCGCATGAGATTCAGTGCATGAGTTTCAGGGCAGAAGTTTCAGGGCACGAGTATCAAGGCATGAGATTCAGGGCATGAGTTTCAGGGCAGGAGAATAAGGGCTTGAGTTTCAGGGCATGAGATTCAGGGCATGAGTTTCAGGGCAGGAATTTCAGGGCATGACATTCAGGGCTCGAGTTTCAGGGCAGGAGATTCACGGCTTGAGTTTAAGGTCAAGAGATTTAGCGCATGAGATTCAGTGCATGAGTTTCACGGCATGAGATTCAGGGCATGAGATTCAGGGCATGAATTTCAGGGCAGGAATTTCAGGGCATGAGATTCAGGGCATGAGTTTTAGGGCAGTTGTTTCAGTGCAAGAGTTTGAGGGCATGAGATTCAGGGCATGAGTTTCAAGGCAGGAGATTCAGGACAGGAGATTCAGGGCATGAGATTCTGGGCTTGACTTTCAAGGCAGGTGTTTTAGGGTACGTATTTCAGTGCTGGAGTTTCAGGGCAGGAGATTCAGGGCATGAGATTCAGTGCATGAGTTTGAGGGCAGGGGTTTCACGGCATGAGATTCAGGGCATGAGTTTCAGGGCATGAGTTTCAGGGCATGGGTTTCAGGTCTGTGGTTTCAGGGCTTGAGTTTCAGGGCAGAAGTTTCAGGGCACGAGATTCAGGGAAGGAGATTCACGGCTTGAGTTTAAGGTCATGAGATTTAGCGCATGAGATTCAGTGCATGAGTTTCAGGGCAGAAGTTTCAGGGCACGAGATTCGGGGCATGAGTTTCAGGGCAGGAGTTTCAGGGCATGTAATTCAGGGCGTGAGTTTCAGGATATGAGATTCATGGTATGAGTTTCAGTGCAGGAGTTTCAGGTCATGAGATTCAGGGCATGAGTTTCAGGGCATGAGATTCAGGGCAGGTGTTTCAAGGCATGAGATTCAGGGCATGAGTTTCAGTGCATGAGTTCGAGGGCAGGAGATTCAAGGCATGAGATTCAGGGCATGAGATTCAGGGCAGGAATTTCAGGGAATGTGATTCATATAATGAGTTTCTGGGCAGATGATTCAGGGCAGGAGTTTTAGGGCATGTGATTCATGTCATGAGTTTCAGTGCATGAGTTTCAGTGCATGAGATTCAGGGCTTGAGTTTCAGGGCATGAGGTTCAGTGCATCAGTTTCAGGGCAGGAGTTTCAGTGCATGAATTTCACGGCATGAGATTCAGGGCATGAGATTCAGGGCATGAGTTTCAGGGTAGGTGTTTCAGTGCAAGAGTTTCAGGGCAGGAGATTCACGGCTTGAGTTTAAGGTCATGAGATTTAGCGCATGAGATTCTGTGCATGAGTTTCAGTGTATGAGTTTGAGGGCAGGAGTATCAAAGCATGAGATTCAGGGCATGAGTTTCAGGGCAGGAGAATAAGGGCTTGAGTTTCAGGGCATGAGATTCAGGGCATGAGTTTCAGGGCATGAGTTTCAGGGCAGGTGTTTCAGGGCATGTAATTCAGGGCTTGAGTTTCAGGATATGAGATTCATGGCATGAGTTTCAGTGCAGGAGTTTCAGGGCATGAGATTCAGGACAGGAGTTTCAAGGCATGAGATTCAGGGCATGAGTTTCAGTGCATGAGTTTGAGGGCAGGAGTTTCAAGGCATGAGAATCAGGGCATGTGTTTCAGGGCATGAGATTCAGGGCAGGAATTTCAGGGCATGTGATTCAGGGCAGGAGTTTCAGGGCATGTGAATCAGGGCATGAGTTTCAGTGCATGAGTTTCAGGGCAGGAGTTTCAGGGTATGAGATTTAGGGCATGAGCTTCAGTGCATGAGATTCAGGGCTTGAGTTTCAGGGCATGAGGTTCAGGGCATGAGTTTCAGTGCATGAGATTCAGGGCATCAGTTTCAGGGCAGGAGTTTCAGTGCATGAGTTTCACGGCATGAGATTCATTGCATGAGATTCAGGGCATGAGTTTTAGGGTAGGTGTTTCAGTGCCAGAGTTTCAGGGCATGACATTCAGGGCATGAGTTTCAGAGCAGGAAATTCAGGGCATGAGATTCAGGGCATGAGTTTCAGGGCAGGAGATTCACGGCTTGAGTTTAAGGTCAAGAGATTTAGCGCATGAGATTCAGTGCATGAGTTTAATGGCAGAAGTTTCAGGGCATGAGGTTCAGGGCATGAGTTTCAGTGCATGAGATTCAGTGCATCAGTTTCAGGGCAGGAGTTTCAGTTCATGAATTTCACGGCATGAGATTCAGGGCATGAGATTCAGGGCATGAGTTTCAGGGTAGGTGTTTCAGTGCAAGAATTTCAGGGCAGGAGATTCACGGCTTGAGTTTAAGGTCATGAGATTTAGCGCATGAGATTCAGTGCATGAGTTTCAGTGCATGAGTTTGAGGGCAGGAGTATCAAGGCATGAGATTCAGGGCATGAGTTTCAGGGCAGGAGAATAAGGGCTTGAGTTTCAGGGCATGAGATTCAGGGCATGAGTTTCAGGGCATGAGTTTCAGTGCAGGAGTTTCAGGGCATGAGATTCAGGACAGGAGTTTCAAGGCATGAGATTCAGGGCATGAGTTTCGGTGCATGAGTTTGAGGACAGGAGTTTCAAGGCATGAGAATCAGGGCATGAGTTTCAGGGCATGAAATTCAGGGCAGGAGTTTCAGGGCATGTGAATCAGGGCATGAGTTTCAGTGCATGAGTTTCAGGGCAGGAGTTTCAGGGTATGAGATTTAGGGCATGAGCTTCAGTGCATGAGATTCAGGGCTTGAGTTTCAGGGCATGAGGTTCAGGGCATGAGTTTCAGTGCATGAGATTCAGGGCATCAGTTTCAGGGCAGGAGTTTCAGTGCATGAGTTTCACGGCATGAGATTCATTGCATGAGATTCAGGGCATGAGTTTTAGGGTAGGTGTTTCAGTGCAAGAGTTTCAGGACATGAGATTCAGGGCATGAGTTTCAGGGCATGAGATTCAGGGCATGAGTTTCAGGGAAGGAGATTCACGGCTTGAGTTTAAGGTCATGAGATTTAGCGCATGAGATTCAGTGCATGAGTTTCAGGGCAGAAGTTTCAGGGCACGAGTATCAAGGCATGAGATTCAGGGCATGAGTTTCAGGGCAGGAGAATAAGGGCTTGAGTTTCAGGGCATGAGATTCAGGGCATGAGTTTTAGGGCAGTTGTTTCAGTGCAAGAGTTTGAGGGCATGAGATTCAGGGCATGAGTTTCAAGGCAGGAGATTCAGGACAGGAGATTCAGGGCATGAGATTCTGGGCTTGACTTTCAAGGCAGGTGTTTTAGGGTACGTATTTCAGTGCTGGAGTTTCAGGGCAGGAGATTCAGGGCATGAGATTCAGTGCATGAGTTTGAGGGCAGGGGTTTCACGGCATGAGATTCAGGGCATGAGTTTCAGGGCATGGGTTTCAGGTCTGTGGTTTCAGGGCTTGAGTTTCAGGGCAGAAGTTTCAGGGCACGAGATTCAGGGAAGGAGATTCACGGCTTGAGTTTAAGGTCATGAGATTTAGCGCATGAGATTCAGTGCATGAGTTTCAGGGCAGGAGTTTCAGGGCATGAGTTTCAGGGCAGTAGTTTCAGGGCATGTAATTCAGGGCGTGAGTTTCAGGATATGAGATTCATGGTATGAGTTTCAGTGCAGGAGTTTCAGGTCATGAGATTCAGGGCATGAGTTTCAGGGCATGAGATTCAGGGCAGGTGTTTCAAGGCATGAGATTCAGGGCATGAGTTTCAGTGCATGAGTTCGAGGGCAGGAGATTCAAGGCATGAGATTCAGGGCATGAGATTCAGGGCAGGAATTTCAGGGAATGTGATTCATATAATGAGTTTCTGGGCAGATGATTCAGGGCAGGAGTTTTAGGGCATGTGATTCATGTCATGAGTTTCAGTGCATGAGTTTCAGTGCATGAGATTCAGGGCTTGAGTTTCAGGGCATGAGGTTCAGTGCATCAGTTTCAGGGCAGGAGTTTCAGTGCATGAATTTCACGGCATGAGATTCAGGGCATGAGATTCAGGGCATGAGTTTCAGGGTAGGTGTTTCAGTGCAAGAGTTTCAGGGCAGGAGATTCACGGCTTGAGTTTAAGGTCATGAGATTTAGCGCATGAGATTCTGTGCATGAGTTTCAGTGTATGAGTTTGAGGGCAGGAGTATCAAGGCATGAGATTCAGGGCATGAGTTTCAGGGCAGGAGAATAAGGGCTTGAGTTTCAGGGCATGAGATTCAGGGCATGAGTTTCAGGGCATGAGTTTCAGGGCAGGTGTTTCAGGGCATGTAATTCAGGGCTTGAGTTTCAGGATATGAGATTCATGGCATGAGTTTCAGTGCAGGAGTTTCAGGGCATGAGATTCAGGACAGGAGATTCAAGGCATGAGATTCAGGGCATGAGTTTCAGTGCATGAGTTTGAGGGCAGGAGTTTCAAGGCATGAGAATCAGGGCATGTGTTTCAGGGCATGAGATTCAGGGCAGGAATTTCAGGGCATGTGATTCAGGGCAGGAGTTTCAGGGCATGTGAATCAGGGCATGAGTTTCAGTGCATGAGTTTCAGGGCAGGAGTTTCAGGGTATGAGATTTAGGGCATGAGCTTCAGTGCATGAGATTCAGGGCTTGAGTTTCAGGGCATGAGGTTCAGGGCATGAGTTTCAGTGCATGAGATTCAGGGCATCAGTTTCAGGGCAGGAGTTTCAGTGCATGAGTTTCACGGCATGAGATTCATTGCATGAGATTCAGGGCATGAGTTTTAGGGTAGGTGTTTCAGTGCCAGAGTTTCAGGGCATGACATTCAGGGCATGAGTTTCAGAGCAGGAATTTCAGGGCATGAGATTCAGGGCATGAGTTTCAGGGCAGGAGATTCACGGCTTGAGTTTAAGGTCAAGAGATTTAGCGCATGAGATTCAGTGCATGAGTTTAATGGCAGAAGTTTCAGGGCATGAGGTTCAGGGCATGAGTTTCAGTGCATGAGATTCAGTGCATCAGTTTCAGGGCAGGAGTTTCAGTTCATGAATTTCACGGCATGAGATTCAGGGCATGAGATTCAGGGCATGAGTTTCAGGGTAGGTGTTTCAGTGCAAGAATTTCAGGGCAGGAGATTCACGGCTTGAGTTTAAGGTCATGAGATTTAGCGCATGAGATTCAGTGCATGAGTTTCAGTGCATGAGTTTGAGGGCAGGAGTATCAAGGCATGAGATTCAGGGCATGAATTTCAGGGCAGGAGAATAAGGGCTTGAGTTTCAGGGCATGAGATTCAGGGCATGAGTTTCAGGGCATGAATTTCAGGGCAGGAGTTTCAGGCCATGTAATTCAGGGCGTGAGTTTCAGGATATGAGATTCATGGCATGAGTTTCAGTGCAGGAGTTTCAGGGCATGAGATTCAGGACAGGAGTTTCAAGGCATGAGATTCAGGGCATGAGTTTCGGTGCATGAGTTTGAGGACAGGAGTTTCAAGGCATGAGAATCAGGGCATGAGTTTCAGGGCATGAAATTCAGGGCAGGAGTTTCAGGGCATGTGAATCAGGGCATGAGTTTCAGTGCATGAGTTTCAGGGCAGGAGTTTCAGGGTATGAGATTTAGGGCATGAGCTTCAGTGCATGAGATTCAGGGCTTGAGTTTCAGGGCATGAGGTTCAGGGCATGAGTTTCAGTGCATGAGATTCAGGGCATCAGTTTCAGGGCAGGAGTTTCAGTGCATGAGTTTCACGGCATGAGATTCATTGCATGAGATTCAGGGCATGAGTTTTAGGGTAGGTGTTTCAGTGCAAGAGTTTCAGGACATGAGATTCAGGGCATGAGTTTCAGGGCATGAGATTCAGGGCATGAGTTTCAGGGAAGGAGATTCACGGCTTGAGTTTAAGGTCATGAGATTTAGCGCATGAGATTCAGTGCATGAGTTTCAGGGCAGAAGTTTCAGGGCACGAGTATCAAGGCATGAGATTCAGGGCATGAGTTTCAGGGCAGGAGAATAAGGGCTTGAGTTTCAGGGCATGAGATTCAGGGCATGAGTTTCAGGGCAGGAATTTCAGGGCATGACATTCAGGGCTCGAGTTTCAGGGCAGGAGATTCACGGCTTGAGTTTAAGGTCAAGAGATTTAGCGCATGAGATTCAGTGCATGAGTTTCACGGCATGAGATTCAGGGCATGAGATTCAGGGCATGAATTTCAGGGCAGGAATTTCAGGGCATGAGATTCAGGGCATGAGTTTTAGGGCAGTTGTTTCAGTGCAAGAGTTTGAGGGCATGAGATTCAGGGCATGAGTTTCAAGGCAGGAGATTCAGGACAGGAGATTCAGGGCATGAGATTCTGGGCTTGACTTTCAAGGCAGGTGTTTTAGGGTACGTATTTCAGTGCTGGAGTTTCAGGGCAGGAGATTCAGGGCATGAGATTCAGTGCATGAGTTTGAGGGCAGGGGTTTCACGGCATGAGATTCAGGGCATGAGTTTCAGGGCATGAGTTTCAGGGCATGGGTTTCAGGTCTGTGGTTTCAGGGCTTGAGTTTCAGGGCAGAAGTTTCAGGGCACGAGATTCAGGGAAGGAGATTCACGGCTTGAGTTTAAGGTCATGAGATTTAGCGCATGAGATTCAGTGCATGAGTTTCAGGGCAGAAGTTTCAGGGCACGAGATTCAGGGCATGAGTTTCAGGGCAGGAGTTTCAGGGCATGTAATTCAGGGCGTGAGTTTCAGGATATGAGATTCATGGTATGAGTTTCAGTGCAGGAGTTTCAGGTCATGAGATTCAGGGCATGAGTTTCAGGGCATGAGATTCAGGGCAGGTGTTTCAAGGCATGAGATTCAGGGCATGAGTTTCAGTGCATGAGTTCGAGGGCAGGAGATTCAAGGCATGAGATTCAGGGCATGAGATTCAGGGCAGGAATTTCAGGGAATGTGATTCATATAATGAGTTTCTGGGCAGATGATTCAGGGCAGGAGTTTTAGGGCATGTGATTCATGTCATGAGTTTCAGTGCATGAGTTTCAGTGCATGAGATTCAGGGCTTGAGTTTCAGGGCATGAGGTTCAGTGCATCAGTTTCAGGGCAGGAGTTTCAGTGCATGAATTTCACGGCATGAGATTCAGGGCATGAGATTCAGGGCATGAGTTTCAGGGTAGGTGTTTCAGTGCAAGAGTTTCAGGGCAGGAGATTCACGGCTTGAGTTTAAGGTCATGAGATTTAGCGCATGAGATTCTGTGCATGAGTTTCAGTGTATGAGTTTGAGGGCAGGAGTATCAAGGCATGAGATTCAGGGCATGAGTTTCAGGGCAGGAGAATAAGGGCTTGAGTTTCAGGGCATGAGATTCAGGGCATGAGTTTCAGGGCATGAGTTTCAGGGCAGGTGTTTCAGGGCATGTAATTCAGGGCTTGAGTTTCAGGATATGAGATTCATGGCATGAGTTTCAGTGCAGGAGTTTCAGGGCATGAGATTCAGGACAGGAGTTTCAAGGCATGAGATTCAGGGCATGAGTTTCAGTGCATGAGTTTGAGGGCAGGAGTTTCAAGGCATGAGAATCAGGGCATGTGTTTCAGGGCATGAGATTCAGGGCAAGAATTTCAGGGCATGTGATTCAGGGCAGGAGTTTCAGGGCATGTGAATCAGGGCATGAGTTTCAGTGCATGAGTTTCAGGGCAGGAGTTTCAGGGTATGAGATTTAGGGCATGAGCTTCAGTGCATGAGATTCAGGGCTTGAGTTTCAGGGCATGAGGTTCAGGGCATGAGTTTCAGTGCATGAGATTCAGGGCATCAGTTTCAGGGCAGGAGTTTCAGTGCATGAGTTTCACGGCATGAGATTCATTGCATGAGATTCAGGGCATGAGTTTTAGGGTAGGTGTTTCAGTGCCAGAGTTTCAGGGCATGACATTCAGGGCATGAGTTTCAGAGCAGGAATTTCAGGGCATGAGATTCAGGGCATGAGTTTCAGGGCAGGAGATTCACGGCTTGAGTTTAAGGTCAAGAGATTTAGCGCATGAGATTCAGTGCATGAGTTTAATGGCAGAAGTTTCAGGGCATGAGGTTCAGGGCATGAGTTTCAGTGCATGAGATTCAGTGCATCAGTTTCAGGGCAGGAGTTTCAGTTCATGAATTTCACGGCATGAGATTCAGGGCATGAGATTCAGGGCATGAGTTTCAGGGTAGGTGTTTCAGTGCAAGAATTTCAGGGCAGGAGATTCACGGCTTGAGTTTAAGGTCATGAGATTTAGCGCATGAGATTCAGTGCATGAGTTTCAGTGCATGAGTTTGAGGGCAGGAGTATCAAGGCATGAGATTCAGGGCATGAGTTTCAGGGCAGGAGAATAAGGGCTTGAGTTTCAGGGCATGAGATTCAGGGCATGAGTTTCAGGGCATGAATTTCAGGGCAGGAGTTTCAGGCCATGTAATTCAGGGCGTGAGTTTCAGGATATGAGATTCATGGCATGAGTTTCAGTGCAGGAGTTTCAGGGCATGAGATTCAGGACAGGAGTTTCAAGGCATGAGATTCAGGGCATGAGTTTCGGTGCATGAGTTTGAGGACAGGAGTTTCAAGGCATGAGAATCAGGGCATGAGTTTCAGGGCATGAAATTCAGGGCAGGAGTTTCAGGGCATGTGAATCAGGGCATGAGTTTCAGTGCATGAGTTTCAGGGCAGGAGTTTCAGGGTATGAGATTTAGGGCATGAGCTTCAGTGCATGAGATTCAGGGCTTGAGTTTCAGGGCATGAGGTTCAGGGCATGAGTTTCAGTGCATGAGATTCAGGGCATCAGTTTCAGGGCAGGAGTTTCAGTGCATGAGTTTCACGGCATGAGATTCATTGCATGAGATTCAGGGCATGAGTTTTAGGGTAGGTGTTTCAGTGCAAGAGTTTCAGGACATGAGATTCAGGGCATGAGTTTCAGGGCATGAGATTCAGGGCATGAGTTTCAGGGAAGGAGATTCACGGCTTGAGTATAAGGTCATGAGATTTAGCGCATGAGATTCAGTGCATGAGTTTCAGGGCAGAAGTTTCAGGGCACGAGTATCAAGGCATGAGATTCAGGGCATGAGTTTCAGGGCAGGAGAATAAGGGCTTGAGTTTCAGGGCATGAGATTCAGGGCATGAGTTTCAGGGCAGGAATTTCAGGGCATGACATTCAGGGCTCGAGTTTCAGGGCAGGAGATTCACGGCTTGAGTTTAAGGTCAAGAGATTTAGCGCATGAGATTCAGTGCATGAGTTTCACGGCATGAGATTCATTGCATGAGATTCAGGGCATGAGTTTTAGGGTAGGTGTTTCAGTGCAAGAGTTTCAGGACATGAGATTCAGGGCATGAGTTTCAGGGCAGGAATTTCAGGGCATGACATTCAGGGCATGAGTTTCAGGGCAGGAGATTCACGGCTTGAATTTAAGGTCGAGAGATTTAGCGCATGAGATTCAGTGCATGAGATTCATGGCAGAAGTTTCAGGGCATGAGATTCAGGGCATGAGTTTCAGGGAAGGAGATTCACGGCTTGAGTTTAAGGTCATGAGATTTAGCGGCATGAGATTCAGTGCATGAGTTTCAGGGCAGAAGTTTCAGGGCACGAGTATCAAGGCATGAGATTCAGGGCATGAGTTTCAGGGCATGTAATTCAGGGCGTGAATTTCAGGATATGGGATTCATGGCATGAGTTTCAGTGCAGGAGTTTCAGTGCAGGAGTTTCAGGGCATGACATTCAGGGCATGAGTTTCAGGGCAGGAGATTCACGGCTTGACTTTAAGGTCAAGAGATTTAGCGCATGAGATTCAGTGCATGATTTTCAGTGCATGAGTTTGAGGGCAGGAGTATCAAGGCATGAGATTCAGGGCATGAGTTTCAGGGCAGGAGAATAAGGGCTTGAGTTTCAGGGCATGAGATTCAGGGCATGAGTTTCAGGGCAGGAATTTCAGGGCATGACATTCAGGGCTCGAGTTTCAGGGCAGGAGATTCACGGCTTGAGTTTAAGGTCAAGAGATTTAGCGCATGAGATTCAGTGCATGAGTTTCATGGCAGAAGTTTCAGGGCATGAGATTCAGGGCATGAGTTTCATGGAAGGAGATTCACGGCTTGAGTTTAAGGTCATGAGATTTAGCGCATGAGATTCAGTGCATGAGTTTCAGGCAGAAGTTTCAGGGCACGAGATTCAGGGCATGAGTTTCAGGGCAGGAGTTTCAGGGCATGTAATTCAGGGCATGTCATTCAGGGCATGAGTTTCAGGGCAGGAGATTCACGGCTTGAGTTTAAGGTCAAGAGATTTAGCGCATGAGATTCAGTGCATGAGTTTCATGGCAGAAGTTTCAGGGCATGAGATTCAGGGCATGAGTTTCAGGGAGGAGAATAAGGGCTTGAGTTTCAGGGCATGAGATTCAGGGCATGAGTTTCAGGGCATGAGTTTCAGGGCAGGAGTTTCAGGGCATGAGTTTGAGGGCAGGAGTTTCAAGGCATGAGATTCAGGGCATTAGATTCAGGACAGGAGTTACAAGGCATGAGATTCAGGTCATGAGTTTCAGTGCCTGAGTTTCAGTGCATGAGTTGAGGGCAGGAGTTTCAAGGCATGAGATTCAGGGCATGAGTTTCAGGGCATGAGATTCAGGGCAGGAATTTCAGGGCATGTGATTCAGATAATGAGTTTCTGTGCAGATGATTCAGGGCAGGAGTTTTAGGGCATGTGATTCAGGGCATGAGTTTCAGTGCATGAGTTTCAGGGCAGGAGTTTCAGGGTATGAGATTTAGGGCATGAGTTTCAGTGCATGAGATTCAGGGCTTGAGTTTCAGGGCATGAGGTTCAGGGCATGAGTGTCAGTGCATGAGATTCAGGGCATCATTTTCAGGGCAGGAATTTCAGTGCATGAGTTTCACGGCATGAGATTCAGGGCATAAGGTTCAGGGCATGAGTTTTAGGGTAGGTGTTTCAGTGCAAGAGTTTCAGGGCATGAGTTTCAGGGCAGGAATTTCACGGCATGAGATTCAGGGCATGTGTTTTAGGGCAGGTGTTTCAGTGCAAGAGTTTGAGGACATGAGATTCAGGGCATGAGTTTCAAGGCAGGAGATTCAGGGCAAGAGATTCAGGGCATGAGATTCGGGGCTTGAATTTCAAGGCAGGTGTTTTAGGGCACGTATTTCAGTGCAGGAGTTTCAGGGCAGGAGATTCACAGCATGAGTTTCAGTGCATGAGTTTGAGGACAGGAGTTTCACGGCATGAGATTCAGGGTATGAGTTTCAGGGCATGAGTTTAAGGGTATGGGTTTCAGGTCTGTTGTTTCAGTGCTTGAGATTCAGGACAGCAGTTTCAGGGCAGGAGATTCAGGGCCGGTGTTTCAGTGCAAGAGTTTCGGGGCATGTCTTTCAGTGCATTAGTTTCAGGGCAGGAGTTTCAGAGCATGAGATTCAGTGCATGAGTTTCAAGGCAGAAGTTTCAGGGCACGAGATTCAGGGCATGAGTTTCAGGGCAGGAGTTTCAGGACATGTAATTCAGGGCGTGAGTTTCAGTGCATGAGTTTCAGTGCATGAGTTTGAGGGCAGGAGTTTTTAGGCATGAGATTCAGGACAGGAGTTTCAAGGCATGAGATTCAGGGCATGAGTTTCAGTGCATGAGTTTGAGGGCAAGAGTTTCAAGGCATGAGAATCAGGGCATGAGTTTCAGGGCATGAGATTCAGGGCAGGAATTTCAGGGCATGTGATTCAGGGCAGGAGTTTCAGGACATGTGAATCAGGGCATGAGTTTCAGTGCATGAGTTTCAGGGCAGGAGTTTCAGGGTATGAGATTTAGGGCATGAGCTTCAGTGCATGAGATTCAGGGCTTGAGTTTCAGGGCATGAGGTTCAGGGCATGAGTTTCAGTGCATGAGATTCAGGGCATCAGTTTCAGGGCAGGAGTTTCAGTGCATGAGTTTCACGGCATGAGATTCATTGCATGAGATTCAGGGCATGAGTTTTAGGGTAGGTGTTTCAGTGCAAGAGTTTCAGGGCATGAGATTCAGAGCATGAGTTTCAGGGCAGGAATTTCAGGGCATGACATTCAGGGCATGAGTTTCAGGGCAGGAGATTCACGGCTTGAGTTTAAGGTCAAGAGATTTAGCGCATGAGATTCAGAGCATGAGTTTCATGGCAGAAGTTTCAGGGCATGAGATTCAGGGCATGAGTTTCAGGGAGGAGAATAAGGGCTTGAGTTTCAGGGCATGAGATTCAGGGCATGAGTTTCAGGGCATGAGTTTCAGGGCAGGAGTTTCAGGGCATGAGTTTGAGGGCAGGAGTTTCAAGGCATGAGATTCAGGGCATGAGATTCAGGACAGGAGTTTCAAGGCATGAGATTCAGGTCATGAGTTTCAGTGCATGAGTTTCAGTGCATGAGTTTGAGGGCAGGAGTTTCAAGGCATGAGATTCAGGGCATGAGTTTCAGGGCATGAGATTCAGGGCAGGAATTTCAGGGCATGTGATTCACATAATGAGTTTCTGTGCAGATGATTCAGGGCAGGAGTTTTAGGGCATGTGATTCAGGGCATGAGTTTCAGTGCATGAGTTTCAGGGCAGGAGTTTCAGGGTATGAGATTTAGGGCATGAGTTTCAGTGCATGAGATTCAGGGCTTGAGTTTCTGGGCATGAGGTTCAGGGCATGAGTGTCAGTGCATGAGATTCAGGGCATCATTTTCAGGGCAGGAGTTTCAGTGCATGAGTTTCACGGCATGAGATTCAGGGCATGAGGTTCAGGGCATGAGTTTTAGGGTAGGTGTTTCAGTGCAAGAGTTTCAGGGCATGAGATTCAGGGCATGAGTTTCAGGGCAGGAATTTCACTGCATGAGATTCAGGGCATGTGTTTTCGGGCAGGTGTTTAAGTGCAAGAGTTTGAGGACATGAGATTCAGGGCATGAGTTTCAAGGCAGGAGATTCAGGGCAAGAGATTCAGGGCATGAGATTCGGGGCTTGAGTTTCAAGGCAGGTGTTTTAGGGCACGTATTTCAGTGCAGGAGTTTCAGGGCAGGAGATTCACAGCATGAGTTTCAGTGCATGAGTTTGAGGGCAGGAGTTTCACGGCATGAGATTCAGGGCATGAGTTTCAGGGCATGAGTTTAAGGGCATGGGTTTCAGGTCTGTTGTTTCAGGGCTTGAGATCCAGGAAAGCAGTTTCAGGGCAGGAGATTCAGGGCCGGTGTTTCAGTGCAAGAGTTTCAGTGCAAGAGTTTCAGGGCATGTCTTTCAGTGCATTAGTTTCAGGGCAGGAGTTTCAGAGCATGAGATTCAGGGCATGAGTTTCAGGGCAGGAGATTCATGGCTTGAGTTTAAGGTCATGAGGTTTAGCGCATGAGATTCAGTGCATGAGTTTCAAGGCAGAAATTTCAGGGCACGTGATTCAGGGCATGTGTTTCAGGGCAGGAGTTTCAGGACATGTAATTCAGGGCGTGAGTTTCAGTGCATGAGTTTCAGTGCATGAGTTTGAGGGCAGGAGTTTCAAGGCATGAGATTCAGGGCATGAGTTTCAGGGCATGAGATTCAGGGCAGGAATTTCAGGGCATGTGATTCAGATAATGAGTTTCTGTGCAGATGATTCAGGGCAGGAGTTTTAGGGCATGTGATTCAGGGCATGAGTTTCAGTGCATGAGTTTCAGGGCAGGAGTTTCAGGGTATGAGATTTAGGGCATGAGTTTCAGTGCATGAGATTCAGGGCTTGAGTTTCAGGGCATGAGGTTCAGGGCATGAGTGTCAGTGCATGAGATTCAGGGCATCATTTTCAGGGCAGGAATTTCAGTGCATGAGTTTCACGGCTTGAGATTCAGGGCATGAGGTTCAGGGCATGAGTTTTAGGGTAGGTGTTTCAGTGCAAGAGTTTCAGGGCATGAGATTCAGGGCATGAGTTTCAGGGCAGGAATTTCACGGCATGAGATTCAGGGCATGTGTTTTAGGGCAGGTGTTTCAGTGCAAGAGTTTGAGGACATGAGATTCAGGGCATGAGTTTCAAGGCAGGAGATTCAGGGCAAGAGATTCAGGGCATGAGATTCGGGGCTTGAGTTTCAAGGCAGGTGTTTTAGGGCACGTATTTCAGTGCAGGAGTTTCAGGGCAGGAGATTCACAGCATGAGTTTCAGTGCATGAGTTTGAGGACAGGAGTTTCACGGCATGAGATTCAGGGCATGAGTTTCAGGGCATGAGTTTAAGGGTATGGGTTTCAGGTCTGTTGTTTCAGTGCTTGAGATTCAGGACAGCAGTTTCAGGGCAGGAGATTCAGGGCCGGTGTTTCAGTGCAAGAGTTTCAGGGCATGTCTTTCAGGGCAGGAGTTTCAGAGCATGAGATTCAGTGCATGAGTTTCAAGGCAGAAGTTTCAGGGCACGAGATTCAGGGCATGAGTTTCAGGGCAGGAGTTTCAGGACATGTAATTCAGGGCGTGAGTTTCAGTGCATGAGTTTCAGTGCATGAGTTTGAGGGCAGGAGTTTTTAGGCATGAGATTCAGGACAGGAGTTTCAAGGCATGAGAATCAGGGCATGAGTTTCAGGTCATGAGATTCAGGGCAGGAATTTCAGGGCATGTGATTCAGGGCAGGAGTTTCTGGACATGTGAATCAGGGCATGAGTTTCAGTGCATGAGTTTCAGGGCAGGAGTTTCAGGGTATGAGATTTAGGGCATGAGCTTCAGTGCATGAGATTCAGGGCTTGAGTTTCAGGGCATGAGGTTCAGGGCATGAATTTCAGTGCATGAGATTCAGGGCATCAGTTTCAGGGCAGGAGTTTCAGTGCATGAGTTTCACGGCATGAGATTCATTGCATGAGATTCAGGGCATGAGTTTTAGGGTAGGTGTTTCAGTGCAAGAGTTTCAGGGCATGAGATTCAGAGCATGAGTTTCAGGGCAGGAATTTCAGGGCATGACATTCAGGGCATGAGTTTCAGGGCAGGAGATTCACGGCTTGAGTTTAAGGTCAAGAGATTTAGCGCATGAGGTTCAGAGCATGAGTTTCATGGCAGAAGTTTCAGGGCATGAGATTCAGGGCATGAGTTTCAGGGAGGAGAATAAGGGCTTGAGTTTCAGGGCATGAGATTCAGGGCATGAGTTTCAGGGCATGAGTTTCAGGGCAGGAGTTTCAGGGCATGAGTTTGAGGGCAGGAGTTTCAAGGCATGAGATTCAGGGCATGAGATTCAGGACAGGAGTTTCAAGGCATGAGATTCAGGTCATGAGTTTCAGTGCATGAGTTTCAGTGCATGAGTTTGAGGGCAGGAGTTTCAAGGCATGAGATTCAGGGCATGAGTTTCAGGGCATGAGATTCAGGGCAGGAATTTCAGGGCATGTGATTCAAATAATGAGTTTCTGTGCAGATGATTCAGGGCAGGAGTTTTAGGGCATGTGATTCAGGGCATGAGTTTCAGTGCATGAGTTTCAGGGCAGGAGTTTCAGGGTATGAGATTTAGGGCATGAGTTTCAGTGCTTGAGATTCAGGGCTTGCGTTTCTGGGCATGAGGTTCAGGGCATGAGTGTCAGTGCATGAGATTCAGGGCATCATTTTCAGGGCAGGAGTTTCAGTGCATGAGTTTCACGGCATGAGATTCAGGGCATGAGGTTCAGGGCATGAGTTTTAGGGTAGGTGTTTCAGTGCAAGAGTTTCAGGGCATGAGATTCAGGGCATGAGTTTCAGGGCAGGAATTTCACTGCATGAGATTCAGGGCATGTGTTTTAGGGCAGGTGTTTAAGTGCAAGAGTTTGAGGACATGAGATTCAGGGCATGAGTTTCAAGGCAGGAGATTCAGGGCAAGAGATTCAGGGCATGAGATTCGGGGCTTGAGTTTCAAGGCAGGTGTTTTAGGGCACGTATTTCGGTGCAGGAGTTTCAGGGCAGGAGATTCACAGCATGAGTTTCAGTGCATGAGTTTGAGGGCAGGAGTTTCACGGCATGAGATTCAGGGCATGAGTTTCAGGGCATCAGTTTAAGGGCATGGGTTTCAGGTCTGTTGTTTCAGGGCTTGAGATTCAGGAAAGCAGTTTCCGGGCAGGAGATTCAGGGCCGGTGTTTCAGTGCAAGAGTTTCAGTGCAAGAGTTTCAGGGCATGTCTTTCAGTGCATTAGTTTCAGGGCAGGAGTTTCAGAGCATGAGATTCAGTGCATGAGTTTCAAGGCAGAAATTTCAGGGCACGAGATTCAGGGCATGAGTTTCAGGGCAGGAGTTTCAGGACATGTAATTCAGGGCGTGAGTTTCAGTGCATGAATTTCAGTGCATGAGTTTGAGGGCAGGAGTTTCTAGGCATGAGATTCAGGACAGGAGTTTCAAGGCATGAGATTCAGGGCATGAGTTTCAGTGCATGAGTTTGAGGGCTGTAGTTTCAAGGCATGAGTTTCAGGGCATGATATTCAGGGCTTGAGTTTCAGGGCATGAGTTTCAGGGCATGAGTGTCAGTGCATGAGATTCAGAACATCAGTTTCAGGGCAGGAGTTTCAGAGCATGAGGTTCAGGGCATGAGTTTTAGGGTAGGTGTTTCAGTGCAAGCGTTTCAGGGCATGAGATTCAGGGCATGAGTATCAGGGCAGGAGATTCAGGGCATGAGATTCGGGGCTTGAGTTTCAAGGCAGGTGTGTTAGGGCACGTATTTCAGTGAAGGAGATTCAGGGCAGGAGATTCAGAGAATGAGTTTCAGTGCATGGGTTTGAGGGCAGGAGTTTCACGGCATGAGATTCAGGGCATGAGTTTCAGGGCATGAGATTCAGGGCAGGAATTTCAGGGCATGTGATTCAGATAATGAGTTTCTGTGCAGATGATTCAGGGCAGGAGTTTTAGGGCATGTGATTCAGGGCATGAGTTTCAGTGCATGAGTTTCAGGGCAGGAGTTTCAGGGTATGAGATTTAGGGCATGAGTTTCAGTGCATGAGATTCAGGGCTTGAGTTTCAGGGCATGAGGTTCAGGGCATGAGTGTCAGTGCATGAGATTCAGGGCATCAGTTTCAGGACAGGAGTTTCAGTGCATGAGTTTCACGGCATGAGATTCAGGGCATGAGGTTCAGGGCATGAGTTTTAGGGTAGGTGTTTCAGTGCAAGAGTTTCAGGGCATGAGATTCAGGGCATGAGTTTCAGGGCAGGAATTTCACGGCATGAGATTCAGGGCATGTGTTTTAGGGCAGGTGTTTCATTGCAAGAGTTTCAGGGCATGAGATTCAGGGCATGAGTTTCAAGGCAGGAGATTCAGGGCAGGAGATTCAGGGCATGAGATTCGGGGCTTGAGTTTCAAGGCAGGTGTTTTAGGGCACGTATTTCAGTGCAGGAGTTTCAGGGCAGGAGATTCACAGCATGAGTTTCAGTGTATGAGTTTGAGGGCAGGAGTTTCACGCTTGAGATTCAGGGCATGAGTGTCAGGGCATGAGTTTAAGGGCATGGGTTTCAGGTCTGTGGTTTCAGGGCTTGAGATTCAGGGCAGCAGTTTCAGGTGAGGAGATTCTGGGCCGGTGTTTCAGTGCAAGAGTTTCAGGGCATGTCTTTCAGTGCATGAGTTTCAGGGCAGGAGTTTCAGAGCATGAGATTCAGGGCATGAGTTTCAGGGCAGGAGATTCACGGCTTGAGTTTACGATCATGAGATTTAGCGCATGAGATTCAGTGCATGAGTTTCAGGGCAGAAGTTTCAGGGCACGAGATTCAGGGCATGAGTTTCAGGACATGAGTTTCAGGGCAGGAGTTTCAGGGCATGGGTTTCAGGTCTGTGGTTTCAGGGCTTGAGATTCAGGGCAGCAGTTTCAGGGCAGGAGATTCAGTGCCGGTGTTTCAGTGCAAGAGTTTCAGTGCAAGAGTTTAAGGGCATGTCTTTCAGTGCATGAGTTTCAGGGCAGGAGTTTCAGAGCATGAGATTCAGGGCATGAGTTTCAGGGCAGGAGATTCACGGCTTGAGTTTACGATCATGAGATTTAGCGCATGAGATTCAGTGCTTGAGTTTCAGGGCAGAAGTTCCAGGGCACGAGATTCAGGGCATGAGTTTCAGGACATGAGTTTCAGGGCAGGAGTTTCAGGGCATGTAATTCACGGCGTGAGTTTCAGTGCATGGATTTGAGGGCAGGAGTTTCAAGGCATGAGATTCAGGGCATGAGTTTCAGGGCATGAGATTCAGGACAGGAGTTTCAAGGCATGAGATTCAGGGCATGAGTTTCAGGGCATGAGATTCAGGACAGGAGTTTCAAGGCATGAGATTCAGGGCATGAGTTTCAGGTCATGAGATTCAGGGCAGGAATTTCGGGGCATGTGATTCAGATAATGAGTTTCTGGGCAGATGAATCAGGGCAGGAGTTTTAGGGCATGTGATTCAGGGCATGAGTTTCAGTACATGAGTTTCAGGGCAGGAGTTTCAGGGTATGAGATTTAGGGCATGAGTTTCAGTGCATGAGATTCAGGGCTTGAGTTTCAGGGCATGAGGCTCAGGGCTTGAGTTTCAGTGCATGAGATTCAGGGCATCAGTTTCACGACAGGAGTTTCAGTGCATGAGTTTCAAATCATGAGATTCAGGGCATGAGGTTCAGGGCATGAGTTTTAGGGTAGGTGTTTCAGGGCAGGAATTTCAGAGCATGAGATTCAGGGCATGTGTTTTAGGGCAGTTGTTTCAGTGCAAGAGTTTGAGGGCATGAGATTCCGGGCATGAGTTTCAAGGCAGGAGATTCAGGGCAGGAGATTCAGGGTATGAGATTCTGGGCTTGACTTTCAAGGCAGGTGTTTTAGGGCACGTATTTCAGTGCAGGAGTTTCAGGGCAGGAGATTCAGGGCATGAGTTTCAGGACATGAGTTTCAGGGCATGGGTTTCAGGTCTGTGGTTTCAGGGCTTGAGATTCAGGGCAGCAGTTTCAGGGCAGGAGATTCAGGGTAGCTGTTTCATTGCAAGAGTTTCAGTGCAAGAGTTCCAGGGCGTGTCTTTCAGTGCATGAGTTTCAGGGCAGGAGTTTCAGAGCATGAGATTCAGGGCATGAGTTTCAGGGAAGGAGATTCACGGCTTGAGTTTAAGGTCATGAGATTTAGCGCATGAGATTCAGGGCTTGAGTTTCAGGGCATGAGTTTCAGGGCATGAGTGTCAGTGCATGAGATTCAGAACATCAGTTTCAGGTCAGGAGTTTCAGTGCATGAGTTTCACGGCATGAGATTCAGGGCAAGAGGTTCAGGGCATGAGTTTTAGGGTAGGTTTTTCAGTGCAAGAGTTTCAGGGCATGAGATTCAGGGCATGAGTATCAGGGCAGGAGATTCAGGGCATGAGATTCGGGGCTTGAGTATCAAGGCATGTGTTTTAGGGCACGTATTTCAGTGCAGGAGCTTCAGGGCAGGAGATTCAGAGAATGAGTTTCAGTGCATGAGTTTGAGGGCAGGAGTTTCACGGCATGAGATTCAGGGCATGAGTTTCAGGGCATGAGATTCAGGGCAGGAATTTCAGGGTATGTGATTCAGATAATGAGTTTCTGTGCAGATGATTCAGGGCAGGAGTTTTAGGGCATGTGATTCAGGGCATGAGTTTCAGTGCAGGAGTTTCAGGGTATGAGATTTAGGGCATATGTGTCAGTGCATGAGATTCAGGGCATCAGTTTCAGGGCAGGAGTTTAAGGGCATGGGTTTCAGGTCTGTGGTTTCAGGGCTTGAGATTCAGGGCAGCAGTTTCAGGGCAGGAGATTCAGGGTAGATGTTTCATTGCAAGAGTTTCAGTGCAAGAGTTCCAGGGCGTGTCTTTCAGTGCATGAGTTTCAGGGCAGGAGTTTCAGAGCATGAGATTCAGGGCATGAGTTTCAGGGAAGGAGATTCACGGCCTGAGTTTAAGGTCATGAGATTTAGCGCATGAGATTCAGTGCATGAGTTTCAGGGCAGAAGTTTCAGGGCACGAGATTCAGGGCATGAGTTTCAGTGCAGGTGTTTCAGGGCATGTAACTCAGGGCGTGAGTTTCAGGATATGAGATTCATGGCATGAGTTTCAGTGCAGGAGTTTCAGTGCAGGAGTTTCAGGTCATGAGATTCAGGGCATGAGTTTCAGGGCATGAGATTCAGGACAGGTGTTTCAAGGCATGAGATTCAGGGCATGAGTTTCAGTGCATGAGTTCGAGGGCAGGAGTTTCAAGGCATGAAATTCAGTGCTTGAGTTTCAGGGCAGGAATTCCAGGGCATGTGATTCAGATAATGAGTTTCTGGGCAGATGAATCAGGGCAGGAGTTTTAGGGCATGTAATTCAGGGCATGAGTTTCAGTGCATGAGTTTCAGGGCAGGATTTTCAGGGTATGAGATTTAGGGCATGAGTTTCAGTGCATGAGATTCAGGGCTTGAGATTCAGGGCATGAGGTTCAGGGTTTGAGTTTCAGGGCATGAGGTTCAGGGCATGAGTGTCAGTGCATGAGATTCAGGGCATCAGTTTCACGACAGGAGTTTCAGTGCATGAGTTTCACGGCATGAGTTTCAGGGCATGAGATTCAGGGCATGAGTTTCAGGGCAGGAGAATAAGGGCTTTAGTTTCAGTGCATGAGATTCAGGGCTTGAGTTTCAGGGCATGAGGTTCAGGGCATGAGTTTCAGTGCATGAGATTCAGTGCATCAGTTTCAGGGCAGGAGTTTCAGTGCATGAATTTCACGGCATGAGATTCAGTGCATGAGATTCAGGGCATGAGTTTCAGGGTAGGTGTTTCAGTGCAAGAGTTTCGGGGCAGGAGATTCACGGCTTGAGTTTAAGGTCATGAGATTTAGCGCATGAGATTCAGGGCATGAGTTTCAGGGCAGGAGAATAAGGGCTTTAGTTTCAGGGCATGAGATTCAGGGCATGAGTATCAGGGCAGGAGATTCAGGGCATGAGATTCAGGGCATGAGTTTCAGGGTAGGTGTTTCAGTGCAAGAGTTTCGGGGCAGGAGATTCACGGCTTGAGTTTAAGGTCATGAGATTTAGCGCATGAGATTCAGGGCATGAGTTTCAGGGCAGGAGAATAAGGGCTTTAGTTTCAGGGCATGAGATTCAGGGCATGAGTATCAGGGCAGGAGATTCAGGGCATGAGATTCGGGGCTTGAGTATCAAGGCATGTGTTTTAGGGCACGTATTTCAGTGCAGGAGCTTCAGGGCAGGAGATTCAGAGAATGAGTTTCAGTGCATGAGTTTGAGGGCAGGAGTTTCACGGCATGAGATTCAGGGCATGAGTTTCAGGGCATGAGATTCAGGGCAGGAATTTCAGGGTATGTGATTCAGATAATGAGTTTCTGTGCAGATGATTCAGGGCAGGAGTTTTAGGGCATGTGATTCAGGGCATGAGTTTCAGTGCAGGAGTTTCAGGGTATGAGATTTAGGGCATATGTGTCAGTGCATGAGATTCAGGGCATCAGTTTCAGGGCAGGAGTTTAAGGGCATGGGTTTCAGGTCTGTGGTTTCAGGGCTTGAGATTCAGGGCAGCAGTTTCAGGGCAGGAGATTCAGGGTAGATGTTTCATTGCAAGAGTTTCAGTGCAAGAGTTCCAGGGCGTGTCTTTCAGTGCATGAGTTTCAGGGCAGGAGTTTCAGAGCATGAGATTCAGGGCATGAGTTTCAGGGAAGGAGATTCACGGCCTGAGTTTAAGGTCATGAGATTTAGCGCATGAGATTCAGTGCATGAGTTTCAGGGCAGAAGTTTCAGGGCACGAGATTCAGGGCATGAGTTTCAGTGCAGGTGTTTCAGGGCATGTAACTCAGGGCGTGAGTTTCAGGATATGAGATTCATGGCATGAGTTTCAGTGCAGGAGTTTCAGTGCAGGAGTTTCAGGTCATGAGATTCAGGGCATGAGTTTCAGGGCATGAGATTCAGGACAGGTGTTTCAAGGCATGAGATTCAGGGCATGAGTTTCAGTGCATGAGTTCGAGGGCAGGAGTTTCAAGGCATGAAATTCAGTGCTTGAGTTTCAGGGCAGGAATTCCAGGGCATGTGATTCAGATAATGAGTTTCTGGGCAGATGAATCAGGGCAGGAGTTTTAGGGCATGTAATTCAGGGCATGAGTTTCAGTGCATGAGTTTCAGGGCAGGATTTTCAGGGTATGAGATTTAGGGCATGAGTTTCAGTGCATGAGATTCAGGGCTTGAGATTCAGGGCATGAGGTTCAGGGTTTGAGTTTCAGGGCATGAGGTTCAGGGCATGAGTGTCAGTGCATGAGATTCAGGGCATCAGTTTCACGACAGGAGTTTCAGTGCATGAGTTTCACGGCATGAGTTTCAGGGCATGAGATTCAGGGCATGAGTTTCAGGGCAGGAATTTCAGGGCATGAGATTCAGGGCATGTGTTTTAGGGCAGTTGTTTTAGTTCAAGAGTTTGAGGGCATGAGATTCAGGGCATGAGTTTCAAGGCAGAAGATTCAGGGCAGGGGATTCAGGGCATGAGATTCTGGGCTTGACTTTCAAGGCAGGTGTTTTAGGGCACGTATTTCAGTGCAGGAGTTTCCGGGCAGGAGATTCAGGGCATGAGTTTCAGTGCATGAGTTTGAGGGCAGGGGTTTCACGGCATGAGATTCAGGGCATGAGTTTCAGGGCATGGGTTTCAGGTCTGTGGTTTCAGGGCTTGAGATTCAGGGCAGCAGTTTCAGGGCAGGAGATTCAGGGCCGGTGTTTCAGTGCAAGAGTTTCAGTGCAAGAGTTTCAGGGCATGTCTTTCAGTGCATGAGTTTCAGGGCAGGAGTTTCAGAGCATGAGATTCAGGGCATCAGTTTCACGACAGGAGTTTCACTGCATGAGTTTCACGGCATGAGTTTCAGGGCATGAGATTCAGGGCATGAGTTTCAGGGCAGGAATTTCAGGGCATGAGATTCAGGGCATGTGTTTTAGGGCAGTTGTTTCAGTGCAAGAGTTTGAGGGCATGAGATTCAGGGCATGAGTTTCAAGGCAGGAGATTCAGGGCAGGAGATTCAGGGCATGAGATTCTGGGCTTGACTTTCAAGGCAGGTGTTTTAGGGCACCTATTTCAGTGCAGAAGTTTCAGGGCAGGAGATTCAGGGCATGAGTTTCAGTGCATGAGTTTGAGGGCAGGGGTTTCACGGCATGAGATTCAGGGCATGAGTTTCAGGGCATGAGTTTCAGGGCATGGGTTTCAGGTCTGTGGTTTCAGGGCTTGAGATTCAGGGCAGCAGTTTCAGGGCAGGAGATTCAGGGCAGGTGTTTCATTGCAAGAGTTTCAGTGCAAGAGTTCCAGGGCATGTCTTTCAGTGCATGAGTTTCAGGGCAGGAGTTTCAGAGCATGAGATTCAGGGCATGAGTTTCAGGGAAGGAGATTCACGGCTTGAGATTAAGGTCATGAGATTTAGCGCATGAGATTCAGTGCATGAGTTTCAGGGCAGAAGTTTCAGGGCACGAGATTCGGGGCATGAGTTTCAGGGCAGGAGTTTCAGGGCATGTAATTCAGGGCGTGAGTTTCAGGATATGAGATTCATGGCATGAGTTTCAGGGTAGGAGTTTCAGTGCAGGAGTTTCAGGTCATGAGATTCAGGGCATGAGTTTCAGGGCATGAGATTCAGGACAGGTGTTTCAAGGCATGAGATTCAGGGCATGAGTTTCAGTGCATGAGTTCGAGGGCAGGAATTTCAGGGAATGTGATTCAGATAATGAGTTTCTGGCCAGATGATTCAGGGCAGGAGTTTTAGGGCATGTGATTCAGGGCATGAGTTTCAGTGCATGAGTTTCAGGGCAGGAGTTTCAGGGTATGAGATTTAGGACATGAGTTTCAGTGCATGAGATTCAGGGCTTGAGTTTCAGGGCATGAGGTTCAGGGCATGAGTTTCAGTGCATGAGATTCAGTGCATCAGTTTCAGGGCAGGAGTTTCAGTGCATGAATTTCACGGCATGAGATTCAGTGCATGAGATTCAGGGCATGAGTTTCAGGGTAGGTGTTTCAGTGCAAGAGTTTCGGGGCAGGAGATTCACGGCTTGAGTTTAAGGTCATGAGATTTAGCGCATGAGATTCAGGGCATGAGTTTCAGGGCAGGAGAATAAGGGCTTTAGTTTCAGGGCATGAGATTCAGGGCATGAGTATCAGGGCAGGAGATTCAGGGCATGAGATTCGGGGCTTGAGTATCAAGGCATGTGTTTTAGGGCACGTATTTCAGTGCAGGAGCTTCAGGGCAGGAGATTCAGAGAATGAGTTTCAGTGCATGAGTTTGAGGGCAGGAGTTTCACGGCATGAGATTCAGGGCATGAGTTTCAGGGCATGAGATTCAGGGCAGGAATTTCAGGGTATGTGATTCAGATAATGAGTTTCTGTGCAGATGATTCAGGGCAGGAGTTTTAGGGCATGTGATTCAGGGCATGAGTTTCAGTGCAGGAGTTTCAGGGTATGAGATTTAGGGCATATGTGTCAGTGCATGAGATTCAGGGCATCAGTTTCAGGGCAGGAGTTTAAGGGCATGGGTTTCAGGTCTGTGGTTTCAGGGCTTGAGATTCAGGGCAGCAGTTTCAGGGCAGGAGATTCAGGGTAGATGTTTCATTGCAAGAGTTTCAGTGCAAGAGTTCCAGGGCGTGTCTTTCAGTGCATGAGTTTCAGGGCAGGAGTTTCAGAGCATGAGATTCAGGGCATGAGTTTCAGGGAAGGAGATTCACGGCCTGAGTTTAAGGTCATGAGATTTAGCGCATGAGATTCAGTGCATGAGTTTCAGGGCAGAAGTTTCAGGGCACGAGATTCAGGGCATGAGTTTCAGTGCAGGTGTTTCAGGGCATGTAACTCAGGGCGTGAGTTTCAGGATATGAGATTCATGGCATGAGTTTCAGTGCAGGAGTTTCAGTGCAGGAGTTTCAGGTCATGAGATTCAGGGCATGAGTTTCAGGGCATGAGATTCAGGACAGGTGTTTCAAGGCATGAGATTCAGGGCATGAGTTTCAGTGCATGAGTTCGAGGGCAGGAGTTTCAAGGCATGAAATTCAGTGCTTGAGTTTCAGGGCAGGAATTCCAGGGCATGTGATTCAGATAATGAGTTTCTGGGCAGATGAATCAGGGCAGGAGTTTTAGGGCATGTAATTCAGGGCATGAGTTTCAGTGCATGAGTTTCAGGGCAGGATTTTCAGGGTATGAGATTTAGGGCATGAGTTTCAGTGCATGAGATTCAGGGCTTGAGATTCAGGGCATGAGGTTCAGGGTTTGAGTTTCAGGGCATGAGGTTCAGGGCATGAGTGTCAGTGCATGAGATTCAGGGCATCAGTTTCACGACAGGAGTTTCAGTGCATGAGTTTCACGGCATGAGTTTCAGGGCATGAGATTCAGGGCATGAGTTTCAGGGCAGGAATTTCAGGGCATGAGATTCAGGGCATGTGTTTTAGGGCAGTTGTTTTAGTTCAAGAGTTTGAGGGCATGAGATTCAGGGCATGAGTTTCAAGGCAGAAGATTCAGGGCAGGGGATTCAGGGCATGAGATTCTGGGCTTGACTTTCAAGGCAGGTGTTTTAGGGCACGTATTTCAGTGCAGGAGTTTCCGGGCAGGAGATTCAGGGCATGAGTTTCAGTGCATGAGTTTGAGGGCAGGGGTTTCACGGCATGAGATTCAGGGCATGAGTTTCAGGGCATGGGTTTCAGGTCTGTGGTTTCAGGGCTTGAGATTCAGGGCAGCAGTTTCAGGGCAGGAGATTCAGGGCCGGTGTTTCAGTGCAAGAGTTTCAGTGCAAGAGTTTCAGGGCATGTCTTTCAGTGCATGAGTTTCAGGGCAGGAGTTTCAGAGCATGAGATTCAGGGCATCAGTTTCACGACAGGAGTTTCACTGCATGAGTTTCACGGCATGAGTTTCAGGGCATGAGATTCAGGGCATGAGTTTCAGGGCAGGAATTTCAGGGCATGAGATTCAGGGCATGTGTTTTAGGGCAGTTGTTTCAGTGCAAGAGTTTGAGGGCATGAGATTCAGGGCATGAGTTTCAAGGCAGGAGATTCAGGGCAGGAGATTCAGGGCATGAGATTCTGGGCTTGACTTTCAAGGCAGGTGTTTTAGGGCACCTATTTCAGTGCAGAAGTTTCAGGGCAGGAGATTCAGGGCATGAGTTTCAGTGCATGAGTTTGAGGGCAGGGGTTTCACGGCATGAGATTCAGGGCATGAGTTTCAGGGCATGAGTTTCAGGGCATGGGTTTCAGGTCTGTGGTTTCAGGGCTTGAGATTCAGGGCAGCAGTTTCAGGGCAGGAGATTCAGGGCAGGTGTTTCATTGCAAGAGTTTCAGTGCAAGAGTTCCAGGGCATGTCTTTCAGTGCATGAGTTTCAGGGCAGGAGTTTCAGAGCATGAGATTCAGGGCATGAGTTTCAGGGAAGGAGATTCACGGCTTGAGATTAAGGTCATGAGATTTAGCGCATGAGATTCAGTGCATGAGTTTCAGGGCAGAAGTTTCAGGGCACGAGATTCGGGGCATGAGTTTCAGGGCAGGAGTTTCAGGGCATGTAATTCAGGGCGTGAGTTTCAGGATATGAGATTCATGGCATGAGTTTCAGGGTAGGAGTTTCAGTGCAGGAGTTTCAGGTCATGAGATTCAGGGCATGAGTTTCAGGGCATGAGATTCAGGACAGGTGTTTCAAGGCATGAGATTCAGGGCATGAGTTTCAGTGCATGAGTTCGAGGGCAGGAATTTCAGGGAATGTGATTCAGATAATGAGTTTCTGGCCAGATGATTCAGGGCAGGAGTTTTAGGGCATGTGATTCAGGGCATGAGTTTCAGTGCATGAGTTTCAGGGCAGGAGTTTCAGGGTATGAGATTTAGGACATGAGTTTCAGTGCATGAGATTCAGGGCTTGAGTTTCAGGGCATGAGGTTCAGGGCATGAGTTTCAGTGCATGAGATTCAGTGCATCAGTTTCAGGGCAGGAGTTTCAGTGCATGAATTTCACGGCATGAGATTCAGTGCATGAGATTCAGGGCATGAGTTTCAGGGTAGGTGTTTCAGTGCAAGAGTTTCGGGGCAGGAGATTCACGGCTTGAGTTTAAGGTCATGAGATTTAGCGCATGAGATTCAGGGCATGAGTTTCAGGGCAGGAGAATAAGGGCTTTAGTTTCAGGGCATGAGATTCAGGGCAGGAGTTTCAGGGCATGTAATTCAGGGCGTGAGTTTCAGGATATGAGATTCATGGCATGAGATTCAGTGCAGGAGTTTCAGGGCATGAGATTCAGTGCATGAGTTTCAGGGCATGAGATTCAGGGCATGAGTTTCAGTGCATGAGTTTCAGTGCATGAGTTTGAGGGCAGGAGTTTCAAGGCATGAGATTCAGGGCATGAGTTTCAGGGCATGAGATTCAGGGCAGGAATTTCAGGGCATGTGATTCAGGGCAGGAGTTTCAGGGCATGAGATTCAGGGCATGAGTTTCAAGGCAGGATATTCAGGGCAGGAGATTCAGGGCATGAGATTCGGGGCTTGAGTTTCAAGGCAGGTGTTTTAGGGCTCGTATTTCAGTGCAGGAGTTTCAGGGCAGGAGATTCAGAGCATGAGTTTCAGTGCATGAGTTTGAGGGCAGGAGTTTCAAGGCATGAGATTCAGGGCATGAGTGTCAGGGCATGAGATTCAGGGAAGGAATTTCAGGGCATGTGATTCAGATAATGAGTTTCTGTGCAGATGATTCAGGGCAGGAGTTTTAGGGCATGTGATTCAGGGCATGAGTTTCAGTGCATGAGTTTCAGGGCAGGAGTTTCAGGGTATGAGATTTAGGGCATGAGCTTCAGTGCATGAGATTCAGGGCTTGAGTTTCAGGGCATGAGGTTCAGGGCATGAGTTTAAGTGCATGAGATTCAGGGCAGGAGTTTCAGGGTATGAGATTTAGGGCATGAGCTTCAGTGCAGGAGATTCAGGGCTTGTGTTTCAGGGCAGGAGTTTCAGGGCATGTAATGCACGGCGTGAGTTTCAGTGCATGGATTTGAGGGCAGGAGTTTCAGGGCATGAGATTCAGGACAGGAGTTTCAAGGCATGAGATTCAGGGCATGAGTTTCAGGGCATGAGATTCAGGGCAGGAATTTCAGGGCATGTGATTCAGATAATGAGTTTCTGGGCAGATGAATCAGGGCAGGAGTTTTAGGGCATGAGTTTCAGTGCATGAGATTCAGGGCATCAGTTTCAGGGCAGGAGTTTCTGTGCATGAGTTTCACGGCATGAGATTCAGTGCATGAGATTCAGGGCATGAGTTTTAGGGTAGGTGTTTCAGTGCAAGTGTTTCAGGGCATGAGATTCAGGGCATGAGTTTCAGGGCAGGAATTTCAGGGCATGACATTCAGGGCATGAGTTTCAGGGCAGGAGATTCACGGCTTGAGTTTAAGGTCATGAGATTTAGCGCATGAGATTCAGTGCATGAGTTTCATGGCAGAAGTTTCAGGGCATGAGATTCAGGGCATGAGTTTCAGGGAGGAGAATAAGGGCTTGAGTTTCAGGGCATGTAATTCAGGGCGTGAGTTTCAGTGCTTGAGTTTGAGGGCAGGAGTTTCAAGGCATGAGATTCAGGGCATGAGTTTCAGGGCATGAGATTCATGGCAGGAATTTCAGGGCATGTGATTCAGATAATGAGTTTCTTGGCAGATGTTTCAGGGCAGGAGTTTTAAGGCATGTGATTCAGGGCATGAGTTTCAGGGCAGGAGAATCAGGCCTTGAGTTTCAGGGCCTGGGATTCAGGGCATGAGTTTCAGGGTATGAGATTCAGGACAGGAATTTCAAGGCATGAGATTCAGGGCATGAGTTTCAGTGGAAGAGTTTCAGTGCATGAGTTTGAGGGCATGAGATTCAGGGCAGGAATTTCAGGGCATGTGATTCAGATAATGAGTTTCTGTGCAGATGTTTCATGGCTTGAGTTTCAGGGCATGAGGTTCAGGGCATGAGTGTCAGTGCATGACATTCAGGGCATCAGTTTCAGGGCAGGAGTTTCAGTGCAAGAGTTTCAGGGCATGAGATTCAGGGCATGAGTTTCAGGGCAGGAATTTCAGGGCATGTGCTTTAGGGCAGGTGTTTCAGTGCAAGAGTTTGAGGGCATGAGATTCAGGGCATGAGTTTCAAGGCAGGAGATTCAGGGCAGGAGATTCAGGGCATGAGTTTCGGGGCTTGAGTTTCAAGGCAGGTGTTTTAGGGCACGTATTTCAGTGCAGGAGTTTTAGGGCAGGAGATTCAGAGCATGAGTTTCAGTGCATGAGTTTGAGGGCAGGAGTTTCACGGCATGAGATTCAGGGCATGAGTTTCAGGGCATGGGTTTCAGGTCTGTGGTTTCAGGGCAGGAGATTCAGGGCAGGAGATTCAGGGCCGGTGTTTCAGTGCAAGAGTTTCAGTGCAAGAGTTTCAGGGCATGTCTTTCTGTGCATGAGTTTCAGGGCAGGATTTTCAGAGCATGAGATTCAGTGCATGAGTTTCAGGGCAGGAGATTCAGGGCATGAGTTTCAGGGCATGAGTGTCAGGGCAGGAGCTTCAGGACAGGAATTTCAGGGCATGTGATTCAGATAATGAGTTTCTGGGCAGATGATTCAGGGCAGGAGTTTTAGGGCATGTGATTCAGGGCATGAGTTTCAGTGCATGAGTTTCAGGGCAGGAGTTTCAGGGTATGAGATTTAGGGCATGAGTTTCAGTGCATGAGATTCAGGGCTTGAGTTTCAGGGCATGAGGTTCAGGGCATGAATTTCAGTGCATGAGATTCAGGGCATCAGTTTCAGGGCAGGAGTTTCAGTGCATGAATTTCACGGCATGAGATTCAGGGCATGAGATTCCGGGCATGTGTTTTAGGGTAGATGTTTCAGTGCAAGAGTTTCAGGGCATGAGATTCAGGGCATGAGTTTCAGGTCAGGAATCTCAGGGCATGACATTCAGGGCATGAGTTTCAGGGCAGGAGATTCAAGGCTTGAGTTTAAGGTCATGAGATTTAGCGCATGAGATTCAGTGCATGAGTTTGACGGCAGGAGTATCAAGGCATGAGATTCAGGGCAGGAGAATAAGGTCTTGAGTTTCAGGATATGAGATTCAGGGCATGAGTTTCAGGGCAGGAGTTTCAGTGTATGAGTTTCACGGCATGAGATTCAGGGCATGAGATTCAGAGCATGAGTTTTAGGGTAGGTGTTTCAGTGCAAGAGTTTCAGGGCATGAGATTCAGGGAATGAGTTTCAGGGCAGGAATTTCAGGGCATGACATTCAGGGCATGAGTTTCAGGGCAGGAGATTCACGGCTTGAGTTGAAGGTCATGAGATTTAGCGCATGAGATTCAGTGCATGAGTTTCATGGCAGAAGTTTCAGGGCATGAGATTCAGGGCATGAGTTTCAGGGAGGAGAATAAGGGCTTGAGTTTCAGGGCATGAGATTCAGGGCATGAGTTTCAGGGCATGAGTTTCAGGGCAGGAGTTTTAGGGCATGAGATTCAGGGCATGAGATTCAGGGCATGAGTTTCAGGGCATGAGATTCAGGGCAGGAGTTTCAAGGCATGAGATTCAGGGCATGAGTTTCAGTGCATGAGTTTCAGTGCATGAGTTTGAGGGCAGGAGTTTTAAGGCATGAGATTCAGGGCATGAGTTTCAGTGCATGGGTTTCAGTGCATGAGTTTGAGGGCAGGAGTTTCAAGGCATGAGATTCAGGGCATGAGTTTCAATATATGAGTTTAAGGGCATGGGTTTCAGATCTGTGGATTCAGGGCTTGAGATTCAGGGCAGCAGTTTCAGGGCAGGAGATTCAGGGCCGGTGTTTCAGTGCAAGAGTTTCAGGGCATGTCTTTCAGTGCATGAGTTTCAGGGCAGGAGTTTCAGAGCATGAGATTCAGGGGATGAGTTTCAGGGCAGGAGATTCACGGCTTGAGTTTAAGATCATAAGATTTAGCGCATGAGATTCAGTGCATGAGTTTCAGGGCATAAGTTACAGGGCACGAGATTCAGTGCATGAGTTTCAGGACATGAGTTTCAGGGCAGGAGTTTCAGGGCATGTAATTCACGGCGTGAGTTTCAGTGCATGAGTTTCAGTGCATGGATTTGAGAGCAGGAGTTTCAAGGCATGAGATTCAGGGCATGAGTTTCAGGGCATGAGATTCAGGACAGGAGTTTCAAGGCATGAGATTCAGGGCATGAGTTTCAGTGCATGAGTTTCAGTGCATGAGTTTGAGGGCAGGAGTTTCAAGGCATGAGATTCAGGGCATGAGTTTCAGGGCATGAGATTCAGGGCAGGAAAATAAGGGCTTGAGTTTCAGGATATGAGATTCAGGGCATGAGTTTCAGGGCAGGAGAATAAGGGCATGAGTTTCAGTGCATGAGTTTCAGGGCAGGAGTTTCACAGCATGAGATTCAGGGCATGAGTTTCAGGGCATGAGTTTAAGGGCATGGGTTTGAGATCTGTGGTTTCAGGGCTTGAGATTCAGGACAGCAGTTTCAGGGCAGGAGATTCAGAGCCGGTGTTTCAGTGCAAGAGTTTCAGTGCAAGAGTTTCAGGGCATGTTTTTCAGTGCATGAGTTTCAGGGCAGGAGTTTCAGAGCATGAGATTCAGGGGATGAGTTTCAGGGCAGGAGATTCACGGCTTGAGTTTAAGATCATGAGATTTAGCGCATGAGATTCAGTGCATGAGTTTCAAGGCATAAGTTTCAGGGCACGAGATTCAGGGCATGAGTTTCAGGACATGAGTTTCAGGGCAGGAGTTTCAGGGCATGTAATTCACGGCGTGAGTTTCAGTGCATGGGATTCAGGACAGGAGTTTCAAGGCATGAGATTCAGGGCATGAGTTTCAGTGCATGAGTTTCAGTGCATGAGTTTCAGGGCTTGAGTTTCAGGGTATGAGATTTAGGGCTTGAGTTTCAGGGCATGAGGTTCAGGGCATGAGTGTCAGTGCATGAGATTCAGGGCATCAGTTTCACTACAGGAGTTTCAGTGCATGAGTTTCACGGCATGAGATTCAGGGCATGAGTTTCAGGGCAGGAATTTCAGGGCATGAGATTCAGGGCATCAGTTTCAGGGCAGGAGTTTCAGTGCATGAGTTTCACGGCATGAGATTCAGGGCATGAGTTTTAGGGTAGGTGTTTCAGTGCAAGAGTTTCAGGGCATGAGATTCAGGGCATGAGTTTCCGGGCAGGAATTTCAGGGCATGAGATTCAGGGCATGTGTTTTAGGGCAGGTGTTTCAGTGCAAGAGTTCGAGGGCATGAGATTCAGGGTATGAGTTTCAAGGCAGGAGATTCAGGACAGGAGATTCAGGACAGGAAATTCAGGGCATGAGATTCTGGGTTTGACTTTCAAGGCAGGAGTTTTAGGGCACGTATTTCAGTACAGGAGTTTCAGGGCAGGAGATTCAGGGCATGAGTTTCAGAGCATGAGTTTGAGAGCAGGGTTTTCAAGGCATGAGATACAGGGCATGAGTTTCAGGGCATGAGTTTCAGGGCAGAAGTTTCAGAGCATGAGATTCAGGGCATGAGTTTCAGGGAAGGAGATTCACGGCTTGAGTTTAAGGTCATGAGATTTAGCGCATGAGATTCAGTGCATGAGTTTCAGGGCAGAAGTTTCAGGGCACGAGATTCAGGGCATAAGTTTCAGGGCAGGAGTTTCAGGGCATGTAATTCAGGGCGTGAGATTCAGGATATGAGATTCATGGCCTGAGTTTCAGTGCAGGAGTTTCAGTGCAGGAGTTTCAGGTCATGAGATTCAGGGCATGAGTTTCAGGGCATGAGATTCAGGACAGGTGTTTCAAGGCATGAGATTCAGGGCATGAGTTTCAGTGCATGAGTTCGAGGGCAGGAATTTCAAGGCATGAGATTCAGGCATTAGATTCAGGGCAGGAATTTCAGGGAATGTGATTCAGAGAATGAGTTTCTGGGCAGATGATTCAGGGCAGGAGTTTTAGGACATGTGATTCAGGGTATGAGTTTCAAGGCAGGAGATTCAGGACAGGAGATTCAGGGCATGAGATTCTGGGTTTGACTTTCAAGGCAGGTGTTTTAGGGCACGTATTTCAGTGCAGGAGTTTCAGGGCAGGAGATTCAGGGCATGAATTTCAGAGCATGAGTTTGAGAGCAGGGTTTTCACGGCATGAGATTCAGGGCATGAGTTACAGGGCATGAGTTTCAGGGCATGGGTTTCAGGTCTGTGGTTTCAGGGCTTGAGATTCACGGCAGCAGTTTCAGGGCAGGAGATTCAGGGCAGGTGTTTCATTGCAAGAGTTTCAGTGCAAGAGTTCCAGGGCATGTCTTTCAGTGCATGAGTTTCAGGGCAGGAGTTTCAGGGTATGAGGTTCAGGGCATGAGTGTCAGTGCATGAGATTCAGAGCATCAGTTTCAGGGCAGGAGTTTCAGTGCATGAGTTTCACGGCATGAGATTCAGGGCATGAGGTTCAGGGCATGAGTTTTAGGGTAGGTGTTTCAGTGCAAGAGTTTCAGGGCATGAGATTCAGGGCATGAGTATCAGGGCAGGAATTTCAGGGCATGAGATTCAGGGCATGTGTTTTAGGGCAGGTGTTTCAGTGCAAGAGTTTGAGGGCAGGAGATTCAGGGCATGAGTTTCAAGGCATGAGTTTCAGTGCAGGAGTTTCAGGGCATGAGATTCAGGGCAGGAGTTTCAAGGCATGAGATTCAGGGCATGAGTTTCAGTGCATGAGTTTCAGTGCATGAGTTTGAGGGCAGGAGTTTCAAGGCATGAGATTCAGGGCATGAGTTTCAGGGCATGAGATTCAAGGTAGGAATTTCAGGGCATGTGATTCAGATAATGAGTTTCTGTGCAGAAGATTCAGGGCAGGAGTTTTAGGGCATGTGATTCAGGGCATGAGTTTCAGTGCATGAGTTTCAGGGCAGGATTTTCACGGCATGAGATTCAGGGTATGAGTTTCAGGGCATGAGTTTAAGGGCATGGGTATCAGATCTGTGGTTTCAGGGCTTGAGATTCAGGGCAGCAGTTTCAGGGCAGGAGATTCAGGGCCGGTGTTTCAGTGCAAGAGTTTCAGTGCAAGAGTTTCAGGGCATGTCTTTCAGTGCATGAGTTTCAGGGCTGGAGTTTCAGAGCATGAGATTCAGAGGATGAGTTTCAGGGCAGGAGATTCACGGCTTGAGTTTAAGATCATAAGATTTAGCGCATGAGATTCAGTGCATGAGTTTCAGGGCATGAGTTTCAGGGCATGAGTTTCAGGGCATGGGTTTCAGGTCTGTGGTTTCAGGGCTTGAGATTCACGGCAGCAGTTTCAGGGCAGGAGATTCAGGGCAGGTGTTTCATTGCAAGAGTTCCAGGGCATGTCTTTCAGTGCATGAGTTTCAGGGCAGGAGCTTCAGGGTATGAGGTTCAGGGCATGAGTGTCAGTGCATGAGATTCAGAGCATCAGTTTCAGGGCAGGAGTTTCAGTGCATGAGTTTCACGGCATGAGATTCAGGGCATGAGGTTCAGGGCATGAGTTTTAGGGTAGGTGTTTCAGTGCAAGAGTTTCAGGGCATGCGATTCAGGGCATGAGTATCAGGGCAGGAATTTCAGGGCATGAGATTCAGGGCATGTGTGTTAGGGAAGGTGTTTCAGTGCAAGTGTTTGATGGCATGAGATTCAGGGCATGAGTTTCAAGGCATGAGTTTCAGTGCAGGAGTTTCAGGGCATGAGATTCAGGGCAGGAGTTTCAAGGCATGAGATTCAGGGCATGAGTTTCAGGGCATGAGTTTCAGGGAAGGAGATTCACGGCTTGAGTTTAAGGTCATGAGATTTAGAGCATGAGATTCAGTGCATGAGTTTCAGGGCAGAAGTTTCAGGGCACGAGATTCAGGGCATGAGTTTCAGGGCAGGAGATTCACGGCTTGAGTTTAAGGTCATGAGATTTAGCGCATGAGATTCAGTGCATGAGTTTCAGGGCAGAAGTTTCAGGGCACGAGATTCAGGGCATGAGTTTCAGGGCATGAGTTTCAGGGCAGGAGCTTCAGGACAGGAATTTCAGGGCATGTGATTCAGATAATGAGTTTCTGGGCAGATGATTCAGGGCAGGAGTTTTAGGGCATGTGATTCAGGGCATGAGTTTCAGTGCATGAGTTTCAGGGCAGGAGTTTCAGGGTATGAGATTTAGGGCATGAGTTTCAGTGCATGAGATTCAGGGCTTGAGTTTCAGGGCATGAGGTTCAGGGCATGAATTTCAGTGCATGAGATTCAGGGCATCAGTTTCAGGGCAGGAGTTTCAGTGCATGAATTTCACGGCATGAGATTCAGGGCATGAGATTCCGGGCATGTGTTTTAGGGTAGATGTTTCAGTGCAAGAGTTTCAGGGCATGAGATTCAGGGCATGAGTTTCAGGTCAGGAATCTCAGGGCATGACATTCAGGGCATGAGTTTCAGGGCAGGAGATTCAAGGCTTGAGTTTAAGGTCATGAGATTTAGCGCATGAGATTCAGTGCATGAGTTTGACGGCAGGAGTATCAAGGCATGAGATTCAGGGCAGGAGAATAAGGTCTTGAGTTTCAGGATATGAGATTCAGGGCATGAGTTTCAGGGCAGGAGTTTCAGTGTATGAGTTTCACGGCATGAGATTCAGGGCATGAGATTCAGAGCATGAGTTTTAGGGTAGGTGTTTCAGTGCAAGAGTTTCAGGGCATGAGATTCAGGGAATGAGTTTCAGGGCAGGAATTTCAGGGCATGACATTCAGGGCATGAGTTTCAGGGCAGGAGATTCACGGCTTGAGTTGAAGGTCATGAGATTTAGCGCATGAGATTCAGTGCATGAGTTTCATGGCAGAAGTTTCAGGGCATGAGATTCAGGGCATGAGTTTCAGGGAGGAGAATAAGGGCTTGAGTTTCAGGGCATGAGATTCAGGGCATGAGTTTCAGGGCATGAGTTTCAGGGCAGGAGTTTTAGGGCATGAGATTCAGGGCATGAGATTCAGGGCATGAGTTTCAGGGCATGAGATTCAGGGCAGGAGTTTCAAGGCATGAGATTCAGGGCATGAGTTTCAGTGCATGAGTTTCAGTGCATGAGTTTGAGGGCAGGAGTTTCAAGACATGAGATTCAGGGCATGAGTTTCAGGGCATGAGATTCAAGGTAGGAATTTCAGGGCATGTGATTCAGATAATGAATTTCTGGGCAGATGATTCAGGGCGTGAGTTTTAGGGCATGTGATTCAGGGTATGAGTTTCAGTGCATGAGTTTCAGGGCAGGAGTTTCACGGCATGAGATTCAGGGCATGAGGTTCAGGGGATGAGTTTTAGGGTAGGTGTTTCAGTGCAAGAGTTTCAGGGCATGAGATTCAGGGCATGAGTATCAGGGCAGGAATTTCAGGGCATGAGATTCAGGGCATGTGTTTTAGGGCAGGTGTTTCAGTGAAAGAGTTTGAGGTCATGGGATTCAGGGCATGAGTTTCAAGGCAGGATATTCAGGGCAGGAGATTCAGGGCATGAGATTCGGGGCTTGAGTTTCAAGGCAGGTGTTTTAGGGCACGTATTTCAGTGCAGGAGTTTCAGGGCAGGAGATTCAGAGCATGAGTTTCAGTGCATGAGTTTGAGGGCAGGAGTTTCAAGGCATGAGATTCAGGGCATGAGTGTCAGGGCATGAGATTCAGGGAAGGACTTTCAGGGCATGTGATTCAGATAATGAGTTTCTGTGCAGATGATTCAGGGCAGGAGTTTTAGGGCATGTGATTCAGGGCATGAGTTTCAGTGCATGAGTTTCAGGGCAGGAGTTTCAGGGTATGAGATTTAGGGCATGAGTGTCAGTGCATGAGATTCAGGGCATGAGTTTCAGGGCATGAGTTTCAGAGCATGAGTTTGAGAGCAGGGTTTTCAAGGCATGAGTTTCAGGGCATGAGTTTCAGGGCATGAGTTTCAGGGCATGGGTTTCAGGTCTGTGGTTTCAGGGCTTGAGATTCACGGCAGCAGTTTCAGGGCAGGAGATTCACGGCAGGTGTTTCATTGCAAGAGTTCCAGGGCATGTCTTTCAGTGCATGAGTTTCAGGGCAGGAGTTTCAGGGTATGAGGTTCAGGGCATGAGTGTCAGTGCATGAGATTCAGAGCATTAGTTTCAGGGCAGGAGTTTCAGTGCATGAGTTTCACGGCATGAGATTCAGGGCATGAGGTTCAGGGAATGAGTTTTAGGGTAGGTGTTTCAGTGCCAGAGGTTCAGGGCATGCGATTCAGGGCATGAGTATCAGGGCAGGAATTTCAGGGCATGAGATTCAGGGCATGTGTGCTAGGGCAGGTGTTTCAGTGCAAGTGTTTGAGGGCATGACATTCAGGGCATGAGTTTCAAGGCATGAGTTTCAGTGCAGGAGTTTCAGGGCATGAGATTCAGGGCATGAGTTTCAGGGCATGAGATTCAGGGCAGGAGTTTCAAGGCATGAGATTCAGGGCATGAGTTTCAGTGCATGAGTTTCAGTGCATGAGTTTGAGGGCAGGAGTTTTAAGGCATGAGATTCAGGGCATGAGTTTCAGTGCATGGGTTTCAGTGCATGAGTTTGAGGGCAGGAGTTTCAAGGCATGAGATTCAGGGCATGAGTTTCAATATATGAGTTTAAGGGCATGGGTTTCAGATCTGTGGATTCAGGGCTTGAGATTCAGGGCAGCAGTTTCAGGGCAGGAGATTCAGGGCCGGTGTTTCAGTGCAAGAGTTTCAGGGCATGTCTTTCAGTGCATGAGTTTCAGGGCAGGAGTTTCAGAGCATGAGATTCAGGGGATGAGTTTCAGGGCAGGAGATTCACGGCTTGAGTTTAAGATCATAAGATTTAGCGCATGAGATTCAGTGCATGAGTTTCAGGGCATAAGTTACAGGGCACGAGATTCAGTGCATGAGTTTCAGGACATGAGTTTCAGGGCAGGAGTTTCAGGGCATGTAATTCACGGCGTGAGTTTCAGTGCATGAGTTTCAGTGCATGGATTTGAGAGCAGGAGTTTCAAGGCATGAGATTCAGGGCATGAGTTTCAGGGCATGAGATTCAGGACAGGAGTTTCAAGGCATGAGATTCAGGGCATGAGTTTCAGTGCATGAGTTTCAGTGCATGAGTTTGAGGGCAGGAGTTTCAAGGCATGAGATTCAGGGCATGAGTTTCAGGGCATGAGATTCAGGGCAGGAAAATAAGGGCTTGAGTTTCAGGATATGAGATTCAGGGCATGAGTTTCAGGGCAGGAGAATAAGGGCATGAGTTTCAGTGCATGAGTTTCAGGGCAGGAGTTTCACAGCATGAGATTCAGGGCATGAGTTTCAGGGCATGAGTTTAAGGGCATGGGTTTGAGATCTGTGGTTTCAGGGCTTGAGATTCAGGACAGCAGTTTCAGGGCAGGAGATTCAGAGCCGGTGTTTCAGTGCAAGAGTTTCAGTGCAAGAGTTTCAGGGCATGTTTTTCAGTGCATGAGTTTCAGGGCAGGAGTTTCAGAGCATGAGATTCAGGGGATGAGTTTCAGGGCAGGAGATTCACGGCTTGAGTTTAAGATCATGAGATTTAGCGCATGAGATTCAGTGCATGAGTTTCAAGGCATAAGTTTCAGGGCACGAGATTCAGGGCATGAGTTTCAGGACATGAGTTTCAGGGCAGGAGTTTCAGGGCATGTAATTCACGGCGTGAGTTTCAGTGCATGGGATTCAGGACAGGAGTTTCAAGGCATGAGATTCAGGGCATGAGTTTCAGTGCATGAGTTTCAGTGCATGAGTTTCAGGGCTTGAGTTTCAGGGTATGAGATTTAGGGCTTGAGTTTCAGGGCATGAGGTTCAGGGCATGAGTGTCAGTGCATGAGATTCAGGGCATCAGTTTCACTACAGGAGTTTCAGTGCATGAGTTTCACGGCATGAGATTCAGGGCATGAGTTTCAGGGCAGGAATTTCAGGGCATGAGATTCAGGGCATCAGTTTCAGGGCAGGAGTTTCAGTGCATGAGTTTCACGGCATGAGATTCAGGGCATGAGTTTTAGGGTAGGTGTTTCAGTGCAAGAGTTTCAGGGCATGAGATTCAGGGCATGAGTTTCCGGGCAGGAATTTCAGGGCATGAGATTCAGGGCATGTGTTTTAGGGCAGGTGTTTCAGTGCAAGAGTTCGAGGGCATGAGATTCAGGGTATGAGTTTCAAGGCAGGAGATTCAGGACAGGAGATTCAGGACAGGAAATTCAGGGCATGAGATTCTGGGTTTGACTTTCAAGGCAGGAGTTTTAGGGCACGTATTTCAGTACAGGAGTTTCAGGGCAGGAGATTCAGGGCATGAGTTTCAGAGCATGAGTTTGAGAGCAGTGTTTTCAAGGCATGAGATACAGGGCATGAGTTTCAGGGCATGAGTTTCAGGGCAGAAGTTTCAGAGCATGAGATTCAGGGCATGAGTTTCAGGGAAGGAGATTCACGGCTTGAGTTTAAGGTAATGAGATTTAGCGCATGAGATTCAGTGCATGAGTTTCAGGGCAGAAGTTTCAGGGCACGAGATTCAGGGCATAAGTTTCAGGGCAGGAGTTTCAGGGCATGTAATTCAGGGCGTGAGATTCAGGATATGAGATTCATGGCCTGAGTTTCAGTGCAGGAGTTTCAGTGCAGGAGTTTCAGGTCATGAGATTCAGGGCATGAGTTTCAGGGCATGAGATTCAGGACAGGTGTTTCAAGGCATGAGATTCAGGGCATGAGTTTCAGTGCATGAGTTCGAGGGCAGGAATTTCAAGGCATGAGATTCAGGCATTAGATTCAGGGCAGGAATTTCAGGGAATGTGATTCAGAGAATGAGTTTCTGGGCAGATGATTCAGGGCAGGAGTTTTAGGACATGTGATTCAGGGTATGAGTTTCAAGGCAGGAGATTCAGGACAGGAGATTCAGGGCATGAGATTCTGGGTTTGACTTTCAAGGCAGGTGTTTTAGGGCACGTATTTCAGTGCAGGAGTTTCAGGGCAGGAGATTCAGGGCATGAATTTCAGAGCATGAGTTTGAGAGCAGGGTTTTCACGGCATGAGATTCAGGGCATGAGTTACAGGGCATGAGTTTCAGGGCATGGGTTTCAGGTCTGTGGTTTCAGGGCTTGAGATTCACGGCAGCAGTTTCAGGGCAGGAGATTCAGGGCAGGTGTTTCATTGCAAGAGTTTCAGTGCAAGAGTTCCAGGGCATGTCTTTCAGTGCATGAGTTTCAGGGCAGGAGTTTCAGGGTATGAGGTTCAGGGCATGAGTGTCAGTGCATGAGATTCAGAGCATCAGTTTCAGGGCAGGAGTTTCAGTGCATGAGTTTCACGGCATGAGATTCAGGGCATGAGGTTCAGGGCATGAGTTTTAGGGTAGGTGTTTCAGTGCAAGAGTTTCAGGGCATGAGATTCAGGGCATGAGTATCAGGGCAGGAATTTCAGGGCATGAGATTCAGGGCATGTGTTTTAGGGCAGGTGTTTCAGTGCAAGAGTTTGAGGGCAGGAGATTCAGGGCATGAGTTTCAAGGCATGAGTTTCAGTGCAGGAGTTTCAGGGCATGAGATTCAGGGCAGGAGTTTCAAGGCATGAGATTCAGGGCATGAGTTTCAGTGCATGAGTTTCAGTGCATGAGTTTGAGGGCAGGAGTTTCAAGGCATGAGATTCAGGGCATGAGTTTCAGGGCATGAGATTCAAGGTAGGAATTTCAGGGCATGTGATTCAGATAATGAGTTTCTGTGCAGAAGATTCAGGGCAGGAGTTTTAGGGCCTGTGATTCAGGGCATGAGTTTCAGTGCATGAGTTTCAGGGCAGGATTTTCACGGCATGAGATTCAGGGTATGAGTTTCAGGGCATGAGTTTAAGGGCATGGGTATCAGATCTGTGGTTTCAGGGCTTGAGATTCAGGGCAGCAGTTTCAGGGCAGGAGATTCAGGGCCGGTGTTTCAGTGCAAGAGTTTCAGTGCAAGAGTTTCAGGGCATGTCTTTCAGTGCATGAGTTTCAGGGCTGGAGTTTCAGAGCATGAGATTCAGAGGATGAGTTTCAGGGCAGGAGATTCACGGCTTGAGTTTAAGATCATAAGATTTAGCGCATGAGATTCAGTGCATGAGTTTCAGGGCATGAGTTTCAGGGCATGAGTTTCAGGGCATGGGTTTCAGGTCTGTGGTTTCAGGGCTTGAGATTCACGGCAGCAGTTTCAGGGCAGGAGATTCAGGGCAGGTGTTTCATTGCAAGAGTTCCAGGGCATGTCTTTCAGTGCATGAGTTTCAGGGCAGGAGCTTCAGGGTATGAGGTTCAGGGCATGAGTGTCAGTGCATGAGATTCAGAGCATCAGTTTCAGGGCAGGAGTTTCAGTGCATGAGTTTCACGGCATGAGATTCAGGGCATGAGGTTCAGGGCATGAGTTTTAGGGTAGGTGTTTCAGTGCAAGAGTTTCAGGGCATGCGATTCAGGGCATGAGTATCAGGGCAGGAATTTCAGGGCATGAGATTCAGGGCATGTGTGTTAGGGAAGGTGTTTCAGTGCAAGTGTTTGAGGGCATGAGATTCAGGGCATGAGTTTCAAGGCATGAGTTTCAGTGCAGGAGTTTCAGGGCATGAGATTCAGGGCAGGAGTTTCAAGGCATGAGATTCAGGGCATGAGTTTCAGGGCATGAGTTTCAGGGAAGGAGATTCACGGCTTGAGTTTAAGGTCATGAGATTTAGCGCATGAGATTCAGTGCATGAGTTTCAGGGCAGAAGTTTCAGGGCACGAGATTCAGGGCATGAGTTTCAGGGCAGGAGTTTCAGGGCATGTAATTCAGGGCGTGAGATTCAGGATATGAGATTCATGGCATGAGTTTCAGTGCAGGAGTTTCAGTGCAGGAGTTTCAGGTCATGAGATTCAGGGCATGAGTTTCAGGGCATGAGATTCAGGACAGGTGTTTCAAGGCATGAGATTCAGGGCATGAGTTTCAGTGCATGAGTTCGAGGGCAGGAGTTTCAAGGCATGAGATTCAGGCATTAGATTCAGGGCAGGAATTTCAGGGAATGTGATTCAGAGAATGAGTTTCTGGGCAGATGATTCAGGGCAGGAGTTTTAGGACATGTGATTCAGGGTATGAGTTTCAAGGCAGGAGATTCAGGACAGGAGATTCAGGGCATGAGATTCTGGGTTTGACTTTCAAGGCAGGTGTTTTAGGGCACGTATTTCAGTGCAGGAGTTTCAGGGCAGGAGATTCAGGGCATGAATTTCAGAGCATGAGTTTGAGAGCAGGGTTTTCACGGCATGAGATTCAGGGCATGAGTTTCAGGGCATGGGTTTCAGGTCTGTGGTTTCAGGGCTTGAGATTCACGGCAGCAGTTTCAGGGCAGGAGATTCAGGGCAGGTGTTTCATTGAAAGAGTTTCAGTGCAAGAGTTCCAGGGCATGTCTTTCAGTGCATGAGTTTCAGGGCAGGAGTTTCAGGGTATGAGGTTCAGGGCATGAGTGTCAGTGCATGAGATTCAGAGCATCAGTTTCAGGGCAGGAGTTTCAGTGCATGAGTTTCACGGCATGAGATTCAGGGCATGAGGTTCAGGGCATGAGTTTTAGGGTAGGTGTTTCAGTGCAAGAGTTTGAGGGCAGGAGATTCAGGGCATGAGTTTCAAGGCATGAGTTTCAGTGCAGGAGTTTCAGGGCATGAGATTCAGGGCAGGAGTTTCAAGGCATGAGATTCAGGGCATGAGTTTCAGTGCATGAGTTTCAGTGCATGAGTTTGAGGGCAGGAGTTTCAAGGCATGAGATTCAGGGCATGAGTTTCAGGGCATGAGATTCAAGGTAGGAATTTCAGGGCATGTGATTCAGATAATGAGTTTCTGGGCAGAAGATTCAGGGCAGGAGTTTTAGGGCATGTGATTCAGGGCATGAGTTTCAGTGCATGAGTTTCAGGGCAGGAGTTTCACGGCATGAGATTCAGGGTATGAGTTTCAGGGCATGAGTTTAAGGGCATGGGTATCAGATCTGTGGTTTCAGGGCTTGAGATTCAGGGCAGCAGTTTCAGGGCAGGAGATTCAGGGCCGGTGTTTCAGTGCAAGAGTTTCAGTGCAAGAGTTTCAGGGCATGTCTTTCAGTGCATGAGTTTCAGGGCTGGAGTTTCAGAGCATGAGATTCAGGGGATGAGTTTCAGGGCAGGAGATTCACGGCTTGAGTTTAAGATCATAAGATTTAGCGCATGAGATTCAGTGCATGAGTTTCAGGGCATGAGTTTCAGGGCATGAGTTTCAGGGCATGGGTTTCAGGTCTGTGGTTTCAGGGCTTGAGATTCACGGCAGCAGTTTCAGGGCAGGAGATTCAGGGCAGGTGTTTCATTGCAAGAGTTCCAGGGCATGTCTTTCAGTGCATGAGTTTCAGGGAAGGAGCTTCAGGGTATGAGGTTCAGGGCATGAGTGTCAGTGCATGAGATTCAGAGCATCAGTTTCAGGGCAGGAGTTTCAGTGCATGAGTTTCACGGCATGAGATTCAGGGCATGAGGTTCAGGGCATGAGTTTTAGGGTAGGTGTTTCAGTGCAAGAGTTTCAGGGCATGCGATTCAGGGCATGAGTATCAGGGCAGGAATTTCAGGGCATGAGATTCAGGGCATGTGTGTTAGGGAAGGTGTTTCAGTGCAAGTGTTTGAGGGCATGAGATTCAGGGCATGAGTTTCAAGGCATGAGATTCAGGGCATGAGTTTCAGTGCATGAGTTTCAGTGCATGAGTTTGAGGGCAGGAGTTTCAAAGCATGAGATTCAGGGCATGAGTTTCAGGGCATGAGATTCAAGGTAGGAATTTCAGGGCATGTGATTCAGATAATGAGTTTCTGGGCAGAAGATTCAGGGCAGGAGTTTTAGGGCATGTGATTCAGATCATGAGTTTCAGTGCATGAGTTTCAGGGCAGGAGTTTCACGGCATGAGATTCAGGGTATGAGTTTCAGGGCATGAGTTTAAGGGCATGGGTATCAGATCTGTGGTTTCAGGGCTTGAGATTCAGGGCAGCAGTTTCAGGGCAGGAGATTCAGGGCCGGTGTTTCAGTGCAAGAGTTTCAGTGCAAGAGTTTCAGGGCATGTCTTTCAGTGCATGAGTTTCAGGGCTGGAGTTTCAGAGCATGAGATTCAGGGGATGAGTTTCAGGGCAGGAGATTCACGGCTTGAGTTTAAGATCATAAGATTTAGCGCATGAGATTCAGTGCATGAGTTTCAGGGCATGAGTTTCAGGGCATGAGTTTCAGGGCATGGGTTTCAGGTCTGTGGTTTCAGGGCTTGAGATTCACGGCAGCAGTTTCAGGGCAGGAGATTCAGGGCAGGTGTTTCATTGCAAGAGTTCCAGGGCATGTCTTTCAGTGCATGAGTTTCAGGGCAGGAGCTTCAGGGTATGAGGTTCAGGGCATGAGTGTCAGTGCATGAGATTCAGAGCATCAGTTTCAGGGCAGGAGTTTCAGTGCATGAGTTTCACGGCATGAGATTCAGGGCATGAGGTTCAGGGCATGAGTTTTAGGGTAGGTGTTTCAGTGCAAGAGTTTCAGGGCATGCGATTCAGGGCATGAGTATCAGGGCAGGAATTTCAGGGCATGAGATTCAGGGCATGTGTGTTAGGGAAGGTGTTTCAGTGCAAGTGTTTGAGGGCATGAGATTCAGGGCATGAGTTTCAAGGCATGAGTTTCAGTGCAGGAGTTTCTGGGCATGAGATTCAGGGCAGGAGTTTCAAGGCATGAGATTCAGGGCATGAGTTTCAGTGCATGAGTTTCAGTGCATGAGTTTGAGGGCAGGAGTTTCAAGGCATGAGATTCAGGACATGAGTTTCAGAGCATGAGATTCAGGGCAGGAGTTTCAAGGCATGAGACTCAGGGCATGAGTTTCAGTGCATGAGTTTCAGTGCATGAGTTTGAGGGCAGGAGTTTCAAGGCATGAGATTCAGGGCATGAGTTTCAGTGCATGAGTTTCAGTGCATGAGTTTGAGGGCAGGAGTTTCAAGGCATGAGATTCAGGGCATGAGTTTCAGGGCATGAGTTTAAGGGCATGGGTTTCAGATCTGTGGTTTCAGGGCTTGAGATTCAGGGCAGCAGTTTCAGGGCAGGAGATTCAGGGCCGGTGTTTCAGTGCAAGAGTTTTAGTGCAAGAGTTTCAGGGCATGTCTTTCAGTGCATGAGTTTCAGGGCAGGTGTTTCAGAGCATGAGATTCAGGGGATGAATTTCAGGGCAGGAGATTCACGGCTTGAGTTTAAGATCATAAGATTTAGCGCATGAGATTCAGTGCATGAGTTTCAGGGCATAAGTTTCAGGGCACGAGATTCAGGGCATGAGTTTCAGGACATGAGTTTCAGGGCAGGAGTTTCAGGGCATGTAATTCACGGCGTGAGTTTCAGTGCATGGATTTGAGAGCAGGAGTTTCAAGGCATGAGATTCAGGGCATGAGTTTCAGGGCATGAGATTCAGGACAGGAGTTTCAAGGCATGAGATTCAGGGCATGAGTTTCAGTGCATGAGTTTCAGTGCATGAGTTTGAGGGCAGGAGTTTCAAGGCATGAGATTCAGGGCATGAGTTTCAGGGCATGAGATTCAGGGCAGGAAAATAAGGGCATGAGTTTCAGGATATGAGATTCAGGGCATGAGTTTCAGGGCATAAGTTTCAGGGCACGAGATTCAGGGCATGAGTTTCAGGACATGAGTTTCAGGGCAGGAGTTTCAGGGCAGGAGAATAAGGGCATGAGTTTCAGTGCATGAGTTTCAGGGCAGGAGTTTCACAGCATGAGATTCAGGGCATGAGTTTCAGGGCATGAGTTTAAGGGCATGGGTTTGAGATCTGTGGTTTCAGGGCTTGAGATTCAGGGCAGCAGTTTCAGGGCAGGAGATTCAGAGCCGGTGTTTCATTGAAAGAGTTTCAGTGCAAGAGTTCCAGGGCATGTCTTTCAGTGCATGAGTTTCAGGGCAGGAGTTTCAGGGTATGAGGTTCAGGGCATGAGTGTCAGAGCATGAGATTCAGAGCATCAGTTTCAGGGCAGGAGTTTCAGTGCATGAGTTTCACGGCATGAGATTCAGGGCATGAGGTTCAGGGCATGAGTTTTAGGGTAGGTGTTTCAGTGCAAGAGTTTGAGGGCAGGAGATTCAGGGCATGAGTTTCAAGGCATGAGTTTCAGTGCAGGAGTTTCAGGGCATGAGATTCAGGGCAGGAGTTTCAAGGCATGAGATTCAGGGCATGAGTTTCAGTGCATGAGTTTCAGTGCATGAGTTTGAGGGCAGGAGTTTCAAGGCATGAGATTCAGGGCATGAGTTTCAGGGCATGAGATTCAAGGTAGGAATTTCAGGGCATGTGATTCAGATAATGAGTTTCTGGGCAGAAGATTCAGGGCAGGAGTTTTAGGGCATGTGATTCAGGGCATGAGTTTCAGTGCATGAGTTTCAGGGCAGGAGTTTCACGGCATGAGATTCAGGGTATGAGTTTCAGGGCATGAGTTTAAGGGCATGGGTATCAGATCTGTGGTTTCAGGGCTTGAGATTCAGGGCAGCAGTTTCAGGGCAGGAGATTCAGGGCCGGTGTTTCAGTGCAAGAGTTTCAGTGCAAGAGTTTCAGGGCATGTCTTTCAGTGCATGAGTTTCAGGGCTGGAGTTTCAGAGCATGAGATTCAGGGGATGAGTTTCAGGGCAGGAGATTCACGGCTTGAGTTTAAGATCATAAGATTTAGCGCATGAGATTCAGTGCATGAGTTTCAGGGCATGAGTTTCAGGGCATGAGTTTCAGGGCATGGGTTTCAGGTCTGTGGTTTCAGGGCTTGAGATTCACGGCAGCAGTTTCAGGGCAGGAGATTCAGGGCAGGTGTTTCATTGCAAGAGTTCCAGGGCATGTCTTTCAGTGCATGAGTTTCAGGGAAGGAGCTTCAGGGTATGAGGTTCAGGGCATGAGTGTCAGTGCATGAGATTCAGAGCATCAGTTTCAGGGCAGGAGTTTCAGTGCATGAGTTTCACGGCATGAGATTCAGGGCATGAGGTTCAGGGCATGAGTTTTAGGGTAGGTGTTTCAGTGCAAGAGTTTCAGGGCATGCGATTCAGGGCATGAGTATCAGTGCAGGAATTTCAGGGCATGAGATTCAGGGCATGTGTGTTAGGGAAGGTGTTTCAGTGCAAGTGTTTGAGGGCATGAGATTCAGGGCATGAGTTTCAAGGCATGAGATTCAGGGCATGAGTTTCAGTGCATGAGTTTCAGTGCATGAGTTTGAGGGCAGGAGTTTCAAAGCATGAGATTCAGGGCATGAGTTTCAGGGCATGAGATTCAAGGTAGGAATTTCAGGGCATGTGATTCAGATAATGAGTTTCTGGGCAGAAGATTCAGGGCAGGAGTTTTAGGGCATGTGATTCAGATCATGAGTTTCAGTGCATGAGTTTCAGGGCAGGAGTTTCACGGCATGAGATTCAGGGTATGAGTTTCAGGGCATGAGTTTAAGGGCATGGGTATCAGATCTGTGGTTTCAGGGCTTGAGATTCAGGGCAGCAGTTTCAGGGCAGGAGATTCAGGGCCGGTGTTTCAGTGCAAGAGTTTCAGTGCAAGAGTTTCAGGGCATGTCTTTCAGTGCATGAGTTTCAGGGCTGGAGTTTCAGAGCATGAGATTCAGGGGATGAGTTTCAGGGCAGGAGATTCACGGCTTGAGTTTAAGATCATAAGATTTAGCGCATGAGATTCAGTGCATGAGTTTCAGGGCATGAGTTTCAGGGCATGAGTTTCAGGGCATGGGTTTCAGGTCTGTGGTTTCAGGGCTTGAGATTCACGGCAGCAGTTTCAGGGCAGGAGATTCAGGGCAGGTGTTTCATTGCAAGAGTTCCAGGGCATGTCTTTCAGTGCATGAGTTTCAGGGCAGGAGCTTCAGGGTATGAGGTTCAGGGCATGAGTGTCAGTGCATGAGATTCAGAGCATCAGTTTCAGGGCAGGAGTTTCAGTGCATGAGTTTCACGGCATGAGATTCAGGGCATGAGGTTCAGGGCATGAGTTTTAGGGTAGGTGTTTCAGTGCAAGAGTTTCAGGGCATGCGATTCAGGGCATGAGTATCAGGGCAGGAATTTCAGGGCATGAGATTCAGGGCATGTGTGTTAGGGAAGGTGTTTCAGTGCAAGTGTTTGAGGGCATGAGATTCAGGGCATGAGTTTCAAGGCATGAGTTTCAGTGCAGGAGTTTCTGGGCATGAGATTCAGGGCAGGAGTTTCAAGGCATGAGATTCAGGGCATGAGTTTCAGTGCATGAGTTTCAGTGCATGAGTTTGAGGGCAGGAGTTTCAAGGCATGAGATTCAGGACATGAGTTTCAGAGCATGAGATTCAGGGCAGGAGTTTCAAGGCATGAGACTCAGGGCATGAGTTTCAGTGCATGAGTTTCAGTGCATGAGTTTGAGGGCAGGAGTTTCAAGGCATGAGATTCAGGGCATGAGTTTCAGTGCATGAGTTTCAGTGCATGAGTTTGAGGGCAGGAGTTTCAAGGCATGAGATTCAGGGCATGAGTTTCAGGGCATGAGTTTAAGGGCATGGGTTTCAGATCTGTGGTTTCAGGGCTTGAGATTCAGGGCAGCAGTTTCAGGGCAGGAGATTCAGGGCCGGTGTTTCAGTGCAAGAGTTTTAGTGCAAGAGTTTCAGGGCATGTCTTTCAGTGCATGAGTTTCAGGGCAGGTGTTTCAGAGCATGAGATTCAGGGGATGAATTTCAGGGCAGGAGATTCACGGCTTGAGTTTAAGATCATAAGATTTAGCGCATGAGATTCAGTGCATGAGTTTCAGGGCATAAGTTTCAGGGCACGAGATTCAGGGCATGAGTTTCAGGACATGAGTTTCAGGGCAGGAGTTTCAGGGCATGTAATTCACGGCGTGAGTTTCAGTGCATGGATTTGAGAGCAGGAGTTTCAAGGCATGAGATTCAGGGCATGAGTTTCAGGGCATGAGATTCAGGACAGGAGTTTCAAGGCATGAGATTCAGGGCATGAGTTTCAGTGCATGAGTTTCAGTGCATGAGTTTGAGGGCAGGAGTTTCAAGGCATGAGATTCAGGGCATGAGTTTCAGGGCATGAGATTCAGGGCAGGAAAATAAGGGCATGAGTTTCAGGATATGAGATTCAGGGCATGAGTTTCAGGGCATAAGTTTCAGGGCACGAGATTCAGGGCATGAGTTTCAGGACATGAGTTTCAGGGCAGGAGTTTCAGGGCAGGAGAATAAGGGCATGAGTTTCAGTGCATGAGTTTCAGGGCAGGAGTTTCACAGCATGAGATTCAGGGCATGAGTTTCAGGGCATGAGTTTAAGGGCATGGGTTTGAGATCTGTGGTTTCAGGGCTTGAGATTCAGGGCAGCAGTTTCAGGGCAGGAGATTCAGAGCCGGTGTTTCAGTGCAAGAGTTTCAGTGCAAGAGTTTCAGGGCATGTTTTTCAGTGCATGAGTTTCAGGGCAGGAGTTCAGAGCATGAGATTCAGGGGATGAGTTTCAGGGCAGGAGATTCACGGCTTGAGTTTAAGATCATGAGATTTAGCGCATGAGATTCAGTGCATGAGTTTCAGGGCATAAGTTTCAGGGCACGAGATTCAGGGCATGAGTTTCAGGACATGAGTTTCAGGGCAGGAGTTTCAGGGCATGTAATTCACGGCGTGAGTTTCAGTGCATGGATTTGAGGGCAGGAGTTTCAAGGCATGAGATTCAGGGCATGAGTTTCAGCGCATGAGATTCAGGCCAGGAGTTTCAAGGCATGAGATTCAGGGCATGAGTTTCAGTGCATGAGTTTCAGTGCATGAGTTTGAGGGCAGGAGTTTCAAGGCATGAGATTCAGGGCATGAGTTTCAGGGCATGAGATTCAGGGCAGGAATTTCAGGGCATGTGTTTCAGATAATGAGTTTCTGGGCAGATGAATCAGAGCAGGCGTTTTAGGGCATGTGATTCAGGGCATGAGTTTCAGTGCATGAGTTTCAGGGCTTGAGTTTCAGGGTATGAGATTTAGGGCTTGAGTTTCGGGGCATGAGGTTCAGGGCATGAGTGTCAGTGCATGAGATTCAGGGCATCAGTTTCACGACAGGAGTTTCAGTGCATGAGTTTCACGGCATGAGATTCAGGGCATGAGTTTCAGGGCAGGAATTTCAGGGCATGAGATTCAGGGCATCAGTTTCAGGGCAGGAGTTTCAGTGCATGAGTTTCAGGGCATGAGATTCAGGGCATGAGTTTCCGGGCAGGAATTTCAGGGCATGTGTTTTAGGGCAGGTGTTTCAGTGCAAGAGTTTGAGGGCATGAGATTCAGGGTATGAGTTTCAAGGCAGGAGATTCAGTGCAGGAGTTTCAGGGCAGGAGATTCAGGGCATGAGTTTCAGAGCATGAGTTTGAGAGCAGGGTTTTCAAGGCATGAGATACAGGGCATGAGTTCCAGGGCATGAGTTTCAGGGCAGAAGTTTCAGAGCATGAGATTCAGGGCATGAGTTTCAGGGAAGGAGATTCACGGCTTGAGTTTAAGGTCATGAGATTTAGCGCATGAGATTCAGTGCATGAGTTTCAGGGCAGAAGTTTCAGGGCACGAGATTCAGGGCATGAGTTTCAGGGCAGGAGTTTCAGGGCATGTAATTCAGGGCGTGAGATTCAGGATATGAGATTCATGGCATGAGTTTCAGTGCAGGAGTTTCAGTGCAGGAGTTTCAGGTCATGAGATTCAGGGCATGAGTTTCAGGGCATGAGATTCAGGACAGGTGTTTCAAGGCATGAGATTCAGGGCATGAGTTTCAGTGCATGAGTTCGAGGGCAGGAGTTTCAAGGCATGAGATTCAGGCATTAGATTCAGGGCAGGAATTTCAGGGAATGTGATTCAGAGAATGAGTTTCTGGGCAGATGATTCAGGGCAGGAGTTTTAGGACATGTGATTCAGGGTATGAGTTTCAAGGCAGGAGATTCAGGACAGGAGATTCAGGGCATGAGATTCTGGGTTTGACTTTCAAGGCAGGTGTTTTAGGGCACGTATTTCAGTGCAGGAGTTTCAGGGCAGGAGATTCAGGGCATGAATTTCAGAGCATGAGTTTGAGAGCAGGGTTTTCACGGCATGAGATTCAGGGCATGAGTTTCAGGGCATGAGTTTCAGGGCATGGGTTTCAGGTCTGTGGTTTCAGGGCTTGAGATTCACGGCAGCAGTTTCAGGGCAGGAGATTCAGGGCAGGTGTTTCATTGCAAGAGTTTCAGTGCAAGAGTTCCAGGGCATGTCTTTCAGTGCATGAGTTTCAGGGCAGGAGTTTCAGGGTATGAGGTTCAGGGCATGAGTGTCAGTGCATGAGATTCAGAGCATCAGTTTCAGGGCAGGAGTTTCAGTGCATGAGTTTCACGGCATGAGATTCAGGGCATGAGGTTCAGGGCATGAGTTTTAGGGTAGGTGTTTCAGTGCAAGAGTTTCAGGGCATGAGATTCAGGGCATGAGTATCAGGGCAGGAATTTCAGGGCATGAGATTCAGGGCATGTGTTTTAGGGCAGGTGTTTCAGTGCAAGAGTTTGAGGGCATGAGATTCAGGGCATGAGTTTCAAGGCATGAGTTTCAGTGCAGGAGTTTCAGGGCATGAGATTCAGGGTATAAGTTTCAGGGCATGAGATTCAGGGCAGGAGTTTCAAGGCATGAGATTCAGGGCATGAGTTTCAGTGCATGAGTTTCAGTGCATGAGTTTGAGGGCAGGAGTTTCAAAGCATGAGATTCAGGGCATGAGTTTCAGGGCATGAGATTCAAGGTAGGAATTTCAGGGCATGTGATTCAGATAATGAGTTTCTGGGCAGAAGATTCAGGGCAGGAGTTTTAGGGCATGTGATTCAGGGCATGAGTTTCAGTGCATGAGTTTCAGGGCAGGAGTTTCACGGCATGAGATTCAGGGTATGAGTTTCAGGGCATGAGTTTAAGGGCATGGGTATCAGATCTGTGGTTTCAGGGCTTGAGATTCAGGGCATGTCTTTCAGTGCATGAGTTTCAGGGCAGGAGTTTCAGAGCATGAGATTCAGGGGATGAGTTTCAGGGCAGGAGATTCACGGCTTGAGTTTAAGATCATAAGATTTAGCGCATGAGATTCAGTGCATGAGTTTCAGGGCATAAGTTACAGGGCACGAGATTCAGTGCATGAGTTTCAGGACATGAGTTTCAGGGCAGGAGTTTCAGGGCATGTAATTCACGGCGTGAGTTTCAGTGCATGAGTTTCAGTGCATGGATTTGAGAGCAGGAGTTTCAAGGCATGAGATTCAGGGCATGAGTTTCAGGGCATGAGATTCAGGACAGGAGTTTCAAGGCATGAGATTCAGGGCATGAGTTTCAGTGCATGAGTTTCAGTGCATGAGTTTGAGGGCAGGAGTTTCAAGGCATGAGATTCAGGGCATGAGTTTCAGGGCATGAGATTCAGGGCAGGAAAATAAGGGCTTGAGTTTCAGGATATGAGATTCAGGGCATGAGTTTCAGGGCAGGAGAATAAGGGCATGAGTTTCAGTGCATGAGTTTCAGGGATGGAGTTTCACAGCATGAGATTCAGGGCATGAGTTTCAGGGCATGAGTTTAAGGGCATGGGTTTGAGATCTGTGGTTTCAGGGCTTGAGATTCAGGACAGCAGTTTCAGGGCAGGAGATTCAGAGCCGGTGTTTCAGTGCAAGAGTTTCAGTGCAAGAGTTTCAGGGCATGTTTTTCAGTGCATGAGTTTCAGGGCAGGAGTTTCAGAGCATGAGATTCAGGGGATGAGTTTCAGGGCAGGAGATTCACGGCTTGAGTTTAAGATCATGAGATTTAGCGCATGAGATTCAGTGCATGAGTTTCAGGGCATAAGTTTCAGGGCACGAGATTCAGGGCATGAGTTTCAGGACATGAGTTTCAGGGCAGGAGTTTCAGGGCATGTAATTCACGGCGTGAGTTTCAGTGCATGGATTTGAGGGCAGGAGTTTCAAGGCATAGATTCAGGGCATGAGTTTCAGCGCATGAGATTCAGGACAGGAGTTTCAAGGCATGAGATTCAGGGCATGAGTTTCAGTGCATGAGTTTCAGTGCATGAGTTTGAGGGCAGGAGTTTCAAGGCATGAGATTCAGGGCATGAGTTTCAGGGCATGAGATTCAGGGCAGGAATTTCAGGGCATGTGTTTCAGATAATGAGTTTCTGGGCAGATGAATCAGAGCAGGCGTTTTAGGGCATGTGATTCAGGGCATGAGTTTCAGTGCATGAGTTTCAGGGCTTGAGTTTCAGGGTATGAGATTTAGGGCTTGAGTTTCAGGGCATGAGGTTCAGGGCATGAGTGTCAGTGCATGAGATTCAGGGCATCAGATTCACGACAGGAGTTTCAGTGCATGAGTTTCACGGCATGAGATTCAGGGCATGAGTTTCAGGGCAGGAATTTCAGGGCATGAGATTCAGGGCATCAGTTTCAGGGCAGGAGTTTCAGTGCATGAGTTTCACGGCATGAGATTCAGGGCATGAGTTTTAGGGTAGGTGTTTCAGTGCAAGAGTTTCAGGGCATGAGATTCAGGGCATGAGTTTCCGGGCAGGAATTTCAGGGCATGAGATTCAGGGCATGTGTTTTAGGGCAGGTGTTTCAGTGCAAGAGTTTGAGGGCATGAGATTCAGGGTATGAGTTTCAAGGCAGGAGATTCAGGACAGGAGATTCAGGGCATGAGATTCTGGGTTTGACTTTCAAGGCAGGTGTTTTAGGGCACGTATTTCAGTGCAGGAGTTTCAGGGCAGGAGAATCAGGGCATGAGTTTCAGAGCATGAGTTTGAGAGCAGGGTTTTCAAGGCATGAGATACAGGGCATGAGTTTCAGGGCATGAGTTTCAGGGCAGAAGTTTCAGAGCATGAGATTGAGGGCATGAGTTTCAGGGAAGGAGATTCACGGCTTGAGTTTAAGGTCATGAGATTTAGCGCATGAGATTCAGTGCATGAGTTTCAGGGCAGAAGTTTCAGGGCAGGAGATTCAGGGCATGAGTTTCAGGGCAGGAGTTTCAGGGCATGTAATCCAGGGCGTGAGATTCAGGATATGAGATTCATGGCATGAGTTTCAGTGCAGGAGTTTCAGTGCAGGAGTTTCAGGTCATGAGATTCAGGGCATGAGTTTCAGGGCATGAGATTCAGGACAGGTGTTTCAAGGCATGAGATTCAGGGCATGAGTTTCAGTGCATGAGTTCGAGGGCAGGAGTTTCAAGGCATGAGATTCAGGCATTAGATTCAGGGCAGGAATTTCAGGGAATGTGATTCAGAGAATGAGTTTCTGGGCAGATGATTCAGGGCAGGAGTTTTAGGACATGTGATTCAGGGTATGAGTTTCAAGGCAGGAGATTCAGGACAGGAGATTCAGGGCATGAGATTCTGGGTTTGACTTTCAAGGCAGGTGTTTTAGGGCACGTATTTCAGTGCAGGAGTTTCAGGGCAGGAGATTCAGGGCATGAATTTCAGAGCATGAGTTTGAGAGCAGGGTTTTCACGGCATGAGATTCAGGGCATGAGTTTCAGGGCATGAGTTTCAGGGCATGGGTTTCAGGTCTGTGGTTTCAGGGCTTGAGATTCACGGCAGCAGTTTCAGGGCAGGAGATTCAGGGCAGGTGTTTCATTGCAAGAGTTTCAGTGCAAGAGTTCCAGGGCATGTCTTTCAGTGCATGAGTTTCAGGGCAGGAGTTTCAGGGTATGAGGTTCAGGGCATGAGTGTCAGTGCATGAGATTCAGAGCATCAGTTTCAGGGCAGGAGTTTCAGTGCATGAGTTTCACGGCATGAGATTCAGGGCATGAGGTTCAGGGCATGAGTTTTAGGGTAGGTGTTTCAGTGCAAGAGTTTCAGGGCATGAGATTCAGGGCATGAGTATCAGGGCAGGAATTTCAGGGCATGAGATTCAGGGCATGTGTTTTAGTGCAGGTGTTTCAGTGCAAGAGTTTGAGGGCATGAGATTCAGGGCATGAGTTTCAAGGCATGAGTTTCAGTGCAGGAGTTTCAGGGCATGAGATTCAGGGTATGAGTTTCCGGGCATGAGATTCAGGGCAGGAGTTTCAAGGCATGAGATTCAGGGCATGAGTTTCAGTGCATGAGTTTCAGTGCATGAGTTTGAGGGCAGGAGTTTCAAAGCATGAGATTCAGGGCATGAGTTTCAGGGCATGAGATTCAAGGTAGGAATTTCAGGGCATGTGATTCAGATAATGAGTTTCTGGGCAGAAGATTCAGGGCAGGAGTTTTAGGGCATGTGATTCAGGGCATGAGTTTCAGTGCATGAGTTTCAGGGCAGGAGTTTCACGGCATGAGATTCAGGATATGAGTTTCAGGGCATGAGTTTAAGGGCATGGGTATCAGATCTGTGGTTTCAGGGCTTGAGATTCAGGGCAGCAGTTTCAGGGCAGGAGATTCAAGGCCGGTGTTTCAGTGCATGAGTTTCAGGGCTGGAGTTTCAGAGCATGAGATTCAGGGGATGAGTTTCAGGGCAGGAGATTCACGGCTTGAGTTTAAGATCATAAGATTTAGCGCATGAGATTCAGTGCATGAGTTTCAGGGCATGGGTTTCAGGTCTGTGGTTTCAGGGCTTGAGATTCACGGCAGCAGTTTCAGGGCAGGAGATTCAGGGCAGGTGTTTCATTGCAAGAGTTCCAGGGCATGTCTTTCAGTGCATGAGTTTCAGGGCAGGAGTTTCAGGGTATGAGGTTCAGGGCATGAGTGTCAGTGCATGAGATTCAGAGCATCAGTTTCAGGGCAGGAGTTTCAGTGCATGAGTTTCACGGCATGAGATTCAGGGCATGAGGTTCAGGGCATGAGTTTTAGGGTAGGTGTTTCAGTGCAAGAGTTTCAGGGCATGCGATTCAGGGCATGAGTATCAGGGCAGGAATTTCAGGGCATGAGATTCAGGGCATGTGTGTTAGGGAAGGTGTTTCAGTGCAAGTGTTTGAGGGCATGAGATTCAGGGCATGAGTTTCAAGGCATGAGTTTCAGTGCAGGAGTTTCTGGGCATGAGATTCAGGGCAGGAGTTTCAAGGCATGAGATTCAGGGCATGAGTTTCAGTGCATGAGTTTCAGTGCATGAGTTTGAGGGCAGGAGTTTCAAGGCATGAGATTCAGGACATGAGTTTCAGAGCATGAGATTCAGGGCAGGAGTTTCAAGGCATGAGACTCAGGGCATGAGTTTCAGTGCATGAGTTTCAGTGCATGAGTTTGAGGGCAGGAGTTTCAAGGCATGAGATTCAGGGCATGAGTTTCAGTGCATGAGTTTCAGTGCATGAGTTTGAGGGCAGGAGTTTCAAGGCATGAGATTCAGGGCATGAGTTTCAGGGCATGAGTTTCAGTGCATGAGTTTCAGGGCAGGTGTTTCAGAGCATGAGATTCAGGGGATGAGTTTCAGGGCAGGAGATTCACGGCTTGAGTTTAAGATCATAAGATTTAGCGCATGAGATTCAGTGCATGAGTTTCAGGGCATAAGTTTCAGGGCACGAGATTCAGGGCATGAGTTTCAGGACATGAGTTTCAGGGCAGGAGTTTCAGGGCATGTAATTCACGGCGTGAGTTTCAGTGCATGAGTTTCAGTGCATGGATTTGAGAGCAGGAGTTTCAAGGCATCAGATTCAGGGCATGAGTTTCAGGGCATGAGATTCAGGACAGGAGTTTCAAGGCATGAGATTCAGGGCATGAGTTTCAGTGCATGAGTTTCAGTGCATGAGTTTGAGGGCAGGAGTTTCAAGGCATGAGATTCAGGGCATGAGTTTCAGGGCATGAGATTCAGGGCAGGAAAATAAGGGCTTGAGTTTCAGGATATGAGATTCAGGGCATGAGTTTCAGGGCAGGAGAATAAGGGCATGAGTTTCAGTGCATGAGTTTCAGGGCAGGAGTTTCACGGCATGACATTCAGGGCATGAGTTTCAGGGCATGAGTTTAAGGGCATGGGTTTGAGATCTGTGGTTTCAGGGCTTGAGATTCAGGGCAGCAGTTTCAGGGCAGGAGATTCAGAGCCGGTGTTTCAGTGCAAGAGTTTCAGTGCAAGAGTTTCAGGGCATGTTTTTCAGTGCATGAGTTTCAGGGCAGGAGTTTCAGAGCATGAGATTCAGGGTATGAGTTTCCGGGCATGAGATTCAGGGCAGGAGTTTCAAGGCATGAGATTCAGGGCATGAGTTTCAGTGCATGAGTTTCAGTGCATGAGTTTGAGGGCAGGAGTTTCAAAGCATGAGATTCAGGGCATGAGTTTCAGGGCATGAGATTCAAGGTAGGAATTTCAGGGCATGTGATTCAGATAATGAGTTTCTGGGCAGAAGATTCAGGGCAGGAGTTTTAGGGCATGTGATTCAGGGCATGAGTTTCAGTGCATGAGTTTCAGGGCAGGAGTTTCACGGCATGAGATTCAGGATATGAGTTTCAGGGCATGAGTTTAAGGGCATGGGTATCAGATCTGTGGTTTCAGGGCTTGAGATTCAGGGCAGCAGTTTCAGGGCAGGAGATTCAAGGCCGGTGTTTCAGTGCATGAGTTTCAGGGCTGGAGTTTCAGAGCATGAGATTCAGGGGATGAGTTTCAGGGCAGGAGATTCACGGCTTGAGTTTAAGATCATAAGATTTAGCGCATGAGATTCAGTGCATGAGTTTCAGGGCATGGGTTTCAGGTCTGTGGTTTCAGGGCTTGAGATTCACGGCAGCAGTTTCAGGGCAGGAGATTCAGGGCAGGTGTTTCATTGCAAGAGTTCCAGGGCATGTCTTTCAGTGCATGAGTTTCAGGGCAGGAGTTTCAGGGTATGAGGTTCAGGGCATGAGTGTCAGTGCATGAGATTCAGAGCATCAGTTTCAGGGCAGGAGTTTCAGTGCATGAGTTTCACGGCATGAGATTCAGGGCATGAGGTTCAGGGCATGAGTTTTAGGGTAGGTGTTTCAGTGCAAGAGTTTCAGGGCATGCGATTCAGGGCATGAGTATCAGGGCAGGAATTTCAGGGCATGAGATTCAGGGCATGTGTGTTAGGGAAGGTGTTTCAGTGCAAGTGTTTGAGGGCATGAGATTCAGGGCATGAGTTTCAAGGCATGAGTTTCAGTGCAGGAGTTTCTGGGCATGAGATTCAGGGCAGGAGTTTCAAGGCATGAGATTCAGGGCATGAGTTTCAGTGCATGAGTTTCAGTGCATGAGTTTGAGGGCAGGAGTTTCAAGGCATGAGATTCAGGACATGAGTTTCAGAGCATGAGATTCAGGGCAGGAGTTTCAAGGCATGAGACTCAGGGCATGAGTTTCAGTGCATGAGTTTCAGTGCATGAGTTTGAGGGCAGGAGTTTCAAGGCATGAGATTCAGGGCATGAGTTTCAGTGCATGAGTTTCAGTGCATGAGTTTGAGGGCAGGAGTTTTAAGGCATGAGATTCAGGGCATGAGTTTCAGGGCATGAGTTTCAGTGCATGAGTTTCAGGGCAGGTGTTTCAGAGCATGAGATTCAGGGGATGAGTTTCAGGGCAGGAGATTCACGGCTTGAGTTTAAGATCATAAGATTTAGCGCATGAGATTCAGTGCATGAGTTTCAGGGCATAAGTTTCAGGGCACGAGATTCAGGGCATGAGTTTCAGGACATGAGTTTCAGGGCAGGAGTTTCAGGGCATGTAATTCACGGCGTGAGTTTCAGTGCATGAGTTTCAGTGCATGGATTTGAGAGCAGGAGTTTAAAGGCATCAGATTCAGGGCATGAGTTTCAGGGCATGAGATTCAGGACAGGAGTTTCAAGGCATGAGATTCAGGGCATGAGTTTCAGTGCATGAGTTTCAGTGCATGAGTTTGAGGGCAGGAGTTTCAAGGCATGAGATTCAGGGCATGAGTTTCAGGGCATGAGATTCAGGGCAGGAAAATAAGGGCTTGAGTTTCAGGATATGAGATTCAGGGCATGAGTTTCAGGGCAGGAGAATAAGGGCATGAGTTTCAGTGCATGAGTTTCAGGGCAGGAGTTTCACGGCATGACATTCAGGGCATGAGTTTCAGGGCATGAGTTTAACGGCATGGGTTTGAGATCTGTGGTTTCAGGGCTTGAGATTCAGGGCAGCAGTTTCAGGGCAGGAGATTCAGAGCCGGTGTTTCAGTGCAAGAGTTTCAGTGCAAGAGTTTCAGGGCATGTTTTTCAGTGCATGAGTTTCAGGGCAGGAGTTTCAGAGCATGAGATTCAGGGGATGAGTTTCAGGGCAGGAGATTCACGGCTTGAGTTTAAGATCATGAGATTTAGCGCATGAGATTCAGTACATGAGTTTCAGGGCATAAGTTTCAGGGCACGAGATTCAGGGCATGAGTTTCAGGACATGAGTTTCAGGGCAGGAGTTTCAGGGCATGTAATTCACGGCGTGAGTTTCAGTGCATGGATTTGAGGGCAGGAGTTTCAAGGCATGAGATTCAGGGCATGAGTTTCAGCGCATGAGATTCAGGACAGGAGTTTCAAGGCATGAGATTCAGGGCATGAGTTTCAGTGCATGAGTTTCAGTGCATGAGTTTGAGGGCAGGAGTTTCAGGGCATGAGATTCAGGGCATGAGTTTCAGGGCATGAGATTCAGGGCAGGAATTTCAGGGCATGTGATTCAGATAATGAGTTTCTGGGCAGATGAATCAGAGCAGGCGTTTTAGGGCATGTGATTCAGGGCATGAGTTTCAGTGCATGAGTTTCAGGGCTTGAGTTTCAGGGTATGAGCTTTAGGGCTTGAGTTTCAGGGCATGAGGTTCAGGGCATGAGTGTCAGTGCATGAGATTCAGGGCATCAGTTTCACGACAGGAGTTTCAGTGCATGAGTTTCACGGCATGAGATTCAGGGCATGAGTTTCAGGGCAGGAATTTCAGGGCATGAGATTCAGGGCATGTGTTTTAGGGCAGGTGTTTCAGTGCAAGAGTTTGAGGGCATGAGATTCAGGGTATGAATTTCAAGGCAGGAGATTCAGGACAGGAGATTCAGGGCATGAGATTCTGGGTTTGACTTTCAAGGCAGGTGTTTTAGGGCACGTATTTCAGTGCAGGAGTTTCAGGGCAGGAGATTCAGGGCATGAGTTTCAGAGCATGAGTTTGAGAGCAGGGTTTTCAAGGCATGAGATACAGGGCATGAGTTTCAGGGCATGAGTTTCAGGGCAGAAGTTTCAGAGCATGAGATTCAGGGCATGAGTTTCAGGGAAGGACATTCACGGCTTGAGTTTAAGGTCATGAGATTTAGCGCATGAGATTCAGTGCATGAGTTTCAGGGCAGAAGTTTCAGGGCACGAGATTCAGGGCATGAGTTTCAGGGCAGGAGTTTCAGGGCATGTAATTCAGGGCGTGAGATTCAGGATATGAGATTCATGGCATGAGTTTCAGTGCAGGAGTTTCAGTGCAGGAGTTTCAGGTCATGAGATTCAGGGCATGAGTTTCAGGGCATGAGATTCAGGGCATGAGTTTCAGTGCATGAGTTCGAGGGCAGGAGTTTCAAGGCATGAGATTCAGGCATTAGATTCAGGGCAGGAATTTCAGGGAATGTGATTCAGAGAATGAGTTTCTGGGCAGATGATTCAGGGCAGGAATTTTAGGACATGTGATTCAGGGTATGAGTTTCAAGGCAGGAGATTCAGGACAGGAGATTCAGGGCATGAGATTCTGGGTTTGACTTTCAAGGCAGGTGTTTTAGGGCACGTATTTCAGTGCAGGAGTTTCAGGGCAGGAGATTCAGGGCATGAACTTCAGAGCATGAGTTTGAGAGCAGGGTTTTCACGGCATGAGATTCAGGGCATGAGTTTCAGGGCATGAGTTTCAGGGCATGGGTTTCAGGTCTGTGGTTTCAGGGCTTGAGATTCAGGGCAGGTGTTTCATTGCAAGAGTTTCAGTGCAAGAGTTCCAGGGCATGTCTTTCAGTGCATGAGTTTCAGGGCAGGAGTTTCAGGGTATGAGGTTCAGGGCATGAGTGTCAGTGCATGAGATTCAGAGCATCAGTTTCAGGGCAGGAGTTTCAGTGCATGAGTTTCACGGCATGAGATTCAGGGCATGAGGTTCAGGGCATGAGTTTTAGGGTAGGTGTTTCAGTGCAAGAGTTTCAGGGCATGAGATTCAGGGCATGAGTATCAGGGCAGGAATTTCAGGGCATGAGATTCAGGGCATGTGTTTTAGGGCAGGTGTTTCAGTGCAAGAGTTTGAGGGCATGAGATTCAGGGCATGAGTTTCAAGGCATGAGTTTCAGTGCAGGAGTTTCAGGGCATGAGATTCAGGGCATGAGTTTCAGGGCATGAGATTCAGGGCAGGAGTTTCAAGGCATGAGATTCAGGGCATGAGTTTCAGTGCATGAGTTTCAGTGCATGAGTTTGAGGGCAGGAGTTTCAAGGCATGAGATTCAGGGCATGAGTTTCAGGGCATGAGATTCAAGGTAGGAATTTCAGGGCATGTGATTCAGATAATGAGTTTCTGGGCAGAAGATTCAGGGCAGGAGTTTTAGGGCATGTGGTTCAGGGCATGAGTTTCAGTGCATGAGTTTCAGGGCAGGAGTTTCACGGCATGAGATTCAGGGTATGAGTTTCAGGGCATGAGTTTAATGGCATGGGTATCAGATCTGTGGTTTCAGGGCTTGAGATTCAGGGCAGCAGTTTCAGGGCAGGAGATTCAGGGCCGGTGTTTCAGTGCAAGAGTTTCAGTGCAAGAGTTTCAGGGCATGTCTTTCAGTGCATGAGTTTCAGGGCAGGAGTTTCAGAGCATGAGATTCAGGGGATGAGTTTCAGGGCAGGAGATTCACGGCTTGAGTTTAAGATCATAAGATTTAGCGCATGTGATTCAGTGCATGAGTTTCAGGGCATAAGTTTCAGGGCACGAGATTCAGGGCATGAGTTTCAGGACATGAGTTTCAGGGCAGGAGTTTCAGGGCATGTAATTCACGGCGTGAGTTTCAGTGCATGAGTTTCAGTGCATGGATTTGAGAGCAGGAGTTTCAAGGCATGAGATTCAGGGCATGAGTTTCAGGGCATGAGATTCAGGACAGGAGTTTCAAGGCATGAGATTCAGGGCATGAGTTTCAGTGCATGAGTTTCAGTGCATGAGTTTGAGGGCATGAGATTCAGGGCAGGAGAATAAGGGCTTGAGTTTCAGGATATGAGATTCAGGGCATGAGTTTCAGGGCAGGGGAATAAGGGCTTGAGTTTCAGGATATGAGATTCATGGCAGGAGTTTCAGTGCAGGAGTTTCAAGGCATGAAATTCAGGGCATGAGTTTCAGGGCATGAGATTCAGGGCAGGAGTTTCAAGGCATGAGATTCAGGGCATGAGTTTCAGTGCATGAGTTTAAGGGCATGGGTTTCAGATCTGTGGTTTCAGGGCTTGAGATTCAGGGCAGCAGTTTCAGGGCAGGAGATTCAGGGCCGGTGTTTCAGTTCAAGAGTTTCAGTGCAAGAGTTTCAGGGCATGTCTTTCAGTGCATGAGTTTCAGGGCAGGAGTTTCAGAGCATGAGATTCAGGGGATGAGTTTCAGGGCAGGAGATTCACGGCTTGAGTTTAAGATCATGAGATTTAGCGCATGAGATTCAGTGCATGAGTTTCAGGGCCTAAGTTTCAGGGCACGAGATTCAGGGCGTGAGTTTCAGGACATGAGTTTCAGGGCAGGAGTTTCAGGGCATGTAATTCACGGCGTGAGTTTCAGTGCATGAGTTTCAGTGCATGGATTTGAGGGCAGGAGTTTCAAGGCATGAGATTCAGGGCATGAGTTTCAGGGCATGAGATTCAGGACAGGAGTTTCAAGGCATGAGATTCAGGGCATGAGTTTCAGTGCATGAGTTTCAGTGCATGAGTTTGAGAGCAGGAGTTTCAAGGCATGAGATTCAGGGCATGAGTTTCAGGGCATGTGATTCAGATAATGAGTTTCTGGGCAGATGAATCAGAGCAGGCGTTTTAGGGCATGTGATTCAGGGCATGAGTTTCAGTGCATGAGTTTCAGGGCAGGAGTTTCAGGGTATGAGATTTAGGGCATGAGTTTAGTGCATGAGATTCAGGGCTTGAGTTTCAGGGCATGAGGTTCAGGGCTTGAGTTTCAGGGCATGAGGTTCAGGGCATGAGTGTCAGTGCATGAGATTCAGGGCATCAGTTACACGACAGGAGTTTCAGTGCATGAGTTTCACGGCATGAGATTCTGGGCATGAGTTTCAGGGCAGGAATTTCAGGGCATGAGATTCAGGGCATCAGTTTCAGGGCAGGAGTTTCAGTGCATGAGTTTCCCGGCATGAGATTCAGGGCATGAGTTTTAGGGTAGGTGTTTCAGTGCAAGAGTTTCAGGGTATGAGATTCAGGGCATGAGTTTCAGGGCAGAAATTTCAGGGCATGAGATTCAGGGCATGTGTTTTAGGGCAGGTGTTTCAGTGCAAGAGTTTGAGGGCATGAGATTCAGGGTATGAGTTTCAAGGCAGGAGATTCAGGGCAGGAGATTCAGGGCATGAGATTCTGGGTTTGACTTTCAAGGCAGGTGTTTTAGCGCACGTATTTCAGTGCAGGAGTTTCAGGGCAGGAAATTCAGGGCATGAGTTTCAGAGCATGAGTTTGAGAGCAGGGTTTTCACGGCATGAGATTCAGGGCATGAGTTTCAGGGCATGAGTTTCAGGGCATGGGTTTCAGGTCTGTGGTTTCAGGGCTTGAGATTCACGGCAGCAGTTTCAGGGCAGGAGATTCAGGGCAGGTGTTTCATTGCAAGAGTTCCAGGGCATGTCATTCAGTGCATGAGTTTCAGGGCAGGAGTTTCAGGGTATGAGGTTCAGGGCATGAGTGTCAGTGCATGAGATTCAGAGCATCAGTTTCAGGGCAGGAGTTTCAGTGCATGAGTTTCACGGCATGAGATTCACGGCATGAGGTTCAGGGCATGAGTTTTAGGGTAGGTGTTTCAGTGCAAGAGCTTCAGGGCATGAGATTCAGGGCATGAGTATCAGGGCAGGAATTTCAGGGCATGAGATTCAGGGCATGTGTTTTAGGGCAGGTGTTTCAGTGCAAGTGTTTGAGGGCATGAGATTCAGGGCATGAGTTTCAAGGCATGAGTTTCAGTGCAGGAGTTTCAAGGCATGAGATTCAGGGCATGAGTTTCAGGGCATGAGATTCAGGGCAGGAGTTTCAAGGCATGAGATTCAGGGCATGAGTTTCAGTGCATGAGTTTCAGTGCATGAGTTTGAGGGCAGGAGTTTCAAGGCATGAAATTCAGGGCATGAGTTTCAGTGCATGAGTTTCAGTGCATGAGTTTGAGGGCAGGAGTTTCAAGGCATGAGATTCAGGGCATGTGTTTCAGGGCATGAGTTTAAGGGCATGGGTTTCAGATCCGTGGTTTCAGGGCTTGAGATTCAGGGCAGCAGTTTCAGGGCAGGAGATTCAGGGCCGGTGTTTCAGTGCAAGAGTTTCAGTGCAAGAGTTTCAGGATATGACATTCAGGGCATGTAATTCAGGGCGTGAGTTTCAGAGCATGAGATTCATGGCATGAGTTTCAGGGCATGAGATTCAGGGCAGGAGTTTCAAGGCATGAGATTCAGGGCATGAGTTTCAGTGCATGAGTTTCAGTGCATGAGTTTGAGGGCATAAGTTTCAGGGCACGAGATTCAGGGCATGAGTTTCAGGACATGAGTTTCAGCGCATGTAATTCACGGCGTGAGTTTCAGTGCATGGATTTGAGGGCAGGAGTTTCAAGGCATGAGATTCAGGGCATGAGTTTCAGGGCATGAGATTCAGGACAGGAGTTTCAAGGCATGAGATTCAGGGCATGAGTTTCAGTGCATGAGTTTCAGTGCATGAGTTTGAGGGCAGGAGTTTCAAGGCATGAGATTCAGGGCATGAGTTTCAGGGCATGAGATTCAGGGCAGGAATTTCAGGGCATGTGATTCAGATAATGAGTTTCTGGGCAGATGAATCAGAGCAGGCTTTTTAGGGCATGTGATTCAGGGCATGAGTTTCAGTGCATGAGTTTCAGGGCTTGAGTTTCAGGTATGAGATTTAGGGCTTGAGTTTCAGGGCATGAGGTTCAGGGCATGAGTGTCAGTGCATGAGATTCAGGGCATCAGTTTCACGACAGGAGTTTCAGTGCATGAGTTTCACGGCATGAGATTCAGGGCATGAGTTTCAGGGCAGGAATTTCAGGGCATGAGATTCAGGGCATCAGTTTCAGGGCAGGAGTTTCAGTGCATGAGTTTCAGAGCAGGAGTTTCAGAGCATGAGAATCAGGGGATGAGTTTCAGGGCAGGAGATTCACGGCTTGAGTTTAAGATCATAAGATTTAGCGCATGAGATTCAGTGCATGAGTTTCAGGGCATAAGTTTCAGGGCACGAGATTCAGGGCTTGAGTTTCAGGACATGAGTTTCAGGGCAGGAGTTTCAGGGCATGTAATTCACGGCGTGAGTTTCAGTGCATGAGTTTCAGTGCATGGATTTAAGAGCAGGAGTTTCAAGGCATGAGATTCAGGGCATGAGTTTCAGGGCATGAGATTCAGGACAGGTGTTTCAAGGCATGAGATTCAGGGCATGAGTTTCAGTGCATGAGTTTCAGTGCATGAGTTTGAGGGCAGGAGATTCAAGGCATGAGATTCAGGGCATGAGTTTCAGGGCATGAGATTCAGGGCAGGAGAATAAGGGCTTGAGTTTCAGGATATGAGATTCAGGGCATGAGTTTCAGGGCAGGAGAATAAGGGCTTGAGTTTCAGGATATGAGATTCAGGGCATGAGTTTCAGGGCAAGAGTTTCAGGGCATGTAATTCAGGGCGTGAGTTTCAGGATATGAGATTCATGGCATGAGTTTCAGTGCAGGAGTTTCAGGGCATGAGATTCAGGGCATGAGTTTCAGGGCATGAGATTCAGGGCAGGAGTTTCAAGGCGTGAGATTCAGGGCATGAGTTTCAGTGCATGAGTTTCAGTGCATGAGTTTGAGGGCAGGAGTTTGAAGGCATGAGATTCAGGGCATGAGTTTCAGGGCATGAGATTCAGGGCATGAGTTTCAGGACATGAGTTTCAGGGCAGGAGTTTCAGGGCATGTAATTCACGGCGTGAGTTTCAGTGCATGAGTTTCAGTGCATGGATTTGAGGGCAGGAGTTTCAAGGCATGAGATTGAGGGCATGAGTTTCAGGGCATGAGATTCAGGACAGGAGTTTCAAGGCATGAGATTCAGGGCATGAGTTTCAGTGCATGAGTTTCAGTGCATGAGTTTTAAAGCATGAGATTCAGGGCAGGAGAATAAGGGCTTGAGTTTCAGGATATGAGATTCAGGGCATGAGTTTCAGGGCAGGAGAATAAGGGCTTGAGTTTCAGGATATGAGATTCAGGGTATGAGTTTCAGGGCAGGAGTTTCAGGGCATGTAATTCAAGGCGTGAGTTTCTGGATATGAGATTCATGGCATGAGTTTCAGTGCAGGAGTTTCAGGGCATGAGATTCAGGGCATGAGTTTCAGGGCATGAGATTCAGGGCAGGAGTTTCAAGGCATGAGATTCAGGGCATGAGTTTCAGTGCATGAGTTTAAGGGCATGGGTTTCAGATCTGTGGTTTCAGGGCTTGAGATTCAGGGCAGCAGTTTCAGGGCAGGAGATTCAGGGCCGGTGTTTCAGTGCAAGAGTTTCAGGGCATGTCTTTCAGTGCATGAGTTTCAGGGCAGGAGTTTCAGAGCTTGAGATTCAGTGCATGAGTTTCAGGGCATAAGTTTCAGGGCACGAGATTCAGGGCATGAGTTTCAGGACATGAGTTTCAGGGCATGTGATTCAGATAATGAGTTTCTGGGCAGATGAATCAGAGCAGGCGTTTTAGGGCATGTGATTCAGGGCATGAGTTTCAGTGCATGAGTTTCAGGGCAGGAGTTTCAGGGTATGAGATTTAGGGCATGAGTTTCAGTGCATGAGATTCAGGGCTTGAGTTTCAGGGCATGAGGTTCAGGGCTTGAGTTTCAGGGCATGAGGTTCAGGGCATGAGTGTCAGTGCATGAGATTCAGGGCATCAGTTTCACGACAGGAGTTTCAGGGCATGAGATTCAGGGCATCAGTTTCAGGGCAGGAGTTTCAGTGCATGAGTTTCACGGCATGAGATTCAGGGCATGAGTTTTAGGGTAGGTGTTTCAGTGCAAGAGTTTCAGTGTATGAGATTCAGGGCATGAGTTTCAGGTCAGGAATTTCAGGGCATGAGATTCAGGGCATGTGTTTTAGGGCAGGTGTTTCAGTGCAAGAGTTTGAGGGCATGAGATTCAGGGTATGAGTTTCAAGGCAGGAGATTCAGGGCAGGAGATTCAGGGCATGGGATTCTGGGTTTGACTTTCAAGGCAGGTGTTTTAGGGCACGTATTTCAGTGCCGGAGTTTCAGGGCAGGAGATTCAGGGCATGAGTTTCAGAGCATGAGTTTGAGAGCAGGGTTTTCACGGCATGAGATTCAGGGCATGAGTTTCAGGGCATGAGTTTCAGGGCATGGGTTTCAGGTCTGTGGTTTCAGGGCTTGAGATTCACGGCAGCAGTTTCAGGGCAGGAGATTCAGGGCAGGTGTTTCATTGCAAGAGTTTCAGTGCAAGAGTTCCAGGGCATGTCTTTCAGTGCATGAGTTTCAGGGCAGGAGTTTCAGGGTATGAGGTTCAGGGCATGAGTGTCAGTGCATGAGATTCAGAGCATCAGTTTCAGGGCAGGAGTTTCAGTGCATGAGTTTCACGGCATGAGATTCAGGGCATGAGGTTCAGGGCATGAGTTTTAGGGTAGGTGTTTCAGTGCAAGAGTTTCAGGGCATGAGATTCAGGGCATGAGTATCAGGGCAGGAATTTCAGGGCATGAGATTCAGGGCATGTGTTTTAGGGCAGGTGTTTCAGTGCAAGTGTTTGAGGGCATGAGATTCAGGGCATGAGTTTCAAGGCATGAGTTTCAGTGCAGGAGTTTCAAGGCATGAGAATTTGGGCATGAGTTTCAGGGCATGAGATTCAGGGCAGGAGTTTCAAGGCATGAGATTCAGAGCATGAGTTTCAGTGCATGAGTTTCAGTGCATGAGTTTGAGGGCAGGAGTTTGAGGGCAGGAGTTTCAAGGCATGAGATTCAGGGCATGAGTTTCAGGGCATGAGATTCAGGACAGGAGTTTCAAGGCATGAGATTCAGGGCATGAGTTTCAGTGCATGAGTTTCAGTGCATGAGTTTGAGGGCAGGAGTTTCAAGGCATGAGATTCAGGGCATGAGTTTCAGTGCATGAGTTTCAGTGCATGAGTTTGAGGGCAGGAGTTTCAAGGCATGAGATTCAGGGCATGAGTTTCAGGGCATGAGTTTAAGGGCATGGGTTTCAGATCTGTGGTTTCAGGGCTTGAGATTCAGGGCAGCAGTTTCAGGGCAGGAGATTCAGGGCCGGTGTTTCAGTGCAAGAGTTTCAGTGCAAGAGTTTCAGGGCATGTCTTTCAGTGCATGAGTTTCAGGGCATAAGTTTCATGGCACGAGATTCAGGGCATGAGTTTCAGGACATGAGTTTCAGGGCAGGAGTTTCAGGGCATGTAATTCACGGCGTGAGTTTCAGTGCATGGATTTGAGAGCAGGAGTTTCAAGGCATGAGATTCAGGGCATGAGTTTCAGGGCATGAGATTCAGGACAGGAGTTTCAAGGCATGAGATTCAGGGCATGAGTTTCAGTGCATGAGTTTCAGTGCATGAGTTTGAGGGCAGGAGTTTCAAGGCATGAGATTCAGGGCATGAGTTTCAGGGCATGAGATTCAGGGCAGGAGAATAAGGGCTTGAGTTTCAGGATATGAGCTTCAGGGCATGAGTTTCAGGGCAGGAGAACAAGGGCTTGAGTTTCAGGATATGAGATTCAGGGCATGAGTTTCAGGGCAGGAGTTTCAGGGCATGTAATTCAGGGCGTGAGTTTCAGGATATGAGATTCATGGCATGAGTTTCAGTGCAGGAGTTTCAGGGCATGAGATTCAGGGCATGAGTTTCAGGGCATGAGATTCAGGGCATGAGTTTCAGTGCATGAGTTTCAGTGCATGAGTTTGAGGGCAGGAGTTTCAAGGCATGAGATTCAGGGCATGAGTTTCAGGGCATGAGATTCAAGGTAGGAATATCAGGCCATGTGATTCAGATAATGAGTTTCTGGGCAGATGATTCAGGGCAGGAGTTTTAGGGCATGTGATTCAGGGCATGAGTTTCAGTGCATGAGTTTCAGGGCAGGAGTTTCACGGCATGAGATTCAACGCATGAGTTTCATGGCATGAGTTTAAGGGCATGGGTTTCAGATCTGTGGTTTCAGGGCTTGAGATTGATTGCAGCAGTTTCAGGGCAGGAGATTCAGGGCCGGTGTTTCAGTGCAAGAGTTTCAGTGCAAGAGTTTCAGGGCATGTCTTTCAGTGCATGAGTTTCAGGGCAGGAGTTTCAGAGCATGAGATTCAGGGGATGAGTTTCAGGGCAGGAGATTCACGGCTTGAGTTTAAGATCATAAGATTTAGCGCATGAGATTCAGTGCATGAGTTTCAGGGCATAAGTTTCAGGGCACGAGATTCAGGGCATGAGTTTCAGGACATGCGTTTCAGGGCACGAGTTTCAGTGCCTGTAATTCACGTCGTGAGTTTCAGTGCATGAGTTTCAGTGCATGGATTTGAGAGCAGGAGTTTCAAGGCATGAGATTCAGGGCATGAGTTTCAGGACAGGAGTTTCAAGGCATGAGATTCAGGGCATGAGTTTCAAGGCAGGAGATTCACGGCTTGAGTTTAAGATCATAAGATTTAGCGCATGAGATTCAGTGCATGAGTTTCAGGGCATAAGTTTCAGGGCACGAGATTCAGGGCATGAGTTTCAGGACATGCGTTTCAGGGCACGAGTTTCAGTGCCTGTAATTCACGTCGTGAGTTTCAGTGCATGAGTTTCAGTGCATGGATTTGAGAGCAGGAGTTTCAAGGCATGAGATTCAGGGCATGAGTTTCAGGGCATGAGATTCAGGACAGGAGTTTCAAGGCATGAGATTCAGGGCATGAGTTTCAGTGCATGAGTTTCTGTGCATGAGTTTGAGGGCAGGAGTTTCAAGGCATGAGATTCAGGGCATGAGTTTCAGGGCATGAGATTCAGGGCAGGAGTATAAGTGCAGGAGAATAAGGGCTTGAGTTTCAGGATATGACATTCAGGGCATGAGTTTCAGGGCAGGAGTTTCAGGGCATGTAATTCAGGGCGTGAGTTTCAGGATATGAGATTCATGGCATGAGTTTCAGGGCATGAGATTCAGGGCAGGAGTTTCAAGGCATGAGATTCAGGGCATGAGTTTCAGTGCATGAGTTTCAGTGCATGACTTTGAGGGCAGGAGTTTCAAGGCATGAGATTCAGGGCATGAGTTTCAGGGCATGAGATTCAAGGTAGGAATATCAGGGCATGTGATTCAGATAATGAGTTTCTGGGCAGATGATTCAGGACAGGAGTTTTAGGGCTTGTGATTCAGGGCTTGAGTTTCAGTGCATGAGTTTCAGGGCAGGAGTTTCACGGCATGCGATTCAGGGCATGAGTTTCAGGGCATGAGTTTAAGGGCATGGGTTTCAGGGTTTGAGATTCAGGGCAGCAGTTTCAGGGCAGGAGATTCAGGGCCGGTGTTTCAGTGCAAGAGTTTCAGTGCAAGAGTTTCAGGGCATGTTTTTCAGTGCATGAGTTTCAGGGCAGGAGTTTCAGAGCATGAGATTCAGGGGATGAGTTTCAGGGCAGGAGATTCACGGCTTGAGTTTAAGATCATGAGATTTAGCGCATGAGATTCAGTGCATGAGTTTCAGGGCATGGGTTTCAGGTCTGTGGTTTCAGGGCTTGAGATTCACGGCAGCAGTTTCAGGGCAGGAGATTCAGGGCAGGTGTTTCATTGCAAGAGTTCCAGGGCATGTCTTTCAGTGCATGAGTTTCAGGGCAGGAGTTTCAGGGTATGAGGTTCAGGGCATGAGTGTCAGTGCATGAGATTCAGAGCATCAGTTTCAGGGCAGGAGTTTCAGTGCATGAGTTTCACGGCATGAGATTCAGGGCATGAGGTTCAGGGCATGAGTCTTAGGGTAGGTGTTTCAGTGCAAGAGTTTCAGGGCATGCGATTCAGGGCATGAGTATCAGGGCAGGAATTTCAGGGCATGAGATTCAGGGCATGTGTGTTAGGGAAGGTGTTTCAGTGCAAGTGTTTGAGGGCATGAGATTCAGGGCATGAGTTTCAAGGCATGAGTTTCAGTGCAGGAGTTTCTGGGCATGAGTTTCAGGGCAGGAGTTTCAAGGCATGAGATTCAGGGCATGAGTTTCAGTGCATGAGTTTCAGTGCATGAGTTTGAGGGCAGGAGTTTCAAGGCATGAGATTCAGGACATGAGTTTCAGAGCATGAGATTCAGGGCAGGAGTTTCAAGGCATGAGACTCAGGGCATGAGTTTCAGTGCATGAGTTTCAGTGCATGAGTTTGAGGGCAGGAGTTTCAAGGCATGAGATTCAGGGCATGAGTTTCAGTGCATGAGTTTCAGTGCATGAGTTTGAGGGCAGGAGTTTCAAGGCATGAGATTCAGGGCATGAGTTTCAGGGCATGAGTTTCAGTGCATGAGTTTCAGGGCAGGTGTTTCAGAGCATGAGATTCAGGGGATGAGTTTCAGGGCAGGAGATTCACGGCTTGAGTTTAAGATCATAAGATTTAGCGCATGAGATTCAGTGCATGAGTTTCAGGGCATAAGTTTCAGGGCACGAGATTCAGGGCATGAGTTTCAGGACATGAGTTTCAGGGCAGGAGTTTCAGGGCATGTAATTCACGGCGTGAGTTTCAGTGCATGAGTTTCAGTGCATGGATTTGAGAGCAGGAGTTTCAAGGCATCAGATTCAGGGCATGAGTTTCAGGGCATGAGATTCAGGACAGGAGTTTCAAGGCATGAGATTCAGGGCATGAGTTTCAGTGCATGAGTTTCAGTGCATGAGTTTGAGGGCAGGAGTTTCAAGGCATGAGATTCAGGGCATGAGTTTCAGGGCATGAGATTCAGGGCAGGAAAATAAGGGCTTGAGTTTCAGGATATGAGATTCAGGGCATGAGTTTCAGGGCAGAAGAATAAGGGCATGAGTTTCAGTGCATGAGTTTCAGGGCAGGAGTTTCACGGCATGACATTCAGGGCATGAGTTTCAGGGCATGAGTTTAAGGGCATGGGTTTGAGATCTGTGGTTTCAGGGCTTGAGATTCAGGGCAGCAGTTTCAGGGCAGGAGATTCAGAGCCGGTGTTTCAGTGCAAGAGTTTCAGTGCAAGAGTTTCAGGGCATGTTTTTCAGTGCATGAGTTTCAGGGCAGGAGTTTCAGAGCATGAGATTCAGGGTATGAGTTTCCGGGCATGAGATTCAGGGCAGGAGTTTCAAGGCATGAGATTCAGGGCATGAGTTTCAGTGCATGAGTTTCAGTGCATGAGTTTGAGGGCAGGAGTTTCAAAGCATGAGATTCAGGGCATGAGTTTCAGGGCATGAGATTCAAGGTAGGAATTTCAGGGCATGTGATTCAGATAATGAGTTTCTGGGCAGAAGATTCAGGGCAGGAGTTTTAGGGCATGTGATTCAGGGCATGAGTTTCAGTGCATGAGTTTCAGGGCAGGAGTTTCACGGCATGAGATTCAGGATATGAGTTTCAGGGCATGAGTTTAAGGGCATGGGTATCAGATCTGTGGTTTCAGGGCTTGAGATTCAGGGCAGCAGTTTCAGGGCAGGAGATTCAAGGCCGGTGTTTCAGTGCATGAGTTTCAGGGCTGGAGTTTCAGAGCATGAGATTCAGGGGATGAGTTTCAGGGCAGGAGATTCACGGCTTGAGTTTAAGATCATAAGATTTAGCGCATGAGATTCAGTGCATGAGTTTCAGGGCATGGGTTTCAGGTCTGTGGTTTCAGGGCTTGAGATTCACGGCAGCAGTTTCAGGGCAGGAGATTCAGGGCAGGTGTTTCATTGCAAGAGTTCCAGGGCATGTCTTTCAGTGCATGAGTTTCAGGGCAGGAGTTTCAGGGTATGAGGTTCAGGGCATGAGTGTCAGTGCATGAGATTCAGAGCATCAGTTTCAGGGCAGGAGTTTCAGTGCATGAGTTTCACGGCATGAGATTCAGGGCATGAGGTTCAGGGCATGAGTTTTAGGGTAGGTGTTTCAGTGCAAGAGTTTCAGGGCATGCGATTCAGGGCATGAGTATCAGGGCAGGAATTTCAGGGCATGAGATTCAGGGCATGTGTGTTAGGGAAGGTGTTTCAGTGCAAGTGTTTGAGGGCATGAGATTCAGGGCATGAGTTTCAAGGCATGAGTTTCAGTGCAGGAGTTTCTGGGCATGAGATTCAGGGCAGGAGTTTCAAGGCATGAGATTCAGGGCATGAGTTTCAGTGCATGAGTTTCAGTGCATGAGTTTGAGGGCAGGAGTTTCAAGGCATGAGATTCAGGACATGAGTTTCAGAGCATGAGATTCAGGGCAGGAGTTTCAAGGCATGAGACTCAGGGCATGAGTTTCAGTGCATGAGTTTCAGTGCATGAGTTTGAGGGCAGGAGTTTCAAGGCATGAGATTCAGGGCATGAGTTTCAGTGCATGAGTTTCAGTGCATGAGTTTGAGGGCAGGAGTTTCAAGGCATGAGATTCAGGGCATGAGTTTCAGGGCATGAGTTTCAGTGCATGAGTTTCAGGGCAGGTGTTTCAGAGCATGAGATTCAGGGGATGAGTTTCAGGGCAGGAGATTCACGGCTTGAGTTTAAGATCATAAGATTTAGCGCATGAGATTCAGTGCATGAGTTTCAGGGCATAAGTTTCAGGGCACGAGATTCAGGGCATGAGTTTCAGGACATGAGTTTCAGGGCAGGAGTTTCAGGGCATGTAATTCACGGCGTGAGTTTCAGTGCATGAGTTTCAGTGCATGGATTTGAGAGCAGGAGTTTCAAGGCATCAGATTCAGGGCATGAGTTTCAGGGCATGAGATTCAGGACAGGAGTTTCAAGGCATGAGATTCAGGGCATGAGTTTCAGTGCATGAGTTTCAGTGCATGAGTTTGAGGGCAGGAGTTTCAAGGCATGAGATTCAGGGCATGAGTTTCAGGGCATGAGATTCAGGGCAGGAAAATAAGGGCTTGAGTTTCAGGATATGAGATTCAGGGCATGAGTTTCAGGGCAGGAGAATAAGGGCATGAGTTTCAGTGCATGAGTTTCAGGGCAGGAGTTTCACGGCATGACATTCAGGGCATGAGTTTCAGGGCATGAGTTTAAGGGCATGGGTTTGAGATCTGTGGTTTCAGGGCTTGAGATTCAGGGCAGCAGTTTCAGGGCAGGAGATTCAGAGCCGGTGTTTCAGTGCAAGAGTTTCAGTGCAAGAGTTTCAGGGCATGTTTTTCAGTGCATGAGTTTCAGGGCAGGAGTTTCAGAGCATGAGATTCAGGGGATGAGTTTCAGGGCAGGAGATTCACGGCTTGAGTTTAAGATCATGAGATTTAGCGCATGAGATTCAGTACATGAGTTTCAGGGCATAAGTTTCAGGGCACGAGATTCAGGGCATGAGTTTCAGGACATGAGTTTCAGGGCAGGAGTTTCAGGGCATGTAATTCACGGCGTGAGTTTCAGTGCATGGATTTGAGGGCAGGCGTTTCAAGGCATGAGATTCAGGGCATGAGTTTCAGCGCATGAGATTCAGGACAGGAGTTTCAAGGCATGAGATTCAGGGCATGAGTTTCAGTGCATGAGTTTCAGTGCATGAGTTTGAGGGCAGGAGTTTCAGGGCATGAGATTCAGGGCATGAGTTTCAGGGCATGAGATTCAGGGCAGGAATTTCAGGGCATGTGATTCAGATAATGAGTTTCTGGGCAGATGAATCAGAGCAGGCGTTTTAGGGCATGTGATTCAGGGCATGAGTTTCAGTGCATGAGTTTCAGGGCTTGAGTTTCAGGGTATGAGCTTTAGGGCTTGAGTTTCAGGGCATGAGGTTCAGGGCATGAGTGTCAGTGCATGAGATTCAGGGCATCAGTTTCACGACAGGAGTTTCAGTGCATGAGTTTCACGGCATGAGATTCAGGGCATGAGTTTCAGGGCAGGAATTTCAGGGCATGAGATTCAGGGCATCAGTTTCAGGGCAGGAGTTTCAGTGCATGAGTTTCACGGCATGAGATGCCGGGCATGAGTTTTAGGGTAGGTGTTTCAGTGCAAGAGTTTCAGGGCATGAGATTCAGGGCATGAGTTTCCGGGCAGGAATTTCAGGGCATGAGATTCAGGGCATGTGTTTTAGGGCAGGTGTTTCAGTGCAAGAGTTTGAGGGCATGAGATTCAGGGTATGAGTTTCAAGGCAGGAGATTCAGGACAGGAGATTCAGGGCATGAGATTCTGGGTTTGACTTTCAAGGCAGGTGTTTTAGGGCACGTATTTCAGTGCAGGAGTTTCAGGGCAGGAGATTCAGGGCATGAGTTTCAGAGCATGAGTTTGAGAGCAGGGTTTTCAAGGCATGAGATACAGGGCATGAGTTTCAGGGCATGAGTTTCAGGGCAGAAGTTTCAGAGCATGAGATTCAGGGCATGAGTTTCAGGGAAGGACATTCACGGCTTGAGTTTAAGGTCATGAGATTTAGCGCATGAGATTCAGTGCATGAGTTTCAGGGCAGAAGTTTCAGGGCACGAGATTCAGGGCATGAGTTTCAGGGCAGGAGTTTCAGGGCATGTAATTCAGGGCGTGAGATTCAGGATATGAGATTCATGGCATGAGTTTCAGTGCAGGAGTTTCAGTGCAGGAGTTTCAGGTCATGAGATTCAGGGCATGAGTTTCAGGGCATGAGATTCAGGACAGGTGTTTCAGGGAATGAGATTCAGGGCATGAGTTTCAGTGCATGAGTTCGAGGGCAGGAGTTTCAAGGCATGAGATTCAGGCATTAGATTCAGGGCAGGAATTTCAGGGAATGTGATTCAGAGAATGAGTTTCTGGGCAGATGATTCAGGGCAGGAATTTTAGGACATGTGATTCAGGGTATGAGTTTCAAGGCAGGAGATTCAGGACAGGAGATTCAGGGCATGAGATTCTGGGTTTGACTTTCAAGGCAGGTGTTTTAGGGCACGTATTTCAGTGCAGGAGTTTCAGGGCAGGAGATTCAGGGCATGAACTTCAGAGCATGAGTTTGAGAGCAGGGTTTTCACGGCATGAGATTCAGGGCATGAGTTTCAGGGCATGAGTTTCAGGGCATGGGTTTCAGGTCTGTGGTTTCAGGGCTTGAGATTCAGGGCAGGTGTTTCATTGCAAGAGTTTCAGTGCAAGAGTTCCAGGGCATGTCTTTCAGTGCATGAGTTTCAGGGCAGGAGTTTCAGGGTATGAGGTTCAGGGCATGAGTGTCAGTGCATGAGATTCAGAGCATCAGTTTCAGGGCAGGAGTTTCAGTGCATGAGTTTCACGGCATGAGATTCAGGGCATGAGGTTCAGGGCATGAGTTTCAGTGCATGAGTTTCAGTGCATGAGTTTGAGGGCAGGAGTTTCAAGGCATGAGATTCAGGGCATGAGTTTCAGGGCATGAGTTTCAGTGCATGAGTTTCAGGGCAGGTGTTTCAGAGCATGAGATTCAGGGGATGAGTTTCAGGGCAGGAGATTCACGGCTTGAGTTTAAGATCATAAGATTTAGCGCATGAGATTCAGTGCATGAGTTTCAGGGCATAAGTTTCAGGGCACGAGATTCAGGGCATGAGTTTCAGGACATGAGTTTCAGGGCAGGAGTTTCAGGGCATGTAATTCACGGCGTGAGTTTCAGTGCATGAGTTTCAGTGCATGGATTTGAGAGCAGGAGTTTCAAGGCATCAGATTCAGGGCATGAGTTTCAGGGCATGAGATTCAGGACAGGAGTTTCAAGGCATGAGATTCAGGGCATGAGTTTCAGTGCATGAGTTTCAGTGCATGAGTTTGAGGGCAGGAGTTTCAAGGCATGAGATTCAGGGCATGAGTTTCAGGGCATGAGATTCAGGGCAGGAAAATAAGGGCTTGAGTTTCAGGATATGAGATTCAGGGCATGAGTTTCAGGGCAGGAGAATAAGGGCATGAGTTTCAGTGCATGAGTTTCAGGGCAGGAGTTTCACGGCATGACATTCAGGGCATGAGTTTCAGGGCATGAGTTTAAGGGCATGGGTTTGAGATCTGTGGTTTCAGGGCTTGAGATTCAGGGCAGCAGTTTCAGGGCAGGAGATTCAGAGCCGGTGTTTCAGTGCAAGAGTTTCAGTGCAAGAGTTTCAGGGCATGTTTTTCAGTGCATGAGTTTCAGGGCAGGAGTTTCAGAGCATGAGATTCAGGGTATGAGTTTCCGGGCATGAGATTCAGGGCAGGAGTTTCAAGGCATGAGATTCAGGGCATGAGTTTCAGTGCATGAGTTTCAGTGCATGAGTTTGAGGGCAGGAGTTTCAAAGCATGAGATTCAGGGCATGAGTTTCAGGGCATGAGATTCAAGGTAGGAATTTCAGGGCATGTGATTCAGATAATGAGTTTCTGGGCAGAAGATTCAGGGCAGGAGTTTTAGGGCATGTGATTCAGGGCATGAGTTTCAGTGCATGAGTTTCAGGGCAGGAGTTTCACGGCATGAGATTCAGGATATGAGTTTCAGGGCATGAGTTTAAGGGCATGGGTATCAGATCTGTGGTTTCAGGGCTTGAGATTCAGGGCAGCAGTTTCAGGGCAGGAGATTCAAGGCCGGTGTTTCAGTGCATGAGTTTCAGGGCTGGAGTTTCAGAGCATGAGATTCAGGGGATGAGTTTCAGGGCAGGAGATTCACGGCTTGAGTTTAAGATCATAAGATTTAGCGCATGAGATTCAGTGCATGAGTTTCAGGGCATGGGTTTCAGGTCTGTGGTTTCAGGGCTTGAGATTCACGGCAGCAGTTTCAGGGCAGGAGATTCAGGGCAGGTGTTTCATTGCAAGAGTTCCAGGGCATGTCTTTCAGTGCATGAGTTTCAGGGCAGGAGTTTCAGGGTATGAGGTTCAGGGCATGAGTGTCAGTGCATGAGATTCAGAGCATCAGTTTCAGGGCAGGAGTTTCAGTGCATGAGTTTCACGGCATGAGATTCAGGGCATGAGGTTCAGGGCATGAGTTTTAGGGTAGGTGTTTCAGTGCAAGAGTTTCAGGGCATGCGATTCAGGGCATGAGTATCAGGGCAGGAATTTCAGGGCATGAGATTCAGGGCATGTGTGTTAGGGAAGGTGTTTCAGTGCAAGTGTTTGAGGGCATGAGATTCAGGGCATGAGTTTCAAGGCATGAGTTTCAGTGCAGGAGTTTCTGGGCATGAGATTCAGGGCAGGAGTTTCAAGGCATGAGATTCAGGGCATGAGTTTCAGTGCATGAGTTTCAGTGCATGAGTTTGAGGGCAGGAGTTTCAAGGCATGAGATTCAGGACATGAGTTTCAGAGCATGAGATTCAGGGCAGGAGTTTCAAGGCATGAGACTCAGGGCATGAGTTTCAGTGCATGAGTTTCAGTGCATGAGTTTGAGGGCAGGAGTTTCAAGGCATGAGATTCAGGGCATGAGTTTCAGTGCATGAGTTTCAGTGCATGAGTTTGAGGGCAGGAGTTTCAAGGCATGAGATTCAGGGCATGAGTTTCAGGGCATGAGTTTCAGTGCATGAGTTTCAGGGCAGGTGTTTCAGAGCATGAGATTCAGGGGATGAGTTTCAGGGCAGGAGATTCACGGCTTGAGTTTAAGATCATAAGATTTAGCGCATGAGATTCAGTGCATGAGTTTCAGGGCATAAGTTTCAGGGCACGAGATTCAGGGCATGAGTTTCAGGACATGAGTTTCAGGGCAGGAGTTTCAGGGCATGTAATTCACGGCGTGAGTTTCAGTGCATGAGTTTCAGTGCATGGATTTGAGAGCAGGAGTTTCAAGGCATCAGATTCAGGGCATGAGTTTCAGGGCATGAGATTCAGGACAGGAGTTTCAAGGCATGAGATTCAGGGCATGAGTTTCAGTGCATGAGTTTCAGTGCATGAGTTTGAGGGCAGGAGTTTCAAGGCATGAGATTCAGGGCATGAGTTTCAGGGCATGAGATTCAGGGCAGGAAAATAAGGGCTTGAGTTTCAGGATATGAGATTCAGGGCATGAGTTTCAGGGCAGGAGAATAAGGGCATGAGTTTCAGTGCATGAGTTTCAGGGCAGGAGTTTCACGGCATGACATTCAGGGCATGAGTTTCAGGGCATGAGTTTAAGGGCATGGGTTTGAGATCTGTGGTTTCAGGGCTTGAGATTCAGGGCAGCAGTTTCAGGGCAGGAGATTCAGAGCCGGTGTTTCAGTGCAAGAGTTTCAGTGCAAGAGTTTCAGGGCATGTTTTTCAGTGCATGAGTTTCAGGGCAGGAGTTTCAGAGCATGAGATTCAGGGGATGAGTTTCAGGGCAGGAGATTCACGGCTTGAGTTTAAGATCATGAGATTTAGCGCATGAGTTTCAGTACATGAGTTTCAGGGCATAAGTTTCAGGGCACGAGATTCAGGGCATGAGTTTCAGGACATGAGTTTCAGGGCAGGAGTTTCAGGGCATGTAATTCACGGCGTGAGTTTCAGTGCATGGATTTGAGGGCAGGCGTTTCAAGGCATGAGATTCAGGGCATGAGTTTCAGCGCATGAGATTCAGGACAGGAGTTTCAAGGCATGAGATTCAGGGCATGAGTTTCAGTGCATGAGTTTCAGTGCATGAGTTTGAGGGCAGGAGTTTCAGGGCATGAGATTCAGGGCATGAGTTTCAGGGCATGAGATTCAGGGCAGGAATTTCAGGGCATGTGATTCAGATAATGAGTTTCTGGGCAGATGAATCAGAGCAGGCGTTTTAGGGCATGTGATTCAGGGCATGAGTTTCAGTGCATGAGTTTCAGGGCTTGAGTTTCAGGGTATGAGCTTTAGGGCTTGAGTTTCAGGGCATGAGGTTCAGGGCATGAGTGTCAGTGCATGAGATTCAGGGCATCAGTTTCACGACAGGAGTTTCAGTGCATGAGTTTCACGGCATGAGATTCAGGGCATGAGTTTCAGGGCAGGAATTTCAGGGCATGAGATTCAGGGCATCAGTTTCAGGGCAGGAGTTTCAGTGCATGAGTTTCACGGCATGAGATGCCGGGCATGAGTTTTAGGGTAGGTGTTTCAGTGCAAGAGTTTCAGGGCATGAGATTCAGGGCATGAGTTTCCGGGCAGGAATTTCAGGGCATGAGATTCAGGGCATGTGTTTTAGGGCAGGTGTTTCAGTGCAAGAGTTTGAGGGCATGAGATTCAGGGTATGAGTTTCAAGGCAGGAGATTCAGGACAGGAGATTCAGGGCATGAGATTCTGGGTTTGACTTTCAAGGCAGGTGTTTTAGGGCACGTATTTCAGTGCAGGAGTTTCAGGGCAGGAGATTCAGGGCATGAGTTTCAGAGCATGAGTTTGAGAGCAGGGTTTTCAAGGCATGAGATACAGGGCATGAGTTTCAGGGCATGAGTTTCAGGGCAGAAGTTTCAGAGCATGAGATTCAGGGCATGAGTTTCAGGGAAGGACATTCACGGCTTGAGTTTAAGGTCATGAGATTTAGCGCATGAGATTCAGTGCATGAGTTTCAGGGCAGAAGTTTCAGGGCACGAGATTCAGGGCATGAGTTTCAGGGCAGGAGTTTCAGGGCATGTAATTCAGGGCGTGAGATTCAGGATATGAGATTCATGGCATGAGTTTCAGTGCAGGAGTTTCAGTGCAGGAGTTTCAGGTCATGAGATTCAGGGCATGAGTTTCAGGGCATGAGATTCAGGGCATGAGTTTCAGTGCATGAGTTCGAGGGCAGGAGTTTCAAGGCATGAGATTCAGGCATTAGATTCAGGGCAGGAATTTCAGGGAATGTGATTCAGAGAATGAGTTTCTGGGCAGATGATTCAGGGCAGGAATTTTAGGACATGTGATTCAGGGTATGAGTTTCAAGGCAGGAGATTCAGGACAGGAGATTCAGGGCATGAGATTCTGGGTTTGACTTTCAAGGCAGGTGTTTTAGGGCACGTATTTCAGTGCAGGAGTTTCAGGGCAGGAGATTCAGGGCATGAACTTCAGAGCATGAGTTTGAGAGCAGGGTTTTCACGGCATGAGATTCAGGGCATGAGTTTCAGGGCATGAGTTTCAGGGCATGGGTTTCAGGTCTGTGGTTTCAGGGCTTGAGATTCAGGGCAGGTGTTTCATTGCAAGAGTTTCAGTGCAAGAGTTCCAGGGCATGTCTTTCAGTGCATGAGTTTCAGGGCAGGAGTTTCAGGGTATGAGGTTCAGGGCATGAGTGTCAGTGCATGAGATTCAGAGCATCAGTTTCAGGGCAGGAGTTTCAGTGCATGAGTTTCACGGCATGAGATTCAGGGCATGAGGTTCAGGGCATGAGTTTTAGGGTAGGTGTTTCAGTGCAAGAGTTTCAGGGCATGAGATTCAGGGCATGAGTATCAGGGCAGGAATTTCAGGGCATGAGATTCAGGGCATGTGTTTTAGGGCAGGTGTTTCAGTGCAAGAGTTTGAGGGCATGAGATTCAGGGCATGAGTTTCAAGGCATGAGTTTCAGTGCAGGAGTTTCAGGGCATGAGATTCAGGGCATGAGTTTCAGGGCATGAGATTCAGGGCAGGAGTTTCAAGGCATGAGATTCAGGGCATGAGTTTCAGTGCATGAGTTTCAGTGCATGAGTTTGAGGGCAGGAGTTTCAAGGCATGAGATTCAGGGCATGAGTTTCAGGGCATGAGATTCAAGGTAGGAATTTCAGGGCATGTGATTCAGATAATGAGTTTCTGGGCAGAAGATTCAGGGCATGAGTTTCAGGGCAGGGGAATAAGGGCTTGAGTTTCAGGATATGAGATTCATGGCAGGAGTTTCAGTGCAGGAGTTTCAAGGCATGAAATTCAGGGCATGAGTTTCAGGGCATGAGATTCAGGGCAGGAGTTTCAAGGCATGAGATTCAGGGCATGAGTTTCAGTGCATGAGTTTAAGGGCATGGGTTTCAGATCTGTGGTTTCAGGGCTTGAGATTCAGGGCAGCAGTTTCAGGGCAGGAGATTCAGGGCCGGTGTTTCAGTTCAAGAGTTTCAGTGCAAGAGTTTCAGGGCATGTCTTTCAGTGCATGAGTTTCAGGGCAGGAGTTTCAGAGCATGAGATTCAGGGGATGAGTTTCAGGGCAGGAGATTCACGGCTTGAGTTTAAGATCATGAGATTTAGCGCATGAGATTCAGTGCATGAGTTTCAGGGCCTAAGTTTCAGGGCACGAGATTCAGGGCGTGAGTTTCAGGACATGAGTTTCAGGGCAGGAGTTTCAGGGCATGTAATTTACGGCGTGAGTTTCAGTGCATGAGTTTCAGTGCATGGATTTGAGGGCAGGAGTTTCAAGGCATGAGATTCAGGGCATGAGTTTCAGGGCATGAGATTCAGGACAGGAGTTTCAAGGCATGAGATTCAGGGCATGAGTTTCAGTGCATGAGTTTCAGTGCATGAGTTTGAGAGCAGGAGTTTCAAGGCATGAGATTCAGGGCATGAGTTTCAGGGCATGTGATTCAGATAATGAGTTTCTGGGCAGATGAATCAGAGCAGGCGTTTTAGGGCATGTGATTCAGGGCATGAGTTTCAGTGCATGAGTTTCAGGGCAGGAGTTTCAGGGTATGAGATTTAGGGCATGAGTTTAGTGCATGAGATTCAGGGCTTGAGTTTCAGGGCATGAGGTTCAGGGCTTGAGTTTCAGGGCATGAGGTTCAGGGCATGAGTGTCAGTGCATGAGATTCAGGGCATCAGTTACACGACAGGAGTTTCAGTGCATGAGTTTCACGGCATGAGATTCTGGGCATGAGTTTCAGGGCAGGAATTTCAGGGCATGAGATTCAGGGCATCAGTTTCAGGGCAGGAGTTTCAGTGCATGAGTTTCCCGGCATGAGATTCAGGGCATGAGTTTTAGGGTAGGTGTTTCAGTGCAAGAGTTTCAGGGTATGAGATTCAGGGCATGAGTTTCAGGGCAGAAATTTCAGGGCATGAGATTCAGGGCATGTGTTTTAGGGCAGGTGTTTCAGTGCAAGAGTTTGAGGGCATGAGATTCAGGGTATGAGTTTCAAGGCAGGAGATTCAGGGCAGGAGATTCAGGGCATGAGATTCTGGGTTTGACTTTCAAGGCAGGTGTTTTAGCGCACGTATTTCAGTGCAGGAGTTTCAGGGCAGGAAATTCAGGGCATGAGTTTCAGAGCATGAGTTTGAGAGCAGGGTTTTCACGGCATGAGATTCAGGGCATGAGTTTCAGGGCATGAGTTTCAGGGCATGGGTTTCAGGTCTGTGGTTTCAGGGCTTGAGATTCACGGCAGCAGTTTCAGGGCAGGAGATTCAGGGCAGGTGTTTCATTGCAAGAGTTCCAGGGCATGTCATTCAGTGCATGAGTTTCAGGGCAGGAGTTTCAGGGTATGAGGTTCAGGGCATGAGTGTCAGTGCATGAGATTCAGAGCATCAGTTTCAGGGCAGGAGTTTCAGTGCATGAGTTTCACGGCATGAGATTCACGGCATGAGGTTCAGGGCATGAGTTTTAGGGTAGGTGTTTCAGTGCAAGAGCTTCAGGGCATGAGATTCAGGGCATGAGTATCAGGGCAGGAATTTCAGGGCATGAGATTCAGGGCATGTGTTTTAGGGCAGGTGTTTCAGTGCAAGTGTTTGAGGGCATGAGATTCAGGGCATGAGTTTCAAGGCATGAGTTTCAGTGCAGGAGTTTCAAGGCATGAGATTCAGGGCATGAGTTTCAGGGCATGAGATTCAGGGCAGGAGTTTCAAGGCATGAGATTCAGGGCATGAGTTTCAGTGCATGAGTTTCAGTGCATGAGTTTGAGGGCAGGAGTTTCAAGGCATGAAATTCAGGGCATGAGTTTCAGTGCATGAGTTTCAGTGCATGAGTTTGAGGGCAGGAGTTTCAAGGCATGAGATTCAGGGCATGTGTTTCAGGGCATGAGTTTAAGGGCATGGGTTTCAGATCCGTGGTTTCAGGGCTTGAGATTCAGGGCAGCAGTTTCAGGGCAGGAGATTCAGGGCCGGTGTTTCAGTGCAAGAGTTTCAGTGCAAGAGTTTCAGGATATGACATTCAGGGCATGTAATTCAGGGCGTGAGTTTCAGAGCATGAGATTCATGGCATGAGTTTCAGGGCATGAGATTCAGGGCAGGAGTTTCAAGGCATGAGATTCAGGGCATGAGTTTCAGTGCATGAGTTTCAGTGCATGAGTTTGAGGGCATAAGTTTCAGGGCACGAGATTCAGGGCATGAGTTTCAGGACATGAGTTTCAGCGCATGTAATTCACGGCGTGAGTTTCAGTGCATGGATTTGAGGGCAGGAGTTTCAAGGCATGAGATTCAGGGCATGAGTTTCAGGGCATGAGATTCAGGACAGGAGTTTCAAGGCATGAGATTCAGGGCATGAGTTTCAGTGCATGAGTTTCAGTGCATGAGTTTGAGGGCAGGAGTTTCAAGGCATGAGATTCAGGGCATGAGTTTCAGGGCATGAGATTCAGGGCAGGAATTTCAGGGCATGTGATTCAGATAATGAGTTTCTGGGCAGATGAATCAGAGCAGGCTTTTTAGGGCATGTGATTCAGGGCATGAGTTTCAGTGCATGAGTTTCAGGGCTTGAGTTTCAGGTATGAGATTTAGGGCTTGAGTTTCAGGGCATGAGGTTCAGGGCATGAGTGTCAGTGCATGAGATTCAGGGCATCAGTTTCACGACAGGAGTTTCAGTGCATGAGTTTCACGGCATGAGATTCAGGGCATGAGTTTCAGGGCAGGAATTTCAGGGCATGAGATTCAGGGCATCAGTTTCAGGGCAGGAGTTTCAGTGCATGAGTTTCAGAGCAGGAGTTTCAGAGCATGAGAATCAGGGGATGAGTTTCAGGGCAGGAGATTCACGGCTTGAGTTTAAGATCATAAGATTTAGCGCATGAGATTCAGTGCATGAGTTTCAGGGCATAAGTTTCAGGGCACGAGATTCAGGGCTTGAGTTTCAGGACATGAGTTTCAGGGCAGGAGTTTCAGGGCATGTAATTCACGGCGTGAGTTTCAGTGCATGAGTTTCAGTGCATGGATTTAAGAGCAGGAGTTTCAAGGCATGAGATTCAGGGCATGAGTTTCAGGGCATGAGATTCAGGACAGGTGTTTCAAGGCATGAGATTCAGGGCATGAGTTTCAGTGCATGAGTTTCAGTGCATGAGTTTGAGGGCAGGAGATTCAAGGCATGAGATTCAGGGCATGAGTTTCAGGGCATGAGATTCAGGGCAGGAGAATAAGGGCTTGAGTTTCAGGATATGAGATTCAGGGCATGAGTTTCAGGGCAGGAGAATAAGGGCTTGAGTTTCAGGATATGAGATTCAGGGCATGAGTTTCAGGGCAGGAGTTTCAGGGCATGTAATTCAGGGCGTGAGTTTCAGGATATGAGATTCATGGCATGAGTTTCAGTGCAGGAGTTTCAGGGCATGAGATTCAGGGCATGAGTTTCAGGGCATGAGATTCAGGGCAGGAGTTTCAAGGCGTGAGATTCAGGGCATGAGTTTCAGTGCATGAGTTTCAGTGCATGAGTTTGAGGGCAGGAGTTTGAAGGCATGAGATTCAGGGCATGAGTTTCAGGGCATGAGATTCAGGGCATGAGTTTCAGGACATGAGTTTCAGGGCAGGAGTTTCAGGGCATGTAATTCACGGCGTGAGTTTCAGTGCATGAGTTTCAGTGCATGGATTTGAGGGCAGGAGTTTCAAGGCATGAGATTGAGGGCATGAGTTTCAGGGCATGAGATTCAGGACAGGAGTTTCAAGGCATGAGATTCAGGGCATGAGTTTCAGTGCATGAGTTTCAGTGCATGAGTTTTAAAGCATGAGATTCAGGGCAGGAGAATAAGGGCTTGAGTTTCAGGATATGAGATTCAGGGCATGAGTTTCAGGGCAGGAGAATAAGGGCTTGAGTTTCAGGATATGAGATTCAGGGTATGAGTTTCAGGGCAGGAGTTTCAGGGCATGTAATTCAAGGCGTGAGTTTCTGGATATGAGATTCATGGCATGAGTTTCAGTGCAGGAGTTTCAGGGCATGAGATTCAGGGCATGAGTTTCAGGGCATGAGATTCAGGGCAGGAGTTTCAAGGCATGAGATTCAGGGCATGAGTTTCAGTGCATGAGTTTAAGGGCATGGGTTTCAGATCTGTGGTTTCAGGGCTTGAGATTCAGGGCAGCAGTTTCAGGGCAGGAGATTCAGGGCCGGTGTTTCAGTGCAAGAGTTTCAGTGCAAGAGTTTCAGGGCATGTCTTTCAGTGCATGAGTTTCAGGGCAGGAGTTTCAGAGCTTGAGATTCAGTGCATGAGTTTCAGGGCATAAGTTTCAGGGCACGAGATTCAGGGCATGAGTTTCAGGACATGAGTTTCAGGGCATGTGATTCAGATAATGAGTTTCTGGGCAGATGAATCAGAGCAGGCGTTTTAGGGCATGTGATTCAGGGCATGAGTTTCAGTGCATGAGTTTCAGGGCAGGAGTTTCAGGGTATGAGATTTAGGGCATGAGTTTCAGTGCATGAGATTCAGGGCTTGAGTTTCAGGGCATGAGGTTCAGGGCTTGAGTTTCAGGGCATGAGGTTCAGGGCATGAGTGTCAGTGCATGAGATTCAGGGCATCAGTTTCACGACAGGAGTTTCAGGGCATGAGATTCAGGGCATCAGTTTCAGGGCAGGAGTTTCAGTGCATGAGTTTCACGGCATGAGATTCAGGGCATGAGTTTTAGGGTAGGTGTTTCAGTGCAAGAGTTTCAGTGTATGAGATTCAGGGCATGAGTTTCAGGTCAGGAATTTCAGGGCATGAGATTCAGGGCATGTGTTTTAGGGCAGGTGTTTCAGTGCAAGAGTTTGAGGGCATGAGATTCAGGGTATGAGTTTCAAGGCAGGAGATTCAGGGCAGGAGATTCAGGGCATGGGATTCTGGGTTTGACTTTCAAGGCAGGTGTTTTAGGGCACGTATTTCAGTGCCGGAGTTTCAGGGCAGGAGATTCAGGGCATGAGTTTCAGAGCATGAGTTTGAGAGCAGGGTTTTCACGGCATGAGATTCAGGGCATGAGTTTTCAGGGCATGAGTTTCAGGGCATGGGTTTCAGGTCTGTGGTTTCAGGGCTTGAGATTCACGGCAGCAGTTTCAGGGCAGGAGATTCAGGGCAGGTGTTTCATTGCAAGAGTTTCAGTGCAAGAGTTCCAGGGCATGTCTTTCAGTGCATGAGTTTCAGGGCAGGAGTTTCAGGGTATGAGGTTCAGGGCATGAGTGTCAGTGCATGAGATTCAGAGCATCAGTTTCAGGGCAGGAGTTTCAGTGCATGAGTTTCACGGCATGAGATTCAGGGCATGAGTATCAGGGCAGGAATTTCAGGGCATGAGATTCAGGGCATGTGTTTTAGGGCAGGTGTTTCAGTGCAAGTGTTTGAGGGCATGAGATTCAGGGCATGAGTTTCAAGGCATGAGTTTCAGTGCAGGAGTTTCAAGGCATGAGAATTTGGGCATGAGTTTCAGGGCATGAGATTCAGGGCAGGAGTTTCAAGGCATGAGATTCAGAGCATGAGTTTCAGTGCATGAGTTTCAGTGCATGAGTTTGAGGGCAGGAGTTTGAGGGCAGGAGTTTCAAGGCATGAGATTCAGGGCATGAGTTTCAGGGCATGAGATTCAGGACAGGAGTTTCAAGGCATGAGATTCAGGGCATGAGTTTCAGTGCATGAGTTTCAGTGCATGAGTTTGAGGGCAGGAGTTTCAAGGCATGAGATTCAGGGCATGAGTTTCAGTGCATGAGTTTCAGTGCATGAGTTTGAGGGCAGGAGTTTCAAGGCATGAGATTCAGGGCATGAGTTTCAGGGCATGAGTTTAAGGGCATGGGTTTCAGATCTGTGGTTTCAGGGCTTGAGATTCAGGGCAGCAGTTTCAGGGCAGGAGATTCAGGGCCGGTGTTTCAGTGCAAGAGTTTCAGTGCAAGAGTTTCAGGGCATGTCTTTCAGTGCATGAGTTTCAGGGCATAAGTTTCATGGCACGAGATTCAGGGCATGAGTTTCAGGACATGAGTTTCAGGGCAGGAGTTTCAGGGCATGTAATTCACGGCGTGAGTTTCAGTGCATGGATTTGAGAGCAGGAGTTTCAAGGCATGAGATTCAGGGCATGAGTTTCAGGGCATGAGATTCAGGACAGGAGTTTCAAGGCATGAGATTCAGGGCATGAGTTTCAGTGCATGAGTTTCAGTGCATGAGTTTGAGGGCAGGAGTTTCAAGGCATGAGATTCAGGGCATGAGTTTCAGGGCATGAGATTCAGGGCAGGAGAATAAGGGCTTGAGTTTCAGGATATGAGCTTCAGGGCATGAGTTTCAGGGCAGGAGAACAAGGGCTTGAGTTTCAGGATATGAGATTCAGGGCATGAGTTTCAGGGCAGGAGTTTCAGGGCATGTAATTCAGGGCGTGAGTTTCAGGATATGAGATTCATGGCATGAGTTTCAGTGCAGGAGTTTCAGGGCATGAGATTCAGGGCATGAGTTTCAGGGCATGAGATTCAGGGCATGAGTTTCAGTGCATGAGTTTCAGTGCATGAGTTTGAGGGCAGGAGTTTCAAGGCATGAGATTCAGGGCATGAGTTTCAGGGCATGAGATTCAAGGTAGGAATATCAGGCCATGTGATTCAGATAATGAGTTTCTGGGCAGATGATTCAGGGCAGGAGTTTTAGGGCATGTGATTCAGGGCATGAGTTTCAGTGCATGAGTTTCAGGGCAGGAGTTTCACGGCATGAGATTCAACGCATGAGTTTCATGGCATGAGTTTAAGGGCATGGGTTTCAGATCTGTGGTTTCAGGGCTTGAGATTGATTGCAGCAGTTTCAGGGCAGGAGATTCAGGGCCGGTGTTTCAGTGCAAGAGTTTCAGTGCAAGAGTTTCAGGGCATGTCTTTCAGTGCATGAGTTTCAGGGCAGGAGTTTCAGAGCATGAGATTCAGGGGATGAGTTTCAGGGCAGGAGATTCACGGCTTGAGTTTAAGATCATAAGATTTAGCGCATGAGATTCAGTGCATGAGTTTCAGGGCATAAGTTTCAGGGCACGAGATTCAGGGCATGAGTTTCAGGACATGCGTTTCAGGGCACGAGTTTCAGTGCCTGTAATTCACGTCGTGAGTTTCAGTGCATGAGTTTCAGTGCATGGATTTGAGAGCAGGAGTTTCAAGGCATGAGATTCAGGGCATGAGTTTCAGGACAGGAGTTTCAAGGCATGAGATTCAGGGCATGAGTTTCAAGGCAGGAGATTCACGGCTTGAGTTTAAGATCATAAGATTTAGCGCATGAGATTCAGTGCATGAGTTTCAGGGCATAAGTTTCAGGGCACGAGATTCAGGGCATGAGTTTCAGGACATGCGTTTCAGGGCACGAGTTTCAGTGCCTGTAATTCACGTCGTGAGTTTCAGTGCATGAGTTTCAGTGCATGGATTTGAGAGCAGGAGTTTCAAGGCATGAGATTCAGGGCATGAGTTTCAGGGCATGAGATTCAGGACAGGAGTTTCAAGGCATGAGATTCAGGGCATGAGTTTCAGTGCATGAGTTTCTGTGCATGAGTTTGAGGGCAGGAGTTTCAAGGCATGAGATTCAGGGCATGAGTTTCAGGGCATGAGATTCAGGGCAGGAGTATAAGTGCAGGAGAATAAGGGCTTGAGTTTCAGGATATGACATTCAGGGCATGAGTTTCAGGGCAGGAGTTTCAGGGCATGTAATTCAGGGCGTGAGTTTCAGGATATGAGATTCATGGCATGAGTTTCAGGGCATGAGATTCAGGGCAGGAGTTTCAAGGCATGAGATTCAGGGCATGAGTTTCAGTGCATGAGTTTCAGTGCATGACTTTGAGGGCAGGAGTTTCAAGGCATGAGATTCAGGGCATGAGTTTCAGGGCATGAGATTCAAGGTAGGAATATCAGGGCATGTGATTCAGATAATGAGTTTCTGGGCAGATGATTCAGGACAGGAGTTTTAGGGCTTGTGATTCAGGGCTTGAGTTTCAGTGCATGAGTTTCAGGGCAGGAGTTTCACGGCATGCGATTCAGGGCATGAGTTTCAGGGCATGAGTTTAAGGGCATGGGTTTCAGGGTTTGAGATTCAGGGCAGCAGTTTCAGGGCAGGAGATTCAGGGCCGGTGTTTCAGTGCAAGAGTTTCAGTGCAAGAGTTTCAGGGCATGTTTTTCAGTGCATGAGTTTCAGGGCAGGAGTTTCAGAGCATGAGATTCAGGGGATGAGTTTCAGGGCAGGAGATTCACGGCTTGAGTTTAAGATCATGAGATTTAGCGCATGAGATTCAGTGCATGAGTTTCAGGGCATGGGTTTCAGGTCTGTGGTTTCAGGGCTTGAGATTCACGGCAGCAGTTTCAGGGCAGGAGATTCAGGGCAGGTGTTTCATTGCAAGAGTTCCAGGGCATGTCTTTCAGTGCATGAGTTTCAGGGCAGGAGTTTCAGGGTATGAGGTTCAGGGCATGAGTGTCAGTGCATGAGATTCAGAGCATCAGTTTCAGGGCAGGAGTTTCAGTGCATGAGTTTCACGGCATGAGATTCAGGGCATGAGGTTCAGGGCATGAGTCTTAGGGTAGGTGTTTCAGTGCAAGAGTTTCAGGGCATGCGATTCAGGGCATGAGTATCAGGGCAGGAATTTCAGGGCATGAGATTCAGGGCATGTGTGTTAGGGAAGGTGTTTCAGTGCAAGTGTTTGAGGGCATGAGATTCAGGGCATGAGTTTCAAGGCATGAGTTTCAGTGCAGGAGTTTCTGGGCATGAGTTTCAGGGCAGGAGTTTCAAGGCATGAGATTCAGGGCATGAGTTTCAGTGCATGAGTTTCAGTGCATGAGTTTGAGGGCAGGAGTTTCAAGGCATGAGATTCAGGACATGAGTTTCAGAGCATGAGATTCAGGGCAGGAGTTTCAAGGCATGAGACTCAGGGCATGAGTTTCAGTGCATGAGTTTCAGTGCATGAGTTTGAGGGCAGGAGTTTCAAGGCATGAGATTCAGGGCATGAGTTTCAGTGCATGAGTTTCAGTGCATGAGTTTGAGGGCAGGAGTTTCAAGGCATGAGATTCAGGGCATGAGTTTCAGGGCATGAGTTTCAGTGCATGAGTTTCAGGGCAGGTGTTTCAGAGCATGAGATTCAGGGGATGAGTTTCAGGGCAGGAGATTCACGGCTTGAGTTTAAGATCATAAGATTTAGCGCATGAGATTCAGTGCATGAGTTTCAGGGCATAAGTTTCAGGGCACGAGATTCAGGGCATGAGTTTCAGGACATGAGTTTCAGGGCAGGAGTTTCAGGGCATGTAATTCACGGCGTGAGTTTCAGTGCATGAGTTTCAGTGCATGGATTTGAGAGCAGGAGTTTCAAGGCATCAGATTCAGGGCATGAGTTTCAGGGCATGAGATTCAGGACAGGAGTTTCAAGGCATGAGATTCAGGGCATGAGTTTCAGTGCATGAGTTTCAGTGCATGAGTTTGAGGGCAGGAGTTTCAAGGCATGAGATTCAGGGCATGAGTTTCAGGGCATGAGATTCAGGGCAGGAAAATAAGGGCTTGAGTTTCAGGATATGAGATTCAGGGCATGAGTTTCAGGGCAGAAGAATAAGGGCATGAGTTTCAGTGCATGAGTTTCAGGGCAGGAGTTTCACGGCATGACATTCAGGGCATGAGTTTCAGGGCATGAGTTTAAGGGCATGGGTTTGAGATCTGTGGTTTCAGGGCTTGAGATTCAGGGCAGCAGTTTCAGGGCAGGAGATTCAGAGCCGGTGTTTCAGTGCAAGAGTTTCAGTGCAAGAGTTTCAGGGCATGTTTTTCAGTGCATGAGTTTCAGGGCAGGAGTTTCAGAGCATGAGATTCAGGGTATGAGTTTCCGGGCATGAGATTCAGGGCAGGAGTTTCAAGGCATGAGATTCAGGGCATGAGTTTCAGTGCATGAGTTTCAGTGCATGAGTTTGAGGGCAGGAGTTTCAAAGCATGAGATTCAGGGCATGAGTTTCAGGGCATGAGATTCAAGGTAGGAATTTCAGGGCATGTGATTCAGATAATGAGTTTCTGGGCAGAAGATTCAGGGCAGGAGTTTTAGGGCATGTGATTCAGGGCATGAGTTTCAGTGCATGAGTTTCAGGGCAGGAGTTTCACGGCATGAGATTCAGGATATGAGTTTCAGGGCATGAGTTTAAGGGCATGGGTATCAGATCTGTGGTTTCAGGGCTTGAGATTCAGGGCAGCAGTTTCAGGGCAGGAGATTCAAGGCCGGTGTTTCAGTGCATGAGTTTCAGGGCTGGAGTTTCAGAGCATGAGATTCAGGGGATGAGTTTCAGGGCAGGAGATTCACGGCTTGAGTTTAAGATCATAAGATTTAGCGCATGAGATTCAGTGCATGAGTTTCAGGGCATGGGTTTCAGGTCTGTGGTTTCAGGGCTTGAGATTCACGGCAGCAGTTTCAGGGCAGGAGATTCAGGGCAGGTGTTTCATTGCAAGAGTTCCAGGGCATGTCTTTCAGTGCATGAGTTTCAGGGCAGGAGTTTCAGGGTATGAGGTTCAGGGCATGAGTGTCAGTGCATGAGATTCAGAGCATCAGTTTCAGGGCAGGAGTTTCAGTGCATGAGTTTCACGGCATGAGATTCAGGGCATGAGGTTCAGGGCATGAGTTTTAGGGTAGGTGTTTCAGTGCAAGAGTTTCAGGGCATGCGATTCAGGGCATGAGTATCAGGGCAGGAATTTCAGGGCATGAGATTCAGGGCATGTGTGTTAGGGAAGGTGTTTCAGTGCAAGTGTTTGAGGGCATGAGATTCAGGGCATGAGTTTCAAGGCATGAGTTTCAGTGCAGGAGTTTCTGGGCATGAGATTCAGGGCAGGAGTTTCAAGGCATGAGATTCAGGGCATGAGTTTCAGTGCATGAGTTTCAGTGCATGAGTTTGAGGGCAGGAGTTTCAAGGCATGAGATTCAGGACATGAGTTTCAGAGCATGAGATTCAGGGCAGGAGTTTCAAGGCATGAGACTCAGGGCATGAGTTTCAGTGCATGAGTTTCAGTGCATGAGTTTGAGGGCAGGAGTTTCAAGGCATGAGATTCAGGGCATGAGTTTCAGTGCATGAGTTTCAGTGCATGAGTTTGAGGGCAGGAGTTTTAAGGCATGAGATTCAGGGCATGAGTTTCAGGGCATGAGTTTCAGTGCATGAGTTTCAGGGCAGGTGTTTCAGAGCATGAGATTCAGGGGATGAGTTTCAGGGCAGGAGATTCACGGCTTGAGTTTAAGATCATAAGATTTAGCGCATGAGATTCAGTGCATGAGTTTCAGGGCATAAGTTTCAGGGCACGAGATTCAGGGCATGAGTTTCAGGACATGAGTTTCAGGGCAGGAGTTTCAGGGCATGTAATTCACGGCGTGAGTTTCAGTGCATGAGTTTCAGTGCATGGATTTGAGAGCAGGAGTTTCAAGGCATCAGATTCAGGGCATGAGTTTCAGGGCATGAGATTCAGGACAGGAGTTTCAAGGCATGAGATTCAGGGCATGAGTTTCAGTGCATGAGTTTCAGTGCATGAGTTTGAGGGCAGGAGTTTCAAGGCATGAGATTCAGGGCATGAGTTTCAGGGCATGAGATTCAGGGCAGGAAAATAAGGGCTTGAGTTTCAGGATATGAGATTCAGGGCATGAGTTTCAGGGCAGGAGAATAAGGGCATGAGTTTCAGTGCATGAGTTTCAGGGCAGGAGTTTCACGGCATGACATTCAGGGCATGAGTTTCAGGGCATGAGTTTAAGGGCATGGGTTTGAGATCTGTGGTTTCAGGGCTTGAGATTCAGGGCAGCAGTTTCAGGGCAGGAGATTCAGAGCCGGTGTTTCAGTGCAAGAGTTTCAGTGCAAGAGTTTCAGGGCATGTTTTTCAGTGCATGAGTTTCAGGGCAGGAGTTTCAGAGCATGAGATTCAGGGGATGAGTTTCAGGGCAGGAGATTCACGGCTTGAGTTTAAGATCATGAGATTTAGCGCATGAGATTCAGTACATGAGTTTCAGGGCATAAGTTTCAGGGCACGAGATTCAGGGCATGAGTTTCAGGACATGAGTTTCAGGGCAGGAGTTTCAGGGCATGTAATTCACGGCGTGAGTTTCAGTGCATGGATTTGAGGGCAGGCGTTTCAAGGCATGAGATTCAGGGCATGAGTTTCAGCGCATGAGATTCAGGACAGGAGTTTCAAGGCATGAGATTCAGGGCATGAGTTTCAGTGCATGAGTTTCAGTGCATGAGTTTGAGGGCAGGAGTTTCAGGGCATGAGATTCAGGGCATGAGTTTCAGGGCATGAGATTCAGGGCAGGAATTTCAGGGCATGTGATTCAGATAATGAGTTTCTGGGCAGATGAATCAGAGCAGGCGTTTTAGGGCATGTGATTCAGGGCATGAGTTTCAGTGCATGAGTTTCAGGGCTTGAGTTTCAGGGTATGAGCTTTAGGGCTTGAGTTTCAGGGCATGAGGTTCAGGGCATGAGTGTCAGTGCATGAGATTCAGGGCATCAGTTTCACGACAGGAGTTTCAGTGCATGAGTTTCACGGCATGAGATTCAGGGCATGAGTTTCAGGGCAGGAATTTCAGGGCATGAGATTCAGGGCATCAGTTTCAGGGCAGGAGTTTCAGTGCATGAGTTTCACGGCATGAGATGCCGGGCATGAGTTTTAGGGTAGGTGTTTCAGTGCAAGAGTTTCAGGGCATGAGATTCAGGGCATGAGTTTCCGGGCAGGAATTTCAGGGCATGAGATTCAGGGCATGTGTTTTAGGGCAGGTGTTTCAGTGCAAGAGTTTGAGGGCATGAGATTCAGGGTATGAGTTTCAAGGCAGGAGATTCAGGACAGGAGATTCAGGGCATGAGATTCTGGGTTTGACTTTCAAGGCAGGTGTTTTAGGGCACGTATTTCAGTGCAGGAGTTTCAGGGCAGGAGATTCAGGGCATGAGTTTCAGAGCATGAGTTTGAGAGCAGGGTTTTCAAGGCATGAGATACAGGGCATGAGTTTCAGGGCATGAGTTTCAGGGCAGAAGTTTCAGAGCATGAGATTCAGGGCATGAGTTTCAGGGAAGGACATTCACGGCTTGAGTTTAAGGTCATGAGATTTAGCGCATGAGATTCAGTGCATGAGTTTCAGGGCAGAAGTTTCAGGGCACGAGATTCAGGGCATGAGTTTCAGGGCAGGAGTTTCAGGGCATGTAATTCAGGGCGTGAGATTCAGGATATGAGATTCATGGCATGAGTTTCAGTGCAGGAGTTTCAGTGCAGGAGTTTCAGGTCATGAGATTCAGGGCATGAGTTTCAGGGCATGAGATTCAGGACAGGTGTTTCAGGGAATGAGATTCAGGGCATGAGTTTCAGTGCATGAGTTCGAGGGCAGGAGTTTCAAGGCATGAGATTCAGGCATTAGATTCAGGGCAGGAATTTCAGGGAATGTGATTCAGAGAATGAGTTTCTGGGCAGATGATTCAGGGCAGGAATTTTAGGACATGTGATTCAGGGTATGAGTTTCAAGGCAGGAGATTCAGGACAGGAGATTCAGGGCATGAGATTCTGGGTTTGACTTTCAAGGCAGGTGTTTTAGGGCACGTATTTCAGTGCAGGAGTTTCAGGGCAGGAGATTCAGGGCATGAACTTCAGAGCATGAGTTTGAGAGCAGGGTTTTCACGGCATGAGATTCAGGGCATGAGTTTCAGGGCATGAGTTTCAGGGCATGGGTTTCAGGTCTGTGGTTTCAGGGCTTGAGATTCAGGGCAGGTGTTTCATTGCAAGAGTTTCAGTGCAAGAGTTCCAGGGCATGTCTTTCAGTGCATGAGTTTCAGGGCAGGAGTTTCAGGGTATGAGGTTCAGGGCATGAGTGTCAGTGCATGAGATTCAGAGCATCAGTTTCAGGGCAGGAGTTTCAGTGCATGAGTTTCACGGCATGAGATTCAGGGCATGAGGTTCAGGGCATGAGTTTCAGTGCATGAGTTTCAGTGCATGAGTTTGAGGGCAGGAGTTTCAAGGCATGAGATTCAGGGCATGAGTTTCAGGGCATGAGTTTCAGTGCATGAGTTTCAGGGCAGGTGTTTCAGAGCATGAGATTCAGGGGATGAGTTTCAGGGCAGGAGATTCACGGCTTGAGTTTAAGATCATAAGATTTAGCGCATGAGATTCAGTGCATGAGTTTCAGGGCATAAGTTTCAGGGCACGAGATTCAGGGCATGAGTTTCAGGACATGAGTTTCAGGGCAGGAGTTTCAGGGCATGTAATTCACGGCGTGAGTTTCAGTGCATGAGTTTCAGTGCATGGATTTGAGAGCAGGAGTTTCAAGGCATCAGATTCAGGGCATGAGTTTCAGGGCATGAGATTCAGGACAGGAGTTTCAAGGCATGAGATTCAGGGCATGAGTTTCAGTGCATGAGTTTCAGTGCATGAGTTTGAGGGCAGGAGTTTCAAGGCATGAGATTCAGGGCATGAGTTTCAGGGCATGAGATTCAGGGCAGGAAAATAAGGGCTTGAGTTTCAGGATATGAGATTCAGGGCATGAGTTTCAGGGCAGGAGAATAAGGGCATGAGTTTCAGTGCATGAGTTTCAGGGCAGGAGTTTCACGGCATGACATTCAGGGCATGAGTTTCAGGGCATGAGTTTAAGGGCATGGGTTTGAGATCTGTGGTTTCAGGGCTTGAGATTCAGGGCAGCAGTTTCAGGGCAGGAGATTCAGAGCCGGTGTTTCAGTGCAAGAGTTTCAGTGCAAGAGTTTCAGGGCATGTTTTTCAGTGCATGAGTTTCAGGGCAGGAGTTTCAGAGCATGAGATTCAGGGTATGAGTTTCCGGGCATGAGATTCAGGGCAGGAGTTTCAAGGCATGAGATTCAGGGCATGAGTTTCAGTGCATGAGTTTCAGTGCATGAGTTTGAGGGCAGGAGTTTCAAAGCATGAGATTCAGGGCATGAGTTTCAGGGCATGAGATTCAAGGTAGGAATTTCAGGGCATGTGATTCAGATAATGAGTTTCTGGGCAGAAGATTCAGGGCAGGAGTTTTAGGGCATGTGATTCAGGGCATGAGTTTCAGTGCATGAGTTTCAGGGCAGGAGTTTCACGGCATGAGATTCAGGATATGAGTTTCAGGGCATGAGTTTAAGGGCATGGGTATCAGATCTGTGGTTTCAGGGCTTGAGATTCAGGGCAGCAGTTTCAGGGCAGGAGATTCAAGGCCGGTGTTTCAGTGCATGAGTTTCAGGGCTGGAGTTTCAGAGCATGAGATTCAGGGGATGAGTTTCAGGGCAGGAGATTCACGGCTTGAGTTTAAGATCATAAGATTTAGCGCATGAGATTCAGTGCATGAGTTTCAGGGCATGGGTTTCAGGTCTGTGGTTTCAGGGCTTGAGATTCACGGCAGCAGTTTCAGGGCAGGAGATTCAGGGCAGGTGTTTCATTGCAAGAGTTCCAGGGCATGTCTTTCAGTGCATGAGTTTCAGGGCAGGAGTTTCAGGGTATGAGGTTCAGGGCATGAGTGTCAGTGCATGAGATTCAGAGCATCAGTTTCAGGGCAGGAGTTTCAGTGCATGAGTTTCACGGCATGAGATTCAGGGCATGAGGTTCAGGGCATGAGTTTTAGGGTAGGTGTTTCAGTGCAAGAGTTTCAGGGCATGCGATTCAGGGCATGAGTATCAGGGCAGGAATTTCAGGGCATGAGATTCAGGGCATGTGTGTTAGGGAAGGTGTTTCAGTGCAAGTGTTTGAGGGCATGAGATTCAGGGCATGAGTTTCAAGGCATGAGTTTCAGTGCAGGAGTTTCTGGGCATGAGATTCAGGGCAGGAGTTTCAAGGCATGAGATTCAGGGCATGAGTTTCAGTGCATGAGTTTCAGTGCATGAGTTTGAGGGCAGGAGTTTCAAGGCATGAGATTCAGGACATGAGTTTCAGAGCATGAGATTCAGGGCAGGAGTTTCAAGGCATGAGACTCAGGGCATGAGTTTCAGTGCATGAGTTTCAGTGCATGAGTTTGAGGGCAGGAGTTTCAAGGCATGAGATTCAGGGCATGAGTTTCAGTGCATGAGTTTCAGTGCATGAGTTTGAGGGCAGGAGTTTCAAGGCATGAGATTCAGGGCATGAGTTTCAGGGCATGAGTTTCAGTGCATGAGTTTCAGGGCAGGTGTTTCAGAGCATGAGATTCAGGGGATGAGTTTCAGGGCAGGAGATTCACGGCTTGAGTTTAAGATCATAAGATTTAGCGCATGAGATTCAGTGCATGAGTTTCAGGGCATAAGTTTCAGGGCACGAGATTCAGGGCATGAGTTTCAGGACATGAGTTTCAGGGCAGGAGTTTCAGGGCATGTAATTCACGGCGTGAGTTTCAGTGCATGAGTTTCAGTGCATGGATTTGAGAGCAGGAGTTTCAAGGCATCAGATTCAGGGCATGAGTTTCAGGGCATGAGATTCAGGACAGGAGTTTCAAGGCATGAGATTCAGGGCATGAGTTTCAGTGCATGAGTTTCAGTGCATGAGTTTGAGGGCAGGAGTTTCAAGGCATGAGATTCAGGGCATGAGTTTCAGGGCATGAGATTCAGGGCAGGAAAATAAGGGCTTGAGTTTCAGGATATGAGATTCAGGGCATGAGTTTCAGGGCAGGAGAATAAGGGCATGAGTTTCAGTGCATGAGTTTCAGGGCAGGAGTTTCACGGCATGACATTCAGGGCATGAGTTTCAGGGCATGAGTTTAAGGGCATGGGTTTGAGATCTGTGGTTTCAGGGCTTGAGATTCAGGGCAGCAGTTTCAGGGCAGGAGATTCAGAGCCGGTGTTTCAGTGCAAGAGTTTCAGTGCAAGAGTTTCAGGGCATGTTTTTCAGTGCATGAGTTTCAGGGCAGGAGTTTCAGAGCATGAGATTCAGGGGATGAGTTTCAGGGCAGGAGATTCACGGCTTGAGTTTAAGATCATGAGATTTAGCGCATGAGTTTCAGTACATGAGTTTCAGGGCATAAGTTTCAGGGCACGAGATTCAGGGCATGAGTTTCAGGACATGAGTTTCAGGGCAGGAGTTTCAGGGCATGTAATTCACGGCGTGAGTTTCAGTGCATGGATTTGAGGGCAGGCGTTTCAAGGCATGAGATTCAGGGCATGAGTTTCAGCGCATGAGATTCAGGACAGGAGTTTCAAGGCATGAGATTCAGGGCATGAGTTTCAGTGCATGAGTTTCAGTGCATGAGTTTGAGGGCAGGAGTTTCAGGGCATGAGATTCAGGGCATGAGTTTCAGGGCATGAGATTCAGGGCAGGAATTTCAGGGCATGTGATTCAGATAATGAGTTTCTGGGCAGATGAATCAGAGCAGGCGTTTTAGGGCATGTGATTCAGGGCATGAGTTTCAGTGCATGAGTTTCAGGGCTTGAGTTTCAGGGTATGAGCTTTAGGGCTTGAGTTTCAGGGCATGAGGTTCAGGGCATGAGTGTCAGTGCATGAGATTCAGGGCATCAGTTTCACGACAGGAGTTTCAGTGCATGAGTTTCACGGCATGAGATTCAGGGCATGAGTTTCAGGGCAGGAATTTCAGGGCATGAGATTCAGGGCATCAGTTTCAGGGCAGGAGTTTCAGTGCATGAGTTTCACGGCATGAGATGCCGGGCATGAGTTTTAGGGTAGGTGTTTCAGTGCAAGAGTTTCAGGGCATGAGATTCAGGGCATGAGTTTCCGGGCAGGAATTTCAGGGCATGAGATTCAGGGCATGTGTTTTAGGGCAGGTGTTTCAGTGCAAGAGTTTGAGGGCATGAGATTCAGGGTATGAGTTTCAAGGCAGGAGATTCAGGACAGGAGATTCAGGGCATGAGATTCTGGGTTTGACTTTCAAGGCAGGTGTTTTAGGGCACGTATTTCAGTGCAGGAGTTTCAGGGCAGGAGATTCAGGGCATGAGTTTCAGAGCATGAGTTTGAGAGCAGGGTTTTCAAGGCATGAGATACAGGGCATGAGTTTCAGGGCATGAGTTTCAGGGCAGAAGTTTCAGAGCATGAGATTCAGGGCATGAGTTTCAGGGAAGGACATTCACGGCTTGAGTTTAAGGTCATGAGATTTAGCGCATGAGATTCAGTGCATGAGTTTCAGGGCAGAAGTTTCAGGGCACGAGATTCAGGGCATGAGTTTCAGGGCAGGAGTTTCAGGGCATGTAATTCAGGGCGTGAGATTCAGGATATGAGATTCATGGCATGAGTTTCAGTGCAGGAGTTTCAGTGCAGGAGTTTCAGGTCATGAGATTCAGGGCATGAGTTTCAGGGCATGAGATTCAGGACAGGTGTTTCAGGGAATGAGATTCAGGGCATGAGTTTCAGTGCATGAGTTCGAGGGCAGGAGTTTCAAGGCATGAGATTCAGGCATTAGATTCAGGGCAGGAATTTCAGGGAATGTGATTCAGAGAATGAGTTTCTGGGCAGATGATTCAGGGCAGGAATTTTAGGACATGTGATTCAGGGTATGAGTTTCAAGGCAGGAGATTCAGGACAGGAGATTCAGGGCATGAGATTCTGGGTTTGACTTTCAAGGCAGGTGTTTTAGGGCACGTATTTCAGTGCAGGAGTTTCAGGGCAGGAGATTCAGGGCATGAACTTCAGAGCATGAGTTTGAGAGCAGGGTTTTCACGGCATGAGATTCAGGGCATGAGTTTCAGGGCATGAGTTTCAGGGCATGGGTTTCAGGTCTGTGGTTTCAGGGCTTGAGATTCAGGGCAGGTGTTTCATTGCAAGAGTTTCAGTGCAAGAGTTCCAGGGCATGTCTTTCAGTGCATGAGTTTCAGGGCAGGAGTTTCAGGGTATGAGGTTCAGGGCATGAGTGTCAGTGCATGAGATTCAGAGCATCAGTTTCAGGGCAGGAGTTTCAGTGCATGAGTTTCACGGCATGAGATTCAGGGCATGAGGTTCAGGGCATGAGTTTTAGGGTAGGTGTTTCAGTGCAAGAGTTTCAGGGCATGAGATTCAGGGCATGAGTATCAGGGCAGGAATTTCAGGGCATGAGATTCAGGGCATGTGTTTTAGGGCAGGTGTTTCAGTGCAAGAGTTTGAGGGCATGAGATTCAGGGCATGAGTTTCAAGGCATGAGTTTCAGTGCAGGAGTTTCAGGGCATGAGATTCAGGGCATGAGTTTCAGGGCATGAGATTCAGGGCAGGAGTTTCAAGGCATGAGATTCAGGGCATGAGTTTCAGTGCATGAGTTTCAGTGCATGAGTTTGAGGGCAGGAGTTTCAAGGCATGAGATTCAGGGCATGAGTTTCAGGGCATGAGATTCAAGGTAGGAATTTCAGGGCATGTGATTCAGATAATGAGTTTCTGGGCAGAAGATTCAGGGCAGGAGTTTTAGGGCATGTGATTCAGGGCATGAGTTTCAGTGCATGAGTTTCAGGGCAGGAGTTTCACGGCATGAGATTCAGGGTATGAGTTTCAGGGCATGAGTTTAATGGCATGGGTATCAGATCTGTGGTTTCAGGGCTTGAGATTCAGGGCAGCAGTTTCAGGGCAGGAGATTCAGGGCCGGTGTTTCAGTTCAAGAGTTTCAGTGCAAGAGTTTCAGGGCATGTCTTTCAGTGCATGAGTTTCAGGGCAGGAGTTTCAGAGCATGAGATTCAGGGGATGAGTTTCAGGGCAGGAGATTCACGGCTTGAGTTTAAGATCATGAGATTTAGCGCATGAGTTTCAGTACATGAGTTTCAGGGCATAAGTTTCAGGGCACGAGATTCAGGGCATGAGTTTCAGGACATGAGTTTCAGGGCAGGAGTTTCAGGGCATGTAATTCACGGCGTGAGTTTCAGTGCATGGATTTGAGGGCAGGCGTTTCAAGGCATGAGATTCAGGGCATGAGTTTCAGCGCATGAGATTCAGGACAGGAGTTTCAAGGCATGAGATTCAGGGCATGAGTTTCAGTGCATGAGTTTCAGTGCATGAGTTTGAGGGCAGGAGTTTCAGGGCATGAGATTCAGGGCATGAGTTTCAGGGCATGAGATTCAGGGCAGGAATTTCAGGGCATGTGATTCAGATAATGAGTTTCTGGGCAGATGAATCAGAGCAGGCGTTTTAGGGCATGTGATTCAGGGCATGAGTTTCAGTGCATGAGTTTCAGGGCTTGAGTTTCAGGGTATGAGCTTTAGGGCTTGAGTTTCAGGGCATGAGGTTCAGGGCATGAGTGTCAGTGCATGAGATTCAGGGCATCAGTTTCACGACAGGAGTTTCAGTGCATGAGTTTCACGGCATGAGATTCAGGGCATGAGTTTCAGGGCAGGAATTTCAGGGCATGAGATTCAGGGCATCAGTTTCAGGGCAGGAGTTTCAGTGCATGAGTTTCACGGCATGAGATGCCGGGCATGAGTTTTAGGGTAGGTGTTTCAGTGCAAGAGTTTCAGGGCATGAGATTCAGGGCATGAGTTTCCGGGCAGGAATTTCAGGGCATGAGATTCAGGGCATGTGTTTTAGGGCAGGTGTTTCAGTGCAAGAGTTTGAGGGCATGAGATTCAGGGTATGAGTTTCAAGGCAGGAGATTCAGGACAGGAGATTCAGGGCATGAGATTCTGGGTTTGACTTTCAAGGCAGGTGTTTTAGGGCACGTATTTCAGTGCAGGAGTTTCAGGGCAGGAGATTCAGGGCATGAGTTTCAGAGCATGAGTTTGAGAGCAGGGTTTTCAAGGCATGAGATACAGGGCATGAGTTTCAGGGCATGAGTTTCAGGGCAGAAGTTTCAGAGCATGAGATTCAGGGCATGAGTTTCAGGGAAGGACATTCACGGCTTGAGTTTAAGGTCATGAGATTTAGCGCATGAGATTCAGTGCATGAGTTTCAGGGCAGAAGTTTCAGGGCACGAGATTCAGGGCATGAGTTTCAGGGCAGGAGTTTCAGGGCATGTAATTCAGGGCGTGAGATTCAGGATATGAGATTCATGGCATGAGTTTCAGTGCAGGAGTTTCAGTGCAGGAGTTTCAGGTCATGAGATTCAGGGCATGAGTTTCAGGGCATGAGATTCAGGACAGGTGTTTCAGGGAATGAGATTCAGGGCATGAGTTTCAGTGCATGAGTTCGAGGGCAGGAGTTTCAAGGCATGAGATTCAGGCATTAGATTCAGGGCAGGAATTTCAGGGAATGTGATTCAGAGAATGAGTTTCTGGGCAGATGATTCAGGGCAGGAATTTTAGGACATGTGATTCAGGGTATGAGTTTCAAGGCAGGAGATTCAGGACAGGAGATTCAGGGCATGAGATTCTGGGTTTGACTTTCAAGGCAGGTGTTTTAGGGCACGTATTTCAGTGCAGGAGTTTCAGGGCAGGAGATTCAGGGCATGAACTTCAGAGCATGAGTTTGAGAGCAGGGTTTTCACGGCATGAGATTCAGGGCATGAGTTTCAGGGCATGAGTTTCAGGGCATGGGTTTCAGGTCTGTGGTTTCAGGGCTTGAGATTCAGGGCAGGTGTTTCATTGCAAGAGTTTCAGTGCAAGAGTTCCAGGGCATGTCTTTCAGTGCATGAGTTTCAGGGCAGGAGTTTCAGGGTATGAGGTTCAGGGCATGAGTGTCAGTGCATGAGATTCAGAGCATCAGTTTCAGGGCAGGAGTTTCAGTGCATGAGTTTCACGGCATGAGATTCAGGGCATGAGGTTCAGGGCATGAGTTTTAGGGTAGGTGTTTCAGTGCAAGAGTTTCAGGGCATGAGATTCAGGGCATGAGTATCAGGGCAGGAATTTCAGGGCATGAGATTCAGGGCATGTGTTTTAGGGCAGGTGTTTCAGTGCAAGAGTTTGAGGGCATGAGATTCAGGGCATGAGTTTCAAGGCATGAGTTTCAGTGCAGGAGTTTCAGGGCATGAGATTCAGGGCATGAGTTTCAGGGCATGAGATTCAGGGCAGGAGTTTCAAGGCATGAGATTCAGGGCATGAGTTTCAGTGCATGAGTTTCAGTGCATGAGTTTGAGGGCAGGAGTTTCAAGGCATGAGATTCAGGGCATGAGTTTCAGGGCATGAGATTCAAGGTAGGAATTTCAGGGCATGTGATTCAGATAATGAGTTTCTGGGCAGAAGATTCAGGGCAGGAGTTTTAGGGCATGTGATTCAGGGCATGAGTTTCAGTGCATGAGTTTCAGGGCAGGAGTTTCACGGCATGAGATTCAGGGTATGAGTTTCAGGGCATGAGTTTAATGGCATGGGTATCAGATCTGTGGTTTCAGGGCTTGAGATTCAGGGCAGCAGTTTCAGGGCAGGAGATTCAGGGCCGGTGTTTCAGTGCAAGAGTTTCAGTGCAAGAGTTTCAGGGCATGTCTTTCAGTGCATGAGTTTCAGGGCAGGAGTTTCAGAGCATGAGATTCAGGGGATGAGTTTCAGGGCAGGAGATTCACGGCTTGAGTTTAAGATCATAAGATTTAGCGCATGTGATTCAGTGCATGAGTTTCAGGGCATAAGTTTCAGGGCACGAGATTCAGGGCATGAGTTTCAGGACATGAGGTTCAGGGCAGGAGTTTCAGGGCATGTAATTCACGGCGTGAGTTTCAGTGCATGAGTTTCAGTGCATGGATTTGAGAGCAGGAGTTTCAAGGCATGAGATTCAGGGCATGAGTTTCAGGGCATGAGATTCAGGACAGGAGTTTCAAGGCATGAGATTCAGGGCATGAGTTTCAGTGCATGAGTTTCAGTGCATGAGTTTGAGGGCATGAGATTCAGGGCAGGAGAATAAGGGCTTGAGTTTCAGGATATGAGATTCAGGGCATGAGTTTCAGGGCAGGGGAATAAGGGCTTGAGTTTCAGGATATGAGATTCATGGCAGGAGTTTCAGTGCAGGAGTTTCAAGGCATGAAATTCAGGGTATGAGTTTCAGGGCATGAGATTCAGGGCAGGAGTTTCAAGGCATGAGATTCAGGGCATGAGTTTCAGTGCATGAGTTTAAGGGCATGGGTTTCAGATCTGTGGTTTCAGGGCTTGAGATTCAGGGCAGCAGTTTCAGGGCAGGAGATTCAGGGCCGGTGTTTCAGTTCAAGAGTTTCAGTGCAAGAGTTTCAGGGCATGTCTTTCAGTGCATGAGTTTCAGGGCAGGAGTTTCAGAGCATGAGATTCAGGGGATGAGTTTCAGGGCAGGAGATTCACGGCTTGAGTTTAAGATCATGAGATTTAGCGCATGAGATTCAGTGCATGAGTTTCAGGGCCTAAGTTTCAGGGCACGAGATTCAGGGCGTGAGTTTCAGGACATGAGTTTCAGGGCAGGAGTTTCAGGGCATGTAATTCACGGCGTGAGTTTCAGTGCATGAGTTTCAGTGCATGGATTTGAGGGCAGGAGTTTCAAGGCATGAGATTCAGGGCATGAGTTTCAGGGCATGAGATTCAGGACAGGAGTTTCAAGGCATGAGATTCAGGGCATGAGTTTCAGTGCATGAGTTTCAGTGCATGAGTTTGAGAGCAGGAGTTTCAAGGCATGAGATTCAGGGCATGAGTTTCAGGGCATGTGATTCAGATAATGAGTTTCTGGGCAGATGAATCAGAGCAGGCGTTTTAGGGCATGTGATTCAGGGCATGAGTTTCAGTGCATGAGTTTCAGGGCAGGAGTTTCAGGGTATGAGATTTACGGCATGAGTTTAGTGCATGAGATTCAGGGCTTGAGTTTCAGGGCATGAGTGTCAGTGCATGAGATTCAGGGCATCAGTTACACGACAGGAGTTTCAGTGCATGAGTTTCACGGCATGAGATTCTGGGCATGAGTTTCAGGGCAGGAATTTCAGGGCATGAGATTCAGGGCATCAGTTTCAGGGCAGGAGTTTCAGTGCATGAGTTTCCCGGCATGAGATTCAGGGCATGAGTTTTAGGGTAGGTGTTTCAGTGCAAGAGTTTCAGGGTATGAGATTCAGGGCATGAGTTTCAGGGCAGAAATTTCAGGGCATGAGATTCAGGGCATGTGTTTTAGGGCAGGTGTTTCAGTGCAAGAGTTTGAGGGCATGAGATTCAGGGTATGAGTTTCAAGGCAGGAGATTCAGGGCAGGAGATTCAGGGCATGAGATTCTGGGTTTGACTTTCAAGGCAGGTGTTTTTAGCGCACGTATTTCAGTGCAGGAGTTTCAGGGCAGGAAATTCAGGGCATGAGTTTCAGAGCATGAGTTTGCGAGCAGGGTTTTCACGGTATGAGATTCAGGGCATGAGTTTCAGGGCATGAGTTTCAGGGCATGGGTTTCAGGTCTGTGGTTTCAGGGCTTGAGATTCACGGCAGCAGTTTCAGGGCAGGAGATTCAGGGCAGGTGTTTCATTGCAAGAGTTCCAGGGCATGTCATTCAGTGCATGAGTTTCAGGGCAGGAGTTTCAGGGTATGAGGTTCAGGGCATGAGTGTCAGTGCATGAGATTCAGAGCATCAGTTTCAGGGCAGGAGTTTCAGTGCATGAGTTTCACGGCATGAGATTCACGGCATGAGGTTCAGGGCATGAGTTTTAGGGTAGGTGTTTCAGTGCAAGAGCTTCAGGGCATGAGATTCAGGGCATGAGTATCAGGGCAGGAATTTCAGGGCATGAGATTCAGGGCATGTGTTTTAGGGCAGGTGTTTCAGTGCAAGTGTTTGAGGGCATGAGATTCAGGGCATGAGTTTCAAGGCATGAGTTTCAGTGCAGGAGTTTCAAGGCATGAGATTCAGGGCATGAGTTTCAGGGCATGAGATTCAGGGCAGGAGTTTCAAGGCATGAGATTCAGGGCATGAGTTTCAGTGCATGAGTTTCAGTGCATGAGTTTGAGGGCAGGAGTTTCAAGGCATGAAATTCAGGGCATGAGTTTCAGTGCATGAGTTTCAGTGCATGAGTTTGAGGGCAGGAGTTTCAAGCATGAGATTCAGGGCATGTGTTTCAGGGCATGAGTTTAAGGGCATGGGTTTCAGATCCGTGGTTTCAGAGCTTGAGATTCAGGCAGCAGTTTCAGGGCAGGAGATTCAGGGCCGGTGTTTCAGTGCAAGAGTTTCAGTGCAAGAGTTTCAGGATATGACATTCAGGGCATGTAATTCAGGGCGTGAGTTTCAGAGCATGAGATTCATGGCATGAGTTTCAGGGCATGAGATTCAGGGCAGGAGTTTCAAGGCATGAGATTCAGGGCATGAGTTTCAGTGCATGAGTTTCAGTGCATGAGTTTGAGGGCAGGAGTTTCAAGGCATGAGATTCAGGGCATGAGTTTCAGGCATGAGATTCAAGGTAGGAATATCAGGGCATGTGATTCAGATAATGAGTTTCTGGGCAGATGATTCAGGACAGGAGTTTTAGGGCTTGTGATTCAGGGCATGAGTTTCAGTGCATGAGTTTCAAGGCAGGAGTTTCACGGCATGAGATTCAGGGCATGAGTTTCAGGGCATGAGTTTAAGGGCATGGGTTTCAGATCTGTGGTTTCAGGGCTTGAGATTCAGGGCAGCAGTTTCAGGGCAGGAGATTCAGGGCCGGTGTTTCAGTGCAAGAGTTTCAGTGCAAGAGTTTCAGGGCATGTTTTTCAGTGCATGAGTTTCAGGGCAGGAGTTTCAGAGCATGAGATTCAGGGGATGAGTTTCAAGGCAGGAGATTCACGGCTTGAGTTTAAGGTCATGAGATTTAGCGCATGAGATTCAGTGCATGAGTTTCAGGGCATAAGTTTCAGGGCACGAGATTCAGGGCATGAGTTTCAGGACATGAGTTTCAGCGCATGTAATTCACGGCGTGAGTTTCAGTGCATGATTTGAGGGCAGGAGTTTCAAGGCATGAGATTCAGGGCATGAGTTTCAGGGCATGAGATTCAGGACAGGAGTTTCAAGGCATGAGATTCAGGGCATGAGTTTCAGTGCATGAGTTTCAGTGCATGAGTTTGAGGGCAGGAGTTTCAAGGCATGAGATTCAGGGCATGAGTTTCAGGGCATGAGATTCAGGGCAGGAATTTCAGGGCATGTGATTCAGATAATGAGTTTCTGGGCAGATGAATCAGAGCAGGCTTTTTAGGGCATGTGATTCAGGGCATGAGTTTCAGTGCATGAGTTTCAGGGCTTGAGTTTCAGGTATGAGATTTAGGGCTTGAGTTTCAGGGCATGAGGTTCAGGGCATGAGTGTCAGTGCATGAGATTCAGGGCATCAGTTTCACGACAGGAGTTTCAGTGCATGAGTTTCACGGCATGAGATTCAGGGCATGAGTTTCAGGGCAGGAATTTCAGGGCATGAGATTCAGGCATCAGTTTCAGGGCAGGAGTTTCAGTGCATGAGTTTCAGAGCAGGAGTTTCAGAGCATGAGAATCAGGGGATGAGTTTCAGGGCAGGAGATTCACGGCTTGAGTTTAAGATCATAAGATTTAGCGCATGAGATTCAGTGCATGAGTTTCAGGGCATAAGTTTCAGGGCACGAGATTCAGGGCTTGAGTTTCAGGACATGAGTTTCAGGGCAGGAGTTTCAGGGCATGTAATTCACGGCGTGAGTTTCAGTGCATGAGTTTCAGTGCATGGATTTAAGAGCAGGAGTTTCAAGGCATGAGATTCAGGGCATGAGTTTCAGGGCATGAGATTCAGGACAGGTGTTTCAAGGCATGAGATTCAGGGCATGAGTTTCAGTGCATGAGTTTCAGTGCATGAGTTTGAGGGCAGGAGATTCAAGGCATGAGATTCAGGGCATGAGTTTCAGGGCATGAGATTCAGGGCAGGAGAATAAGGGCTTGAGTTTCAGGATATGAGATTCAGGGCATGAGTTTCAGGGCAGGAGAATAAGGGCTTGAGTTTCAGGATATGAGATTCAGGGCATGAGTTTCAGGGCAGGAGTTTCAGGGCATGTAATTCAGGGCGTGAGTTTCAGGATATGAGATTCATGGCATGAGTTTCAGTGCAGGAGTTTCAGGGCATGAGATTCAGGGCATGAGTTTCAGGGCATGAGATTCAGGGCAGGAGTTTCAAGGCATGAGATTCAGGGCATGAGTTTCAGTGCATGAGTTTCAGTGCATGAGTTTGAGGGCAGGAGTTTGAAGGCATGAGATTCAGGGCATGAGTTTCAGGGCATGAGATTCAGGGCATGAGTTTCAGGACATGAGTTTCAGGGCAGGAGTTTCAGGGCATGTAATTCACGGCGTGAGTTTCAGTGCATGAGTTTCAGTGCATGGATTTGAGGGCAGGAGTTTCAAGGCATGAGATTGAGGGCATGAGTTTCAGGGCATGAGATTCAGGACAGGAGTTTCAAGGCATGAGATTCAGGGCATGAGTTTCAGTGCATGAGTTTCAGTGCATGAGTTTTAAAGCATGAGATTCAGGGCAGGAGAATAAGGGCTTGAGTTTCAGGATATGAGATTCAGGGCATGAGTTTCAGGGCAGGAGAATAAGGGCTTGAGTTTCAGGATATGAGATTCAGGGTATGAGTTTCAGGGCAGGAGTTTCAGGGCATGTAATTCAAGGCGTGAGTTTCTGGATATGAGATTCATGGCATGAGTTTCAGTGCAGGAGTTTCAGGGCATGAGATTCAGGGCATGAGTTTCAGGGCATGAGATTCAGGGCAGGAGTTTCAAGGCATGAGATTCAGGGCATGAGTTTCAGTGCATGAGTTTAAGGGCATGGGTTTCAGATCTGTGGTTTCAGGGCTTGAGATTCAGGGCAGCAGTTTCAGGGCAGGAGATTCAGGGCCGGTGTTTCAGTGCAAGAGTTTCAGTGCAAGAGTTTCAGGGCATGTCTTTCAGTGCATGAGTTTCAGGGCAGGAGTTTCAGAGCTTGAGATTCAGTGCATGAGTTTCAGGGCATAAGTTTCAGGGCACGAGATTCAGGGCATGAGTTTCAGGACATGAGTTTCAGGGCATGTGATTCAGATAATGAGTTTCTGGGCAGATGAATCAGAGCAGGCGTTTTAGGGCATGTGATTCAGGGCATGAGTTTCAGTGCATGAGTTTCAGGGCAGGAGTTTCAGGGTATGAGATTTAGGGCATGAGTTTCAGTGCATGAGATTCAGGGCTTGAGTTTCAGGGCATGAGGTTCAGGGCTTGAGTTTCAGGGCATGAGGTTCAGGGCATGAGTGTCAGTGCATGAGATTCAGGGCATCAGTTTCACGACAGGAGTTTCAGTGCATGAGTTTCACGGCATGAGATTCAGGGCATGAGTTTCAGGGCAGGAATTTCAGGGCATGAGATTCAGGGCATCAGTTTCAGGGCAGGAGTTTCAGTGCATGAGTTTCACGGCATGAGATTCAGGGCATGAGTTTTAGGGTAGGTGTTTCAGTGCAAGAGTTTCAGTGTATGAGATTCAGGGCATGAGTTTCAGGTCAGGAATTTCAGGGCATGAGATTCAGGGCATGTGTTTTAGGGCAGGTGTTTCAGTGCAAGAGTTTGAGGGCATGAGATTCAGGGTATGAGTTTCAAGGCAGGAGATTCAGGGCAGGAGATTCAGGGCATGGGATTCTGGGTTTGACTTTCAAGGCAGGTGTTTTAGGGCACGTATTTCAGTGCCGGAGTTTCAGGGCAGGAGATTCAGGGCATGAGTTTCAGAGCATGAGTTTGAGAGCAGGGTTTTCACGGCATGAGATTCAGGGCATGAGTTTCAGGGCATGAGTTTCAGGGCATGGGTTTCAGGTCTGTGGTTTCAGGGCTTGAGATTCACGGCAGCAGTTTCAGGGCAGGAGATTCAGGGCAGGTGTTTCATTGCAAGAGTTTCAGTGCAAGAGTTCCAGGGCATGTCTTTCAGTGCATGAGTTTCAGGGCAGGAGTTTCAGGGTATGAGGTTCAGGGCATGAGTGTCAGTGCATGAGATTCAGAGCATCAGTTTCAGGGCAGGAGTTTCAGTGCATGAGTTTCACGGCATGAGATTCAGGGCATGAGGTTCAGGGCATGAGTTTTAGGGTAGGTGTTTCAGTGCAAGAGTTTCAGGGCATGAGATTCAGGGCATGAGTATCAGGGCAGGAATTTCAGGGCATGAGATTCAGGGCATGTGTTTTAGGGCAGGTGTTTCAGTGCAAGAGTTTGAGGGCAGGAGATTCAGGGCATGAGTTTCAAGGCATGAGTTTCAGTGCAGGAGTTTCAGGGCATGAGATTCAGGGCAGGAGTTTCAAGGCATGAGATTCAGGGCATGAGTTTCAGTGCATGAGTTTCAGTGCATGAGTTTGAGGGCAGGAGTTTCAAGGCATGAGATTCAGGGCATGAGATTCAAGGTAGGAATTTCAGGGCATGTGATTCAGATAATGAGTTTCTGTGCAGAAGATTCAGGGCAGGAGTTTTAGGGCATGTGATTCAGGGCATGAGTTTCAGTGCATGAGTTTCAGGGCAGGATTTTCACGGCATGAGATTCAGGGTATGAGTTTCAGTGCATGAGTTTCACGGCATGAGATTCAGGGCATGAGGTTCAGGGCATGAGTTTTAGGGTAGGTGTTTCAGTGCAAGAGTTTCAGGGCATGAGATTCAGGGCATGAGTATCAGGGCAGGAATTTCAGGGCATGAGATTCAGGGCATGTGTTTTAGGGCAGGTGTTTCAGTGCAAGTGTTTGAGGGCATGAGATTCAGGGCATGAGTTTCAAGGCATGAGTTTCAGTGCAGGAGTTTCAAGGCATGAGAATTTGGGCATGAGTTTCAGGGCATGAGATTCAGGGCAGGAGTTTCAAGGCATGAGATTCAGAGCATGAGTTTCAGTGCATGAGTTTCAGTGCATGAGTTTGAGGGCAGGAGTTTGAGGGCAGGAGTTTCAAGGCATGAGATTCAGGGCATGAGTTTCAGGGCATGAGATTCAGGACAGGAGTTTCAAGGCATGAGATTCAGGGCATGAGTTTCAGTGCATGAGTTTCAGTGCATGAGTTTGAGGGCAGGAGTTTCAAGGCATGAGATTCAGGGCATGAGTTTCAGTGCATGAGTTTCAGTGCATGAGTTTGAGGGCAGGAGTTTCAAGGCATGAGATTCAGGGCATGAGTTTCAGGGCATGAGTTTAAGGGCATGGGTTTCAGATCTGTGGTTTCAGGGCTTGAGATTCAGGGCAGCAGTTTCAGGGCAGGAGATTCAGGGCCGGTGTTTCAGTGCAAGAGTTTCAGTGCAAGAGTTTCAGGGCATGTCTTTCAGTGCATGAGTTTCAGGGCATAAGTTTCATGGCACGAGATTCAGGGCATGAGTTTCAGGACATGAGTTTCAGGGCAGGAGTTTCAGGGCATGTAATTCACGGCGTGAGTTTCAGTGCATGGATTTGAGAGCAGGAGTTTCAAGGCATGAGATTCAGGGCATGAGTTTCAGGGCATGAGATTCAGGACAGGAGTTTCAAGGCATGAGATTCAGGGCATGAGTTTCAGTGCATGAGTTTCAGTGCATGAGTTTGAGGGCAGGAGTTTCAAGGCATGAGATTCAGGGCATGAGTTTCAGGGCATGAGATTCAGGGCAGGAGAATAAAGCTTGAGTTTCAGGATATGAGCTTCAGGGCATGAGTTTCAGGGCAGGAGAACAAGGGCTTGAGTTTCAGGATATGAGATTCAGGGCATGAGTTTCAGGGCAGGAGTTTCAGGGCATGTAATTCAGGGCGTGAGTTTCAGGATATGAGATTCATGGCATGAGATTCAGTGCAGGAGTTTCAGGGCATGAGATTCAGGGCATGAGTTTCAGGGCATGAGATTCAGGGCATGAGTTTCAGTGCATGAGTTTCAGTGCATGAGTTTGAGGGCAGGAGTTTCAAGGCATGAGATTCAGGGCATGAGTTTCAGGGCATGAGATTCAAGGTAGGAATATCAGGCCATGTGATTCAGATAATGAGTTTCTGGGCAGATGATTCAGGGCAGGAGTTTTAGGGCATGTGATTCAGGGCATGAGTTTCAGTGCATGAGTTTCAGGGCAGGAGTTTCACGGCATGAGATTCAACGCATGAGTTTCATGGCATGAGTTTAAGGGCATGGGTTTCAGATCTGTGGTTTCAGGGCTTGAGATTCATTGCAGCAGTTTCAGGGCAGGAGATTCAGGGCCGGTGTTTCAGTGCAAGAGTTTCAGTGCAAGAGTTTCAGGGCATGTCTTTCAGTGCATGAGTTTCAGGGCAGGAGTTTCAGAGCATGAGATTCAGGGGATGAGTTTCAGGGCAGGAGATTCACGGCTTGAGTTTAAGATCATAAGATTTAGCGCATGAGATTCAGTGCATGAGTTTCAGGGCATAAGTTTCAGGGCACGAGATTCAGGGCATGAGTTTCAGGACATGCGTTTCAGGGCACGAGTTTCAGGGCCTGTAATTCACGTCGTGAGTTTCAGTGCATGAGTTTCAGTGCATGGATTTGAGAGCAGGAGTTTCAAGGCATGAGATTCAGGGCATGAGTTTCAGGGCATGAGATTCAGGACAGGAGTTTCAAGGCATGAGATTCAGGGCATGAGTTTCAGTGCATGAGTTTCTGTGCATGAGTTTGAGGGCAGGAGTTTCAAGGCATGAGATTCAGGGCATGAGTTTCAGGGCATGAGATTCAGGGCAGGAGTATAAGTGCAGGAGAATAAGGGCTTGAGTTTCAGGATATGACATTCAGGGCATGAGTTTCAGGGCAGGAGTTTCAGGGCATGTAATTCAGGGCGTGAGTTTCAGGATATGAGATTCATGGCATGAGTTTCAGGGCATGAGATTCAGGGCAGGAGTTTCAAGGCATGAGATTCAGGGCATGAGTTTCAGTGCATGAGTTTCAGTGCATGACTTTGAGGGCAGGAGTTTCAAGGCATGAGATTCAGGGCATGAGTTTCAGGGCATGAGATTCAAGGTAGGAATATCAGGGCATGTGATTCAGATAATGAGTTTCTGGGCAGATGATTCAGGACAGGAGTTTTAGGGCTTGTGATTCAGGGCTTGAGTTTCAGTGCATGAGTTTCAGGGCAGGAGTTTCACGGCATGAGATTCAGGGCATGAGTTTCAGGGCATGAGTTTAAGGGCATGGGTTTCAGGGTTTGAGATTCAGGGCAGCAGTTTCAGGGCAGGAGATTCAGGGCCGGTGTTTCAGTGCAAGAGTTTCAGTGCAAGAGTTTCAGGGCATGTTTTTCAGTGCATGAGTTTCAGGGCAGGAGTTTCAGAGCATGAGATTCAGTGCATGAGTTTCAGGGCATAAGTTTCAGGGCACGAGATTCAGGGCATGAGTTTCAGGACATGAGTTTCAGGGCATGTAATTCACGGCGTGAGTTCCAGTGCATGGATTTGAGGGCAGGAGTTTCAAGGCATGAGATTCAGGGCATGAGTTTCAGGGCATGAGATTCAGGGCATGAGTTTCAGTGCATGAGTTTCAGTGCATGAGTTTGAGGGCAGGAGTTTCAAGGCATGAGATTCAGGGCATGAGTTTCAGGGCATGAGATTCAGGGCAGGAATTTCAGGGCATGTGATTCAGATAATGAGTTTCTGGGCAGATGAATCAGAGCAGGCGTTTTAGGGCATGTGATTCAGGGCATGAGTTTCAGTGCATGAGTTTCAGGGCTTGAGTTTCAGGGTATGAGATTTAGGGCTTGAGTTTCAGGGCATGAGGTTCAGGGAACAGTGTCAGTGCATGAGATTCAGGGCATCAGTTTCACGACAGGAGTTTCAGTGCATGAGTTTCACGGCATGAGATTCCGGGCATGAGTTTCAGGGCAGGAATTTCAGGGCATCAGTTTCAGGGCAGGAGTTTCAGTGCATGAGTTTCAGGGCAGGAGTCTCAGAGCATGAGAATCAGTGGATGAGTTTCAGGGCAGGAGATTCACGGCTTGAGTTTAAGATCATAAGATTTAGCGCATGAGATTCAGTGCATGAGTTTCAGGGCATAAGTTTCAGGGCACGAGATTCAGGGCATGAGTTTCAGGACATGAGTTTCAGGGCAGGAGTTTCAGGGCATGTAATTCACGGCGTGAGTTTCAGTGCATGAGTTTCAGTGCATGGATTTGAGAGCAGGAGTTTCAAGGCATGAGATTCAGGGCATGAGTTTCAGGGCATGAGATTCAGGACAGGAGTTTCAAGGCATGAGATTCAGGGCATGAGTTTCAGTGCATGAGTTTCAGTGCATGAGTTTGAGGGCAGGAGCTTCAAGGCATGAGATTCAGGGCATGAGTTTCAGGGCATGAGATTCAGGGCAGGAGAATAAGGGCTTGAGTTTCAGGATATGAGATTCAGGGCATGAGTTTCAGGGCAGGAGAATAAGGGCTTGAGTTTCAGGATATGAGATTCAGGGCATGAGTTTCAGGGCAGGAGTTTCAGGGCATGTAATTCAGGGCGTGAGTTTCAGGATATGAGATTCATGGCATGAGTTTCAGTGCAGGAGTTTCAGGGCATGAGATTCAGGGCATGAGTTTCAGGGCATGAGATTCAGGGCAGGAGTTTCAAGGCATGAGATTCAGGGCATGAGTTTCAGTGCATGAGTTTCAGTGCATGAGTTTGAGGGCAGGAGTTTGAAGGCATGAGATTCAGGGCATGAGTTTCAGGGCATGAGATTCAGGGCATGAGTTTCAGGACATGAGTTTCAGGGGAGGAGTTTCAGGGCATGTAATTCACGGCGTGAGTTTCAGTGCATGAGTTTCAGTGCATGGATTTGAGGGCAGGAGTTTCAAGGCATGAGATTGAGGGCTTGAGTTTCAGGGCATGAGATTCAGGGCAGGAGTATAAGTGCAGGAGAATAAGGGCTTGAGTTTCAGGATATGACATTCAGGGCATGAGTTTCAGGGCAGGAGTTTCAGGGCATGTAATTCAGGGCGTGAGTTTCAGTATATGAGATTCATGGCATGAGTTTCAGGGCATGAGATTCAGGGCAGGAGTTTCAAGGCATGAGATTCAGGGCATGAGTTTCAGTGCATGAGTTTCAGTGCATGACTTTGAGGGCAGGAGTTTCAAGGCATGAGATTCAGGGCATGAGTTTCAGGGCATGAGATTCAAGGTAGGAATATCAGGGCATGTGATTCAGATAATGAGTTTCTGGGCAGATGATTCAGGACAGGAGTTTTAGGGCTTGTGATTCAGGGCTTGAGTTTCAGTGCATGAGTTTCAGGGCAGGAGTTTCACGGCATGAGATTCAGGGCATGAGTTTCAGGGCATGAGTTTAAGAGCATGGGTTTCAGGGTTTGAGATTCAGGGCAGCAGTTTCAGGGCAGGAGATTCAGGGCCGGTGTTTCAGTGCAAGAGTTTCAGTGCAAGTGTTTCAGGGCATGTTTTTCAGTGCATGAGTTTCAGGGCAGGAGTTTCAGAGCATGAGATTCAGGGGATGAGTTTCAGGGCAGGAGATTCACGGCTTGAGTTTAAGATCATGAGATTTAGCGCATGAGATTCAGTGCATGAGTTTCAGGGCATAAGTTCCAGGGCACGAGATTCAGGGCATGAGTTTCAGGACATGAGTTTCAGGGCATGTAATTCACGGCGTGAGTTCCAGTGCATGGATTTGAGGGCAGGAGTTTCAAGGCATGAGATTCAGGGCATGAGTTTCAGGGCATGAGATTCAGGGCATGAGTTTCAGTGCATGAGTTTCAGTGCATGAGTTTGAGGGCAGGAGTTTCAAGGCATGAGATTCAGGGCATGAGTTTCAGGGCATGAGATTCAGGGCAGGAATTTCAGGGCATGTGATTGAGATAATGAGTTTCTGGGCAGATGAATCAGAGCAGGCGTTTTAGGGCATGTGATTCAGGGCATGAGTTTCAGTGCATGAGTTTCAGGGCTTGAGTTTCAGGGTATGAGATTTAGGGCTTGAGTTTCAGGGCATTAGGTTCAGGGAACAGTGTCAGTGCATGAGATTCAGGGCATCAGTTTCACGACAGGAGTTTCAGTGCATGAGTTTCACGGCATGAGATTCAGGGCATGAGTTTCAGGGCAGGAATTTCAGGGCATGAGATTCAGGGCATCAGTTTCAGGGCAGGAGTTTCAGTGCATGAGTTTCAGGGCAGGAGTTTCAGAGCATGAGAATCAGGGGATGAGTTTCAGGGCAGGAGATTCACGGCTTGAGTTTAAGATCATAAGATTTAGCGCATGAGATTCAGTGCATGAGTTTCAGGGCATAAGTTTCAGGGCACGAGATTCAGGGCATGAGTTTCAGGACATGAGTTTCAGGGCAGGAGTTTCAGGGCATGTAATTCACGGCGTGAGTTTCAGTGCATGAGTTTCAGTGCATGGATTTGAGAGCAGGAGTTTCAAGGCATCAGATTCAGGGCATGAGTTTCAGGGCATGAGATTCAGGACAGGAGTTTCAAGGCATGAGATTCAGGGCATGAGTTTCAGTGCATGAGTTTCAGTGCATGAGTTTGAGGGCAGGAGCTTCAAGGCATGAAATTCAGGGCATGAGTTTCAGGGCATGAGATTTAGGGCAGGAGAATAAGGGCTTGAGTTTCAGGATATGAGATTCAGGGCATGAGTTTCAGGGCAGGAGAATAAGGGCTTGAGTTTCAGGATATGAGATTCAGGGCATGAGTTTCAGGGCAGGAGTTTCAGGGCATGTAATTCAGGGCGTGAGTTTCAGGATATGAGATTCATGGCATGAGTTTCAGTGCAGGAGTTTCAGGGCATGAGATTCAGGGCATGAGTTTCAGGGCATGAGATTCAGGGCAGGAGTTTCAAGGCATGAGATTCAGGGCATGAGTTTCAGTGCATGAGTTTCAGTGCATGAGTTTGAGGGCAGGAGTTTGAAGGCATGAGATTGAGGGCATGAGTTTCAGGGCATGAGATTCAGGGCAGGAGTATAAGTGCAGGAGAATAAGGGCTTGAGTTTCAGGATATGACATTCAGGGCATGGGTTTCAGGGCAGGAGTTTCAGGGCATGTAATTCAGGGCGTGAGTTTCAGGATATGAGATTCATGGCATGAGTTTCAGGGCATGAGATTCAGGGCAGGAGTTTCAAGGCATGAGATTCAGGGCATGAGTTTCAGTGCATGAGTTTCAGTGCATGACTTTGAGGGCAGGAGTTTCAAGGCATGAGATTCAGGGCATGAGTTTCAGGGCATGAGATTCAAGGTAGGAATATCAGGCCATGTGATTCAGATAATGAGTTTCTGGGCAGATGATTCAGGACAGGAGTTTTAGGGCTTGTGATTCAGGGCTTGAGTTTCAGTGCATGAGTTTCAGGGCAGGAGTTTCACGGCATGAGATTCAGGGCATGAGTTTCAGGGCATGAGTTTAAGGGCATGGGTTTCAGGGTTTGAGATTCAGGGCAGCAGTTTCAGGGCAGGAGATTCAGGGCCGGTGTTTCAGTGCAAGAGTTTCAGTGCAAGAGTTTCAGGGCATGTTTTTCAGTGCATGAGTTTCAGGGCAGGAGTTTCAGAGCATGAGATTCAGGGGATGAGTTTCAGGGCAGGAGATTCACGGCTTGAGTTTAAGATCATGAGATTTAGCGCATGAGATTCAGTGCATGAGTTTCAGGGCATAAGTTTCAGGGCACGAGATTCAGGGCATGAGTTTCAGGACATGAGTTTCAGGGCATGTAATTCACGGCGTGAGTTCCAGTGCATGGATTTGAGGGCAGGAGTTTCAAGGCATGAGATTCAGGGCATGAGTTTCAGGGCATGAGATTCAGGGCATGAGTTTCAGTGCATGAGTTTCAGTGCATGAGTTTGAGGGCAGGAGTTTCAAGGCATGAGATTCAGGGCATGAGTTTCAGGGCATGAGATTCAGGGCAGGAATTTCAGGGCATGTGATTCAGATAATGAGTTTCTGGGCAGATGAATCAGAGCAGGCGTTTTAGGGCATGTGATTCAGGGCATGAGTTTCAGTGCATGAGTTTCAGGGCTTGAGTTTCAGGGTATGAGATTTAGGGCTTGAGTTTCAGGGCATGAGGTTCAGGGAACAGTGTCAGTGCATGAGATTCAGGGCATCAGTTTCACGACAGGAGTTTCAGTGCATGAGTTTCACGGCATGAGATTCAGGGCATGAGTTTCAGGGCAGGAATTTCAGGGCATGAGATTCAGGGCATCAGTTTCAGGGCAGGAGTTTCAGTGCATGAGTTTCAGGGCAGGAGTTTCAGAGCATGAGAATCAGGGGATGAGTTTCAGGGCAGGAGATTCACGTCTTGAGTTTAAGATCATAAGATTTAGCGCATGAGATTCAGTGCATGAGTTTCAGGGCATAAGTTTCAGGGCACGAGATTCAGGGCATGAGTTTCAGGACATGAGTTTCAGGGCAGGAGTTTCAGGGCATGTAATTCACGGCGTGAGTTTCAGTGCATGAGTTTCAGTGCATGGATTTGAGAGCAGGAGTTTCAAGGCATGAGATTCAGGGCATGAGTTTCAGGGCATGAGATTCAGGACAGGAGTTTCAAGGCATGAGATTCAGGGCATGAGTTTCAGTGCATGAGTTTCAGTGCATGAGTTTGAGGGCAGGAGTTTCAAGGCATGAGATTCAGGGCATGAGTTTCAGGGCATGAGATTCAGGGCAGGAGAATAAGGGCTTGAGTTTCAGGATATGAGATTCAGGGCATGAGTTTCAGGGCAGGAGAATAAGGGCTTGAGTTTCAGGATATGAGATTCAGGGCATGAGTTTCAGGACAGGAGTTTCAGGGCATGTAATTCAGGGCGTGAGTTTCAGGATATGAGATTCATGGCATGAGTTTCAGTGCAGGAGTTTCAGGGCATGAGATTCAGGGCATGAGTTTCAGGGCAGGAGTTTCAGGGCATGTAATTCAGGGCGTGAGTTTCAGGATATGAGATTCATGGCATGAGTTTCAGGGCATGAGATTCAGGGCAGGAGTTTCAAGGCATGAGATTCAGGGCATGAGTTTCAGTGCATGAGTTTCAGTGCATGACTTTGAGGGCAGGAGTTTCAAGGCATGAGATTCAGGGCATGAGTTTCAGGGCATGAGATTCAAGGTAGGAATTTCAGGGCATGTGATTCAGATAATGAGTTTCTGGGCAGATGATTCAGGACAGGAGTTTTAGGGCTTGTGATTCAGGGCTTGAGTTTCAGTGCATGAGTTTCAGGGCAGGAGTTTCACGGCATGAGATTCAGGGCATGAGTTTCAGGGCATGAGTTTAAGGGCATGGGTTTCAGATCTGTGGTTTCAGGGTTTGAGATTCAGGGCAGGAGTTTCAGGGCAGGAGATTCAGGGCCGGTGTTTCAGTGCAAGAGTTTCAGTGCAAGAGTTTCAGGGCATGTTTTTCAGTGCATGAGTTTCAGGGCAGGAGTTTCCGAGCATGAGATTCAGGGGATGAGTTTCAGGGCAGGAGATTCACGGCTTGAGTTTAAGATCATGAGATTTAGCGCATGAGATTCAGTGCATGAGTTTCAGGGCATAAGTTTCAGGGCACGAGATTCAGGGCATGAGTTTCAGGACATGAGTTTCAGGACATGTAATTCACGGCGTGAGTTCCAGTGCATGGATTTGAGGGCAGGAGTTTCAAGGCATGAGATTCAGGGCATGAGTTTCAGGGCATGAGATTCAGGGCATGAGTTTCAGTGCATGAGTTTCAGTGCATGAGTTTGAGGGCAGGAGTTTCAAGGCATGAGATTCAGGGCATGAGTTTCAGGGCATGAGATTCAGGGCAGGTATTCAGGGCATGTGATTCAGATAATGAGTTTCTGGGCAGATGAATCAGAGCAGGCGTTTTAGGGCATGTGATTCAGGGCATGAGTTTCAGTGCATGAGTTTCAGGGCTTGAGTTTCAGGGTATGAGATTTAGGGCTTGAGTTTCAGGGCATGAGGTTCAGGGAACAGTGTCAGTGCATGAGATTCAGGGCATCAGTTTCACGACAGGAGTTTCAGTGCATGAGTTTCACGGCATGAGATTCAGGGCATGAGTTTCAGGGCAGGAATTTCAGGGCATGAGATTCAGGGCATCAGTTTCAGGGCAGGAGTTTCAGTGCATGAGTTTCAGGGCAGGAGTTTCAGAGCATGAGAATCAGGGGATGAGTTTCAGGGCAGGAGATTCACGGCTTGAGTTTAAGATCATAAGATTTAGCGCATGAGATTCAGTGCATGAGTTTCAGGGCATAAGTTTCAGGGCACGAGATTCAGGGCATGAGTTTCAGGACATGAGTTTCAGGGCAGGAGTTTCAGGGCATGTAATTCACGGCGTGAGTTTCAGTGCATGAGTTTCAGTGCATGGATTTGAGAGCAGGAGTTTCAAGGCATGAGATTCAGGGCATGAGTTTCAGGGCATGAGATTCAGGACAGGAGTTTCAAGGCATGAGATTCAGGGCATGAGTTTCAGTGCATGAGTTTCAGTGCATGAGTTTGAGGGCAGGAGCTTCAAGGCATGAGATTCAGGGCATGTGTTTCAGGGCATGAGATTCAGGGCAGGAGAATAAGGGCTTGAGTTTCAGGATATGAGATTCAGGGCATGAGTTTCAGAGCAGGAGAATAAGGGCTTGAGTTTCAGGATATGAGATTCAGGGCATGAGTTTCAGGGCAGGAGTTTCAGGGCATGTAATTCAGGGCGTGAGTTTCAGGATATGAGATTCATGGCATGAGTTTCAGTGCAGGAGTTTCAGGGCATGAGATTCAGGGCATGAGTTTCAGGGCATGAGATTCAGGGCAGGAGTTTCAAGGCATGAGATTCAGGGCATGAGTTTCAGTGCATGAGTTTCAGTGCATGAGTTTGAGGGCAGGAGTTTGAAGGCATGAGATTCAGGGCGTGAGTTTCAGGGCATGAGATTCAGGGCATGAGTTTCAGGGCATGAGATTCAGGGCAGGAGTATAAGTGCAGGAGAATAAGGGCTTGAGTTTCAGGATATGACATTCAGGGCATGGGTTTCAGGGCAGGAGTTTCAGGGCATGTAATTCAGGGCGTGAGTTTCAGGATATGAGATTCATGGCATGAGTTTCAGGGCATGAGATTCAGGGCAGGAGTTTCAAGGCATGAGATTCAGGGCATGAGTTTCAGTGCATGAGTTTCAGTGCATGACTTTGAGGGCAGGAGTTTCAAGGCATGAGATTCAGGGCATGAGTTTCAGGGCATGAGATTCAAGGTAGGAATATCAGGGCATGTGATTCAGATAATGAGTTTCTGGGCAGATGATTCAGGACAGGAGTTTTAGGGCTTGTGATTCAGGGCTTGAGTTTCAGTGCATGAGTTTCAGGGCAGGAGTTTCACGGCATGAGATTCAGGGCATGAGTTTCAGGGCATGAGTTTAAGGGCATGGGTTTCAGATCTGTGGTTTCAGGGTTTGAGATTCAGGGCAGCAGTTTCAGGGCAGGAGATTCAGGGCCGGTGTTTCAGTGCAAGAGTTTCAGGGCATGTTTTTCAGTGCATGAGTTTCAGGGCAGGAGTTTCAGAGCATGAGATTCAGGGGATGAGTTTCAGGACATGAGTTTCAGGGCATGTAATTCACGGCGTGAGTTCCAGTGCATGGATTTGAGGGCAGGAGTTTCAAGGCATGAGATTCAGGGCATGAGTTTCAGGGCATGAGATTCAGGGCATGAGTTTCAGTGCATGAGTTTCAGTGCATGAGTTTGAGGGCAGGAGTTTCAAGGCATGAGATTCAGGGCATGAGATTCAGGGCAGGAATTTCAGGGCATGTGATTCAGATAATGAGTTTCTGGGCAGATGAATCAGAGCAGGCGTTTTAGGGCATGTGATTCAGGGCATGAGTTTCAGTGCATGAGTTTCAGGGCTTGAGTTTCAGGGTATGAGATTTAGGGCTTGAGTTTCAGGGCATGAGGTTCAGGGAACAGTGTCAGTGCATGAGATTCAGGGCATCAGTTTCACGACAGGAGTTTCAGTGCATGAGTTTCACGGCATGAGATTCAGGGCATCAGTTTCAGGGCAGGAGTTTCAGTGCATGAGTTTCAGGGCAGGAGTTTCAGAGCATGAGAATCAGGGGATGAGTTTCAGGGCAGGAGATTCACGGCTTGAGTTTAAGATCATAAGATTTAGCGCATGAGATTCAGTGCATGAGTTTCAGGGCATAAGTTTCAGGGCACGAGATTCAGGGCATGAGTTTCAGGACATGAGTTTCAGGGCAGGAGTTTCAGGGCATGTAATTCACGGCGTGAGTTTCAGTGCATGAGTTTCAGTGCATGGATTTGAGAGCAGGAGTTTCAAGGCATGAGATTCAGGGCATGAGTTTCAGGGCATGAGATTCAGGACAGGAGATTCAAGGCATGAGATTCAGGGCATGAGTTTCAGTGCATGAGTTTCAGTGCATGAGTTTGAGGGCAGGAGTTTCAAGGCATGAGATTCAGGGCATGAGTTTCAGGGCATGAGTTTCAGGGCAGGAGAATAAGGGCTTGAGTTTCAGGATATGAGATTCAGGGCATGAGTTTCAGGGCAGGAGTTTCAGGGCATGTAATTCAGGGCGTGAGTTTCAGGATATGAGATTCATGGCATGAGTTTCAGTGCAGGAGTTTCAGGGCATGAGATTCAGGGGATGAGTTTCAGGACATGAGTTTCAGGGCATGTAATTCACGGCGTGAGTTCCAGTGCATGGATTTGAGGGCAGGAGTTTCAAGGCATGAGATTCAGGGCATGAGTTTCAGGGCATGAGATTCAGGGCATGAGTTTCAGTGCATGAGTTTCAGTGCATGAGATTGAGGGCAGGAGTTTCAAGGCATGAGATTCAGGGCATGAGTTTCAGGGCATGAGATTCAGGGCAGGAATTTCAGGGCATGTGATTCAGATAATGAGTTTCTGGGCAGATGAATCAGAGCAGGCGTTTTAGGGCATGTGATTCAGGGCATGAGTTTCAGTGCATGAGTTTCAGGGCTTGAGTTTCAGGGTATGAGATTTAGGGCTTGAGTTTCAGGGCATGAGGTTCAGGGAACAGTGTCAGTGCATGAGATTCAGGGCATCAGTTTCACGACAGGAGTTTCAGTGCATGAGTTTCACGGCATGAGATTCAGGGCATGAGTTTCAGGGCAGGAATTTCAGGGCATGAGATTCAGGGCATCAGTTTCAGGGCAGGAGTTTCAGTGCATGAGTTTCAGGGCAGGAGTTTCAGAGCATGAGAATCAGGGGATGAGTTTCAGGGCAGGAGATTCACGTCTTGAGTTTAAGATCATAAGATTTAGCGCATGAGATTCAGTGCATGAGTTTCAGGGCATAAGTTTCAGGGCACGAGATTCAGGGCATGAGTTTCAGGACATGAGTTTCAGGGCAGGAGTTTCAGGGCATGTAATTCACGGCGTGAGTTTCAGTGCATGAGTTTCAGTGCATGGATTTGAGAGCAGGAGTTTCAAGGCATGAGATTCAGGGCATGAGTTTCAGGGCATGAGATTCAGGACAGGAGTTTCAAGGCATGAGATTCAGGGCATGAGTTTCAGTGCATGAGTTTCAGTGCATGAGTTTGAGGGCAGGAGTTTCAAGGCATGAGATTCAGGGCATGAGTTTCAGGGCATGAGATTCAGGGCAGGAGAATAAGGGCTTGAGTTTCAGGATATGAGATTCAGGGCATGAGTTTCAGGGCAGGAGAATAAGGGCTTGAGTTTCAGGATATGAGATTCAGGGCATGAGTTTCAGGACAGGAGTTTCAGGGCATGTAATTCAGGGCGTGAGTTTCAGGATATGAGATTCATGGCATGAGTTTCAGTGCAGGAGTTTCAGGGCATGAGATTCAGGGCATGAGTTTCAGGGCAGGAGTTTCAGGGCATGTAATTCAGGGCGTGAGTTTCAGGATATGAGATTCATGGCATGAGTTTCAGGGCATGAGATTCAGGGCAGGAGTTTCAAGGCATGAGATTCAGGGCATGAGTTTCAGTGCATGAGTTTCAGTGCATGACTTTGAGGGCAGGAGTTTCAAGGCATGAGATTCAGGGCATGAGTTTCAGGGCATGAGATTCAAGGTAGGAATTTCAGGGCATGTGATTCAGATAATGAGTTTCTGGGCAGATGATTCAGGACAGGAGTTTTAGGGCTTGTGATTCAGGGCTTGAGTTTCAGTGCATGAGTTTCAGGGCAGGAGTTTCACGGCATGAGATTCAGGGCATGAGTTTCAGGGCATGAGTTTAAGGGCATGGGTTTCAGATCTGTGGTTTCAGGGTTTGAGATTCAGGGCAGGAGTTTCAGGGCAGGAGATTCAGGGGGGGGGGGGGGGGGGGGGGGGGGGGGGGGGGGGGGGGGGCCGGTGTTTCAGTGCAAGAGTTTCAGTGCAAGAGTTTCAGGGCATGTTTTTCAGTGCATGAGTTTCAGGGCAGGAGTTTCCGAGCATGAGATTCAGGGATGAGTTTCAGGGCAGGAGATTCACGGCTTGAGTTTAAGATCATGAGATTTAGCGCATGAGATTCAGTGCATGAGTTTCAGGGCATAAGTTTCAGGGCACGAGATTCAGGGCATGAGTTTCAGGACATGAGTTTCAGGACATGTAATTCACGGCGTGAGTTCCAGTGCATGGATTTGAGGGCAGGAGTTTCAAGGCATGAGATTCAGGGCATGAGTTTCAGGGCATGAGATTCAGGGCATGAGTTTCAGTGCATGAGTTTCAGTGCATGAGTTTGAGGGCAGGAGTTTCAAGGCATGAGATTCAGGGCATGAGTTTCAGGGCATGAGATTCAGGGCAGGTATTCAGGGCATGTGATTCAGATAATGAGTTTCTGGGCAGATGAATCAGAGCAGGCGTTTTAGGGCATGTGATTCAGGGCATGAGTTTCAGTGCATGAGTTTCAGGGCTTGAGTTTCAGGGTATGAGATTTAGGGCTTGAGTTTCAGGGCATGAGGTTCAGGGAACAGTGTCAGTGCATGAGATTCAGGGCATCAGTTTCACGACAGGAGTTTCAGTGCATGAGTTTCACGGCATGAGATTCAGGGCATGAGTTTCAGGGCAGGAATTTCAGGGCATGAGATTCAGGGCATCAGTTTCAGGGCAGGAGTTTCAGTGCATGAGTTTCAGGGCAGGAGTTTCAGAGCATGAGAATCAGGGGATGAGTTTCAGGGCAGGAGATTCACGGCTTGAGTTTAAGATCATAAGAATTAGCGCATGAGATTCAGTGCATGAGTTTCAGGGCATAAGTTTCAGGGCACGAGATTCAGGGCATGAGTTTCAGGACATGAGTTTCAGGGCAGGAGTTTCAGGGCATGTAATTCACGGCGTCAGTTTCAGTGCATGAGTTTCAGTGCATGGATTTGAGAGCAGGAGTTTCAAGGCATGAGATTCAGGGCATGAGTTTCAGGGCATGAGATTCAGGACAGGAGTTTCAAGGCATGAGATTCAGGGCATGAGTTTCAGTGCATGAGTTTCAGTGCATGAGTTTGAGGGCAGGAGCTTCAAGGCATGAGATTCAGGGCATGTGTTTCAGGGCATGAGATTCAGGGCAGGAGAATAAGGGCTTGAGTTTCAGGATATGAGATTCAGGGCATGAGTTTCAGAGCAGGAGAATAAGGGCTTGAGTTTCAGGATATGAGATTCAGGGCATGAGTTTCAGGGCAGGAGTTTCAGGGCATGTAATTCAGGGCGTGAGTTTCAGGATATGAGATTCATGGCATGAGTTTCAGTGCAGGTGTTTCAGGGCATGAGATTCAGGGCATGAGTTTCAGGGCATGAGATTCAGGGCAGGAGTTTCAAGGCATGAGATTCAGGGCATGAGTTTCAGTGCATGAGTTTCAGTGCATGAGTTTGAGGGCAGGTGTTTGAAGGCATGAGATTCAGGGCGTGAGTTTCAGGGCATGAGATTCAGGGCATGAGTTTCAGGGCATGAGATTCAGGGCAGGAGTATAAGTGCAGGAGAATAAGGGCTTGAGTTTCAGGATATGACATTCAGGGCATGGGTTTCAGGGCAGGAGTTTCAGGGCATGTAATTCAGGGCGTGAGTTTCAGGATATGAGATTCATGGCATGAGTTTCAGGGCATGAGATTCAGGGCAGGAGTTTCAAGGCATGAGATTCAGGGCATGAGTTTCAGTGCATGAGTTTCAGTGCATGACTTTGAGGGCAGGAGTTTCAAGGCATGAGATTCAGGGCATGAGTTTCAGGGCATGAGATTCAAGGTAGGAATATCAGGGCATGTGATTCAGATAATGAGTTTCTGGGCAGATGATTCAGGACAGGAGTTTTAGGGCTTGTGATTCAGGGCTTGAGTTTCAGTGCATGAGTTTCAGGGCAGGAGTTTCACGGCATGAGATTCAGGGCATGAGTTTCAGGGCATGAGTTTAAGGGCATGGGTTTCAGATCTGTGGTTTCAGGGTTTGAGATTCAGGGCAGCAGTTTCAGGGCAGGAGATTCAGGGCCGGTGTTTCAGTGCAAGAGTTTCAGGGCATGTTTTTCAGTGCATGAGTTTCAGGGCAGGAGTTTCAGAGCATGAGATTCAGGGGATGAGTTTCAGGACATGAGTTTCAGGGCATGTAATTCACGGCGTGAGTTCCAGTGCATGGATTTGAGGGCAGGAGTTTCAAGGCATGAGATTCAGGGCATGAGTTTCAGGGCATGAGATTCAGGGCATGAGTTTCAGTGCATGAGTTTCAGTGCATGAGTTTGAGGGCAGGAGTTTCAAGGCATGAGATTCAGGGCATGAGATTCAGGGCAGGAATTTCAGGGCATGTGATTCAGATAATGAGTTTCTGGGCAGATGAATCAGAGCAGGCGTTTTAGGGCATGTGATTCAGGGCATGAGTTTCAGTGCATGAGTTTCAGGGCTTGAGTTTCAGGGTATGAGATTTAGGGCTTGAGTTTCAGGGCATGAGGTTCAGGGAACAGTGTCAGTGCATGAGATTCAGGGCATCAGTTTCACGACAGGAGTTTCAGTGCATGAGTTTCACGGCATGAGATTCAGGGCATCAGTTTCAGGGCAGGAGTTTCAGTGCATGAGTTTCAGGGCAGGAGTTTCAGAGCATGAGAATCAGGGGATGAGTTTCAGGGCAGGAGATTCACGGCTTGAGTTTAAGATCATAAGATTTAGCGCATGAGATTCAGTGCATGAGTTTCAGGGCATAAGTTTCAGGGCACGAGATTCAGGGCATGAGTTTCAGGACATGAGTTTCAGGGCAGGAGTTTCAGGGCATGTAATTCACGGCGTGAGTTTCAGTGCATGAGTTTCAGTGCATGGATTTGAGAGCAGGAGTTTCAAGGCATGAGATTCAGGGCATGAGTTTCAGGGCATGAGATTCAGGACAGGAGATTCAAGGCATGAGATTCAGGGCATGAGTTTCAGTGCATGAGTTTCAGTGCATGAGTTTGAGGGCAGGAGTTTCAAGGCATGAGATTCAGGGCATGAGTTTCAGGGCATGAGTTTCAGGGCAGGAGAATAAGGGCTTGAGTTTCAGGATATGAGATTCAGGGCATGAGTTTCAGGGCAGGAGTTTCAGGGCATGTAATTCAGGGCGTGAGTTTCAGGATATGAGATTCATGGCATGAGTTTCAGTGCAGGAGTTTCAGGGCATGAGATTCAGGGGATGAGTTTCAGGACATGAGTTTCAGGGCATGTAATTCACGGCGTGAGTTCCAGTGCATGGATTTGAGGGCAGGAGTTTCAAGGCATGAGATTCAGGGCATGAGTTTCAGGGCATGAGATTCAGGGCATGAGTTTCAGTGCATGAGTTTCAGTGCATGAGATTGAGGGCAGGAGTTTCAAGGCATGAGATTCAGGGCATGAGTTTCAGGGCATGAGATTCAGGGCAGGAATTTCAGGGCATGTGATTCAGATAATGAGTTTCTGGGCAGATGAATCAGAGCAGGCGTTTTAGGGCATGTGATTCAGGGCATGAGTTTCAGTGCATGAGTTTCAGGGCTTGAGTTTCAGGGTATGAGATTTAGGGCTTGAGTTTCAGGGCATGAGGTTCAGGGAACAGTGTCAGTGCATGAGATTCAGGGCATCAGTTTCACGACAGGAGTTTCAGTGCATGAGTTTCACGGCATGAGATTCAGGGCATGAGTTTCAGGGCAGGAATTTCAGGGCATGAGATTCAGGGCATCAGTTTCAGGGCAGGAGTTTCAGTGCATGAGTTTCAGGGCAGGAGTTTCAGAGCATGAGAATCAGGGGATGAGTTTCAGGGCAGGAGATTCACGTCTTGAGTTTAAGATCATAAGATTTAGCGCATGAGATTCAGTGCATGAGTTTCAGGGCATAAGTTTCAGGGCACGAGATTCAGGGCATGAGTTTCAGGACATGAGTTTCAGGGCAGGAGTTTCAGGGCATGTAATTCACGGCGTGAGTTTCAGTGCATGAGTTTCAGTGCATGGATTTGAGAGCAGGAGTTTCAAGGCATGAGATTCAGGGCATGAGTTTCAGGGCATGAGATTCAGGACAGGAGTTTCAAGGCATGAGATTCAGGGCATGAGTTTCAGTGCATGAGTTTCAGTGCATGAGTTTGAGGGCAGGAGTTTCAAGGCATGAGATTCAGGGCATGAGTTTCAGGGCATGAGATTCAGGGCAGGAGAATAAGGGCTTGAGTTTCAGGATATGAGATTCAGGGCATGAGTTTCAGGGCAGGAGAATAAGGGCTTGAGTTTCAGGATATGAGATTCAGGGCATGAGTTTCAGGACAGGAGTTTCAGGGCATGTAATTCAGGGCGTGAGTTTCAGGATATGAGATTCATGGCATGAGTTTCAGTGCAGGAGTTTCAGGGCATGAGATTCAGGGCATGAGTTTCAGGGCAGGAGTTTCAGGGCATGTAATTCAGGGCGTGAGTTTCAGGATATGAGATTCATGGCATGAGTTTCAGGGCATGAGATTCAGGGCAGGAGTTTCAAGGCATGAGATTCAGGGCATGAGTTTCAGTGCATGAGTTTCAGTGCATGACTTTGAGGGCAGGAGTTTCAAGGCATGAGATTCAGGGCATGAGTTTCAGGGCATGAGATTCAAGGTAGGAATATCAGGGCATGTGATTCAGATAATGAGTTTCTGGGCAGATGATTCAGGACAGGAGTTTTAGGGCTTGTGATTCAAGGCTTGAGTTTCAGTGCATGAGTTTCAGGGCAGGAGTTTCACGGCATGAGATTCAGGGCATGAGTTTCAGGGCATGAGTTTAAGGGCATGGGTTTCAGATCTGTGGTTTCAGGGTTTGAGATTCAGGGCAGGAGTTTCAGGGCAGGAGATTCAGGGCCGGTGTTTCAGTGCAAGAGTTTCAGTGCAAGAGTTTCAGGGCATGTTTTTCAGTGCATGAGTTTCAGGGCAGGAGTTTCAGAGCATGAGATTCAGGGGATGAGTTTCAGGGCAGGAGATTCACGGCTTGAGTTTAAGATCATGAGATTTAGCGCATGAGATTCAGTGCATGAGTTTCAGGGCATAAGTTTCAGGGCACGAGATTCAGGGCATGAGTTTCAGGACATGAGTTTCAGGGCATGTAATTCACGGCGTGAGTTCCAGTGCATGGATTTGAGGGCAGGAGTTTCAAGGCATGAGTTTCAGGGCAGGAATTTCAGGGCATGAGATTCAGGGCATCAGTTTCAGGGCAGGAGTTTCAGTGCATGAGTTTCAGGGCAGGAGTTTCAGAGCATGAGAATCAGGGGATGAGTTTCAGGGCAGGAGATTCACGGCTTGAGTTTAAGATCATAAGATTTAGCGCATGAGATTCAGTGCATGAGTTTCAGGGCATAAGTTTCAGGGCACGAGATTCAGGGCATGAGTTTCAGGACATGAGTTTCAGGGCAGGAGTTTCAGGGCATGTAATTCACGGCGTGAGTTTCAGTGCATGAGTTTCAGTGCATGGATTTGAGAGCAGGAGTTTCAAGGCATGAGATTCAGGGCATGAGTTTCAGGGCATGAGATTCAGGACAGGAGTTTCAAGGCATGAGATTCAGGGCATGAGTTTCAGTGCATGAGTTTCAGTGCATGAGCTTGAGGGCAGGAGCTTCAAGGCATGAGATTCAGGGCATGAGTTTCAGGGCATGAGATTCAGGGCAGGAGAATAAGGGCTTGAGTTTCAGGATATGAGATTCAGGGCATGAGTTTCAGGGCAGGAGAATAAGGGCTTGAGTTTCAGGATATGAGATTCAGGGCATGAGTTTCAGGGCAGGAGTTTCAGGGCATGTAATTCAGGGCGTGAGTTTCAGGATATGAGATTCATGGCATGAGTTTCAGTGCAGGAGTTTCAGGGCATGAGATTCAGGGCATGAGTTTCAGGGCATGAGATTCAGGGCAGGAGTTTCAAGGCATGAGATTCAGGGCATGAGTTTCAGTGCATGAGTTTCAGTGCATGAGTTTGAGGGCAGGAGTTTGAAGGCATGAGATTCAGGGCGTGAGTTTCAGGGCATGAGATTCAGGGCATGAGTTTCAGGGCATGAGATTCAGGGCAGGAGTATAAGTGCAGGAGAATAAGGGCTTGAGTTTCAGGATATGACATTCAGGGCATGGGTTTCAGGGCAGGAGTTTCAGGGCATGTAATTCAGGGCGTGAGTTTCAGGATATGAGATTCATGGCATGAGTTTCAGGGCATGAGATTCAGGGCAGGAGTTTCAAGGCATGAGATTCAGGGCATGAGTTTCAGTGCATGAGTTTCAGTGCATGACTTTGAGGGCAGGAGTTTCAAGGCATGAGATTCAGGGCATGAGTTTCAGGGCATGAGATTCAAGGTAGGAATATCAGGGCATGTGATTCAGATAATCAGTTTCTGGGCAGATGATTCAGGACAGGAGTTTTAGGGCTTGTGATTCAGGGCTTGAGTTTCAGTGCATGAGTTTCAGGGCAGGAGTTTCACGGCATGAGATTCAGGGCATGAGTTTCAGGGCATGAGTTTAAGGGCATGGGTTTCAGATCTGTGGTTTCAGGGTTTGAGATTCAGGGCAGCAGTTTCAGGGCAGGAGATTCAGGGCCGGTGTTTCAGTGCAAGAGTTTCAGGGCATGTTTTTCAGTGCATGAGTTTCAGGGCAGGAGTTTCAGAGCATGAGATTCAGGGGATGAGTTTCAGGACATGAGTTTCAGGGCATGTAATTCACGGCGTGAGTTCCAGTGCATGGATTTGAGGGCAGGAGTTTCAAGGCATGAGATTCAGGGCATGAGTTTCAGGGCATGAGATTCAGGGCATGAGTTTCAGTGCATGAGTTTCAGTGCATGAGTTTGAGGGCAGGAGTTTCAAGGCATGAGATTCAGGGCATGAGTTTCAGGGCATGAGATTCAGGGCAGGAATTTCAGAGCATGTGATTCAGATAATGAGTTTCTGGGCAGATGAATCAGAGCAGGCGTTTTAGGGCATGTGATTCAGGGCATGAGTTTCAGTGCATGAGTTTCAGGGCTTGAGTTTCAGGGTATGAGATTTAGGGCTTGAGTTTCAGGGCATGAGGTTCAGGGAACAGTGTCAGTGCATGAGATTCAGGGCATCAGTTTCACGACAGGAGTTTCAGTGCATGAGTTTCACGGCATGAGATTCAGGGCATCAGTTTCAGGGCAGGAGTTTCAGTGCATGAGTTTCAGGGCAGGAGTTTCAGTGCAAGATTTTCAGGGCAGGAGATTCACGGCTTGAGTTTAAGGTCATGAGCTTTAGCGCATGAGATTCAGTGCATGAGTTTCAGTGCATGAGTTGGAGGGCAGGAGTATCAAGGCATGAGATTCAGGGCATGAGTTTCAGGGCAGGAGAATAAGGGCATGAGTTTCAGGGCATGGGCTTCAGGGCAGGAGTTTCAGGGCATGAAATTCAGGGCGTGAGTTTCAGGGCAGGAGAATAATTGCTTGAGTTTCAGGGCATGATATTCAGGGCATGAGTTTCAGGGCATGAGCTTCAGGGCAGGAGTTTCAGAGCATGAAATTCAGGGCGTGAGTTTCGGGATATTAGATTCATGGCATGATTTTCAGTGCAGGAGATTCAGGGCATGAGTTTCAGTGCATGAGTTTGAGGGCAGGAGTTTCAAGGCATGAGATTAAGGGCATGAGTTTCAGGGCATGAGATTCAGGGCAGGAATTTCAGGGCATGTGATTGAGGGCAGGAGTTTCCGGGCATGTGATTCAGGGCATGAGATTCAGAGCATGAGTTTCAGGGCAGAAGTATCAGGGCACGAGATTCAGGGCATGAGTTTCAGGGCATGAGTTTCAGGGCAGGAGAATAAGGGCTTGAGTTTCAGGGCATGAGATTCAGGGCATGAGTTTCAGGGCATGAGTTTTAGGGCAGGAGTTTCAGGGCATGTAATTCAGGGCGTAAGTTTCAGTGCATGAGTTTCAGTGCATGAGTTTGAGGGCAGGAGTTTCAAGGCATGATTTTCAGGGCATGAGATTCAGGGCATGAGTTTCAGTGCATGAGTTTGAGGGCAGGAGTTTCAAGGCATGAGATTCAGGGTATGAGTTTCAGGTCATGAGATTCATGGCAGGAATTTCAGGGCATGTGATTCAGATAATGAGTCTCTGGGCAGATGATTCAGGGAAGGAGTTTTAGGGCATGTGATTCAGGGCATGAGTTTCAGGGCAGGAGAATCTGGGCTTGAGTTTCAGGGCATGGGATTCAGGGCATGAGTTTCAGGGTATGAGATTCAGGACAGCAGTTTCAAGGCATGAGATTCAGGGCATGAGTTTCAGTGCATGAGTTTCAGTGCATGAGTTTGAGGGCATGAGATTCAGGGCATGAGTTTCAGGGCATGTGATTCAGGACAGGTGTTTCAAGGCATGAGATTCAGGGCATGAGTTTCAGTGCATGAGTTCGAGGGCAGGAGTTTCAAGGCATGAGATTCAGGGCATGAGATGCAGGGCAGGAATTTCAGGGAATGTGATTCAGATAATGTGTTTCTGGGCAGATGATTCAGGGCAGGAGTTTTAGGACATGTGATTCAGGACATGAGTTTCAGTGCATGAGTTTCAGGGCAGGAGTTTCAGGGTATGAGATTTAGGACATGAGTTTCAGTGCATGAGATTCAGGGCTTGAGTTTCAGGGCATGAGTTTCAGGGCATGAGTTTCAGTGCATGAGATTCAGTGCATCAGTTTCAGGGCAGGAGTTTCAGTGCATGAATTTCACGGCATGAGATTCAGTGTATGAGATTCAGGGCATGAGTTTCAGGGTAGGTGTTTCAGTGCAAGAGTTTCAGGGCAGGAGATTCACGGCTTGAGTTTAAGGTCATGAGCTTTAGCGCATGAGATTCAGTGCATGAGTTTCAGTGCATGAGTTTGAGGGCAGGAGTATCAAGGCATGAGATTCAGGGCATGAGTTTCAGGGCAGGAGAATAAGGGCTTGAGTTTCAGGGCATGAGCTTCAGGGCAGGAGTTTCAGGGCATGAAATTCAGGGCGTGAGTTTCAGGGCAGGAGAATAAGGGCTTGAGTTTCAGGGCATGAGATTAAGGGCATGAGTTTCAGGGCATGAGATTCAGGGCAGGAATTTCAGGGCATGTGATTCAGGGCAGGAGTTTCAGGGCATGTGATTCAGGGCAAGAGTTTCAGAGCATGAGTTTCAGTGCAGGAGTTTCAGGGTATGAGATTTAGGGCATGAGCTTCAGTGCATGAGATTCAGGGCTTGAGTTTCAGGGCATGAGGTTCAGGGCATGAGTTTCAGTGCAGGAGTTTCAGTGCATGAGTTTCACGGCATGTGATTCAGTGCATGAGATTCAGGGCATGAGTTTTAGGGTAGGTGTTTCAGTGCAAGAGTTTTAGGGCATGAGATTCAGGGCATGAGTTTCAGGGCAGGAATTTCAGGGCATGACATTCAGGGCATGAGATTCACGGCTTGAGTTTAAGGTCATGAGATTTAGCGCATGAGATTCAGTGTATGAGTTTCATGGCAGAAGTTTCAGGGCATGAGATTCAGGGCATGAGTTTCAGGGCAGGAGAATAAGGGCTTGAGTTTCAGGGCATGAGATTCAGGGCATGAGTTTCAGGGCAGTAGTTTCAGGGCATGTAATTCAGGGCGTGAGTTTCAAGGCATGAGTTTCAGTGCATGAGTTTGAGGGCAGGAGTTTCAAGGCATGAGATTCAGGGCATGAGATTCAGGACAGGAGTTTCAAGGCATGAGTTTCAGGGCACGAGATTCCGGGCATGAGTTTCAGGGCAGGAGTTTCAGGGCATATAATTCAGGGAGTGAGATTCAGGATATGAGATTCATGGCATGAGTTTCAGTGCAGGAGTTTCAGTGCAGGAGTTTCAGGTCATGAGATTCAGGGCATGAGTTTCAGGGCATGAGATTCAGGACAGGTGTTTCAAGGCATGAGATTCAGGGCATGAGTTTCAGTGCATGAGTTCGAGGGCAGGAGTTTCAAGGCATGAGATTCAGGGCATCTGATTCAGGGCAGGAATTTCAGGGAATGTGATTCAGATAATGAGTTTCTGGGCAGATGATTCAGGGCAGGAGTTTTAGGACATGTGATTCAGGGTATGAGTTTCAAGGCAGGAGATTCAGGACAGGAGATTCAGGGCATGAGATTCTGGGTTTGACTTTCAAGGCAGGTGTTTTAGGGCACGTATTTCAGTGCAGGAGGTTCAGGGCAGGAGATTCAGGGCATGAGTTTCAGAGCATGAGTTTGAGAGCAGGGTTTTCACGGCATGAGATTCAGGGCTTGAGTATCAGGGCATGAGTTTCAGGGCATGGGTTTCAGGTCTGTGGTTTCAGGGCTGGAGATTCACGGCAGCAGTTTCAGGGCAGGAGATTCAGGGCAGGTGTTTCATTGCAAGAGTTTCAGTACAAGAGTTCCAGGGCATGTCTTTCAGTGCATGAGTTTCAGGGCAGGAGTTTCAGGGTATGAGGTTCAGGGCATGAGTGTCAGTGCATGAGATTCAGAGCATCAGTTTCAGGGCAGGAGTTTCAGTGCATGAGTTTCACGGCATGAGATTCAGGGCATGAGGTTCAGGGCATGAGTTTTAGGGTAGGTGTTTCAGTGCAAGAGTTTCAGGGCATGAGATTCAGGGCATGAGTATCAGGGCAGGAATTTCAGGGCATGAGATTCAGGGCATGTGTTTTAGGGCAGGTGTTTCAGTGCAAGAGTTTGAGGGCATGAGATTCAGGGCATGAGTTTCAAGGCATGCGTTTCAGTGCAGGAGTTTCAGGGCATGAGATTCAGGGCATGAGTTTCAGGGCATGAGATTCAGGGCAGGAGTTTCAAGGCATGAGATTCAGGGCATGAGTTTCAGTGCATGAGTTTCAGTGCATGAGTTTGAGGGCAGGAGTTTCAAGGCATGAGATTCAGGGCATGAGTTTCAGGGCATGAGATTCAAGGTAGGAATTTCAGGGCATGTGATTCAGATAATGAGTTTCTGGGCAGAAGATTCAGGGCAGGAGTTTTAGGGCATGTGATTCAGGGCATGAGTTTCAGTGCATGAGATTCAGGGCATGAGTTTCAGGGCATGAGTTTAAGGGCATGGGTTTCAGATCTGTGGTTTCAGGGCTTGAGATTCAGGGCAGCAGTTTCAGGGCAGGAGATTCAGGGCCGGTGTTTCAGTGCAAGAGATTCAGTGCAAGAGTTTCAGGGCATGTCTTTCAGTGCATGAGTTTCAGGGCTGGAGTTTCAGAGCATTAGATTCAGGGGATGAGTTTCAGGGCAGGAGATTCACGGCTTGAGTTTAAGATCATAAGATTTAGGGCATGAGATTCAGTGCATGAGTTTCAGGGCATAAGTTTCAGGGCACGAGATTCATGGCATGAGTTTCAGGACATGAGTTTCAGGGTAGGAGTTTCAGGGCATGTAATTCACAGCGTGAGTTTCAGTGCATGAGTTTCAGTGCATGGATTTGAGGGCAGGAGTTTCAAGGCATGAGATTCAGGGCATGAGTTTCAGGGCATGAGATTCAGGACAGGAGTTTCAAGGCATGAGATTCAGGGCATGAGTTTCAGTGCATGAGTTTCAGTGCATGAGTTTGAGGGCAGGAGTTTCAAGGCATGAGATTCAGGGCATGAGTTTCAGGGCATGTGATTCAGATAATGAGTTTCTGGGCAGATGAATCAGAGCAGGCGTTTTAGGGCATTTGATTCAGGGCATGAGTTTCAGTGCATGAGTTTCAGGGCTGGAGTTTCAGGGTATGAGATTTAGGGCATGAGTTTCAGTGCATGAGATTCAGGGCTTGAGTTTCAGGGCATGAGGTTCAGGGCTTGAGTTTCAGGGCATGAGGTTCAGGGCATGAGTGTCAGTGCATGAGATTCAGGGCATCAGTTTCACGACAGGAGTTTCAGTGCATGAGTTTCACGGCATGAGATTCAGGGCATGAGTTTCAGGGCAGGAATTTCAGGGCATGAGATTCAGGGCATCAATTTCAGAGCAGGAGTTTCAGTGCATGAGTTTCACGGCATGAGATTCAGGGCATGAGTTTTTGGGTAGGTGTTTCAGTGCAAGAGTTTCAGGGCATGAGATTCAGGGCATGAGTTTCAGGGCAGGAATTTCAGGGTATGAGATTCAGGGCATGTGTTTTAGGGCAGGTGTTTCAGTGCAAGAGTTTGAGGGCATGAGATTCAGGGTATGAGTTTCAAGGCAGGAGATTCAGGGCCGGAGATTCAGGGCATGAGATTCCGGGTTTGACTTTCAAGGCAGGTGTTTTAGGGCACGTATTTCAGTGCAGGAGTTTTAGGGCAGGAGATTCAGGGCATGAGTTTCAGAGCATGAGTTTGAGAGCAGGGTTTTCACGGCATGAGATTCAGGGCATGAGTTTCAGGGCATGAGTTTCAGGGCATGGGTTTAAGGTCTCTGGTTTCAGGGCTTGAGATTCACGGCAGCAGTTTCAGGGCAGGAGATTCAGGGCAGGTGTTTCATTGCAAGAGTTTCAGTGCAAGAGTTCCAGGGCATGTCTTTCAGTGCATGAGTTTCAGGGCAGGAGTTTCAGGGTATGAGGTTCAGGGCATGAGTGTCAGTGCATGAGATTCAGAGCATCAGTTTCAGGGCAGGAGTTTCAGTGCATGAGTTTCAGGGCATGAGATTCAGGGCATGAGTATCAGGGCAGGAATTTCAGGGCATGAGCTTCAGGGCATGTGTTTTAGGGCAGGTGTGTCAGTGCAAGTGTTTGAGGGCATGAGATTCAGGGCATGAGTTTCAAGGCATGAGTTTCAGTGCAGGAGTTTCAAGGCATGAGATTCAGGGCATGAGTTTCAGGGCATGAGATTCAGGGCATGAGTTTCAGGGCATGAGTTTAAGGGCATGGGTTTCAGATCTGTGGTTTCAGGGCTTGAGATTCAGGGCAGCAGTTTCAGGGCAGGAGATTCAGGGCCGGTGTTTCAGTGCAAGAGTTTCAGTGCAAGAGTTTCAGGGCATGTCTTTCAGTGCATGAGTTTCAGGGCAGGAGTTTCAGAGCATGAGATTCAGGGGATGAGTTTCAGGGCAGGAGATTCACGGCTTGAGTTTAAGATCATAAGATTTAGCGCATGAGATTCAGTGCATGAGTTTCAGGGCATTAGTTTCAGGGCACGAGATTCAGGGCATGAGTTTCAGGACATGAGTTTCAGGGCAGGAGTTTCAGGGCATGTAATTTACGGCGTGAGTTTCAGTGCATGAGTTTCAGTGCATGGATTTGAGAGCAGGAGTTTCAGGATATGAGATTCAGGGCATGAGTTTCAGGGCAGGAGAATAAGGGCTTGAGTTTCAGGATATGAGATTCAGGGCATGAGTTTCAGGGCAGGAGTTTCAGGGCATGTAATTCAGGGCGTGAGTTTCAGGATATGAGATTCATGGCATGAGTTTCAGTGCAGGAGTTTCAGGGCATGAGATTCAGGGCATGAGTTTCAGGGCATGAGATTCAGGGCAGGAGTTTCAAGGCATGAGATTCAGGGCATGAGTTTCAGTGCATGAGTTTCAGTGCATGAGTTTGAGGGCAGGAGTTTCAAGGCATGAGATTCAGGGCATGAGTTTCAGGGCATGAGCTTCAGGGCAGGAGTTTCAGAGCATGAAATTCAGGGCGTGAGTTTCGGGATATGAGATTCATGGCATGAGTTTCAGTGCAGGAGTTTCAGGGCGTGAGATTCAGTGCATGAGTTTCAGGGCACGAGATTCAGGGCAGGAGTTTCAAGGCATGAGATTCAGGGCATGAGTTTCAGTGCATGAGCTTGAGGGCAGGAGTTTCAAGGCATGAGATTAAGGGCATGAGTTTCAGGGCATGAGATTCAGGGCAGGAATTTCAGGGCATGTGATTCAGGGCAGGAGTTTCAGGGCATTTGATTCAGGGCATGAGTTTCAGAGCATGAGTTTCAGGGCTTGAGTTTCAGGGCATGAGGTTCAGGGCATGAGTTTCAGTGGATGAGATTCAGGGCATCAGTTTCAGGGCAGGAGTTTCAGTGCATGAGTTTCACGGCATGAGATTCAGTGCATGAGATTAAGGCATGAGTTTTAGGGTAGGTGTTTCAGTGCAAGAGTTTCAGGGCATGAGATTCAGGGTCTGAGTTTCAGGGCAGGAATTTCAGGGCATGACATTCAGGGCATGAGTTTCAGGGCAGGAGATTCACGGCTTGAGTTTAAGGTCATGAGATTTAGCGCATGAGATTCAGTGTATGAGTTTCAGGGCATGAGATTCAGGGCATGAGCTTCAGGGCATGAGTTTCAGGGCAGGAGTTTCAGGGCCTGTAATTCAGGGCGTGAGTTTCAGTGCATGAGTTTCAGTGCATGAGTTTGAGGGCAGGAGTTTCAAGGCATGATTTTCAGGGCATGAGATTCTGGACAGGAGTTTCAAGGCATGAGATTCAGGGCATGAGTTTCAGTGCATGAGTTTGAGGGCAAGAGTTTCAGGGCATGAGATTCATGGCAAGAATTTCAGGGCATGTGATTCAGATAATGAGTTTCTGGGCAGATGATTCAGGGCAGGAGTTTTAGGGCATGTGATTCAGGGCATGAGTTTCAGGGCAGGAGAATCTGGGCTTGAGTTTCGGGGCATGGGATTCAGGGCATGAGTTTCAGGGTATGAGATTCAGGACAGCAGTTTCAAGGCATGAGATTCAGGGCATGAGTTTCAGTGCATGAGTTTCAGTGCATGAGTTTGAGGGCATGAGATTCAGGGCATGAGTTTCAGGGCATGAGATTCAGGACAGGTGTTTCAAGGCATGAGATTCAGGGCATGAGTTTCAGTGCATGAGTTCGAGGGCAGGAGTTTCTAGGCATGAGATTCAGGGCATGAGATGCAGGGCAGGAATTTCAGGGAATGTGATTCAGATAATGAGTTTCTGGGCAGATGATTCAGGGCAGGAGTTTTAGGACATGTGATTCAGGGCATGAGTTTCAGTGCATGAGTTTCAGAGCAGGAGTTTCAGGGTATGAGATTTAGGCCATGATTTTCAGTGCATGAGATTCAGGGCTTTAGTTTCAGGGCATGAGGTTCAGGGCATGAGTTTCAGTGCATGAGATTCAGTGCATCAGTTTCAGGGCAGGAGTTTCAGTGCATGAATATCACGGCATGAGATTCAGGGTATGAGATTTAGGGCATGAGTTTCGGGGTAGGTGTTTCAGTGCAAGAGTTTCAGGGCAGGAGATTCACGGCTTGAGTTTAAGGTCATGAGCTTTCGCGCATGAGATTCAGTGCATGAGTTTCAGTGCATGAGTTTGAGGGCAGGAGTATCAAGGCATGAGATTCAGGGCATGAGTTTAAGGGCAGGAGAAGAAGGGCTTGAGTTTCAGGGCATGAGATTCAGGGCATGAGTTTCAGGGCATGAGCTTCAGGGCAGGAGTTTCAGGGCATGAAATTCAGGGCGTGAGTTTCAGGGCAGGAGAATAAGGGCTTGAGTTTCAGGGCATGATATTCAGGGCATGAGTTTCAGGGCATGAGCTTCAGGGCAGGAGTTTCAGGGCATGAAATTCAGGGCGTGAGTTTCGGGATATGAGATTCATGGCATGAGTTTCAGTGCAGGAGTTTCAGGGCATGAGATTCAGTGCATGAGTTTCAGTGCATGAGATTCAGGACAGGAGTTTCAAGGCATGAGATTCAGGGCATGAGTTTCAGTGTTTGAGTTTGAGGGCAGGAGTTTCAAGGCATGAGATTCTGGGCATGAGTTTCAGCGCATGAGATTCAGGGCAGGAATTTCAGGGCATGTGATTCAGGGCAGGAGTTTCAGGGCATGTGATTCAGGGCAAGAGTTTCAGAGCATGAGTTTCAGTGCAGGAGTTTCAGGGTATGAGATTTAGGGCATGAGCTTCAGTGCATGAGATTCAGGGCTTGAGTTTCAGGGCATGAGGTTCAGGGCGTGAGTTTCAGTGCATGAGATTCAGGGCATCAGTTTCAGGGCAGGAGTTTCAGTGCATGAGTTTCACGGCATGAGATTCAGTGCATGAGATTCAGGGCATGAGTTTCAGGGCAGGAATTTCAGGGCATGACATTCAGGGCATGAGTTTCAGGGCAGGAGATTCACGGCTTGAGTTTAAGGTCATGAGATTTAGCGCATGAGATTCAGTGTATGAGTTTCATGGCAGAAGTTTCAGGGCATGAGATTCAGGGCATGAGTTTCAGGGCAGGAGAATAAGGGCTTGAGTTTCAGGGCTTGAGATTCAGGGCATGAGTTTCAGGGCAGGAGTTTCAGGGCATGTAATTCAGGGCGTGAGTTTCAGTGCATGAGTTTCAGTGCGTGAGTTTGAGGGCAGGAGTTTCAAGGCATGAGATTCAGGGCATGAGATTCAGGACAGGAGTTTCAAGGCATGAGTTTCAGGGCAGAAGTTTCAGGGCACGAGCTTCCGGGCATGAGTTTCAGGGCAGGAGTTTCAGGGCATATAATTCAGGGCGTGAGATTCAGGATATGAGATTCATGGCATGAGTTTCAGTGCAGGAGTTTCAGTGCAGGAGTTTCAGGTCATGAGATTCAGGGCATGAGTTTCAGGGCATGAGATTCAGGACAGGTGTTTCAAGGCATGAGATTCAGGGCATGAGTTTCAGTGCATGAGTTTGAGGGCAGGAGTTTCAAGGCATGAGATTAAGGGCATGAGTTTCAGGGCATGAGATTCAGGGCAGGAATTTCAGGGCATGTGATTCAGGGCAGGAGTTTCAGGGCATTTGATTCAGGGCATGAGTTTCAGAGCATGAGTTTCAGGGCAGGAGTTTCAGGGTATGAGATTACGGGCATGAGCTTCAGTGCATGAGATTCAGGGCTTGAGTTTCAGGGCATGAGGTTCAGGGCATGAGTTTCAGTGCATGAGATTCAGGGCATCAGTTTCAGGGCAGGAGTTTCAGTGCATGAGTTTCACGGCATGAGATTCAGTGCATGAGATTAAGGCATGAGTTTTAGGGTAGGTGTTTCAGTGCAAGAGTTTCAGGGCATGAGATTCAGGGTATGAGTTTCAGGGCAGGAATTTCAGGGCATGACATTCAGGGCATGAGTTTCAGGGCAGGAGATTCACGGCTTGAGTTTAAGGTCATGAGATTTAGCGCATGAGATTAGGTGCATGAGTTTCAGGGCAGAAGTATCAGGGCATGAGTTTCAGGGCAGGAGTTTCAGGGCATGTAATTCAGGGCATGAGTTTCAGTGCATGAGTTTCAGTGCATGAGTTTGAGGGCAGGAGTTTCAAGGCATGATTTTCAGGGCATGAGATTCCGGAAAGGAGTTTCAAGGCATGAGATTCAGGGCATGAGTTTCAGTGCATGAGTTTGAGGGCAGGAGTTTCAAGGCATGACATTCAGGTCATGAGTTTCAGGGCATGAGATTCATGGCAGGAATTTCAGGGCATGTGATTCAGATAATGAGTTTCTGGGCAGATGATTCAGGGCAGGAGTTTTAGGGCATGTGATTCAGGGCATGAGTTTCAGGGCAGGAGAATCTGGGCTTGAGTTTCGGGGCATGGGATTCAGGGCATGAGTTTCAGGGTATGAGTTTCAGTGCATGAGTTTGAGGGCATGAGATTCAGGGCATGAGTTTCAGGGCATGAGATTCAGGACAGGTGTTTCAAGGCATGAGATTCAGGGCATGAGTTTCAGTGTATGAGTTCGAGGGCAGGAGTTTCTAGGCATGAGATTCAGGGCATGAGATGCAGGGCAGGAATTTCAGGGAATGTGATTCAGATAATGAGTTTCTGGGCAGATGATTCAGGGCAGGAGTTTTAGGACATGTGATTCAGGGCATGAGTTTCAGTGCATGAGTTTCAGAGCAGGAGTTTCAAGGTATGAGATTTAGGACATGCGTTTCAGTGCATGAGATTCAGGGCTTGAGTTTCAGGGCATGAGGTTCAGGGCATGAGTTTCAGTGCATGAGATTCAGTGCATCAGTTTCAGGGCAGGAGTTTCAGTGCATGAATTTCACGGCATGAGATTCAGGGTATGAGATTTAGGGCATGAGTTTCAGGGTAGGTGTTTCAGTGCAAGAGTTTCAGGGCAGGAGATTCACGGCTTCAGTTTAAGGTCATGAGCTTTAGCGCATGAGATTCAGTGCATGAGTTTCAGTGCATGAGTTTGAGGGCAGGAGTATCAAGGCATGAGATTCAGGGCATGAGTTTCAGGGCAGGAGAATAAGGGCTTGAGTTTCAGGGCATGAGATTCAGGGCATGAGTTTCAGGGCATGAGCTTCAGGGCAGGAGTTTCAGGGCATGAGATTCAGTGCATGAGCTTCAGGGCATGAGATTCAGGACAGGAGTTTCAAGGCATGAGATTCAGGGCATGAGTTTCAGTGCATGAGTTTGAGGGCAGTAGTTTCAAGGCATGAGATTCTGGGCATGAGTTTTAGGGCATGTGATTCAGGGCAGGAGTTTCAGGGCATGTGATTCAGGGCAAGAATTTCAGAGCATGAGTTTCTGTGCAGGAGTTTCAGGGTATGAGATTTAGGGCATGAGCTTCAGTGCATGAGATTCAGGGCTTGAGTTTCAGGGCATGAGGTTCAGGGCGTGAGTTTCAGTGCATGAGATTCAGGGCATCAGTTTCAGGGCAGGAGTTTCAGTGCATGAGTTTCACGGCATGAGATTCAGTGCATGAGATTCAGGGCATGAGTTTCAGGGCAGGAATTTCAGGGCATGACATTCAGGGCATGAGTTTCAGGGCAGGAGATTCACGGCTTGAGTTTAAGGTCATGAGATTTAGCGCATGAGATTCAGTGTATGAGTTTCATGGCAGAAGTTTCAGGGCATGAGATTCAGGGCATGAGTTTCAGGGCAGAAGTTTCAGGGCACGAGCTTCCGGGCATGAGTTTCAGGGCAGGAGTTTCAGGGCATATAATTCAGGGCGTGAGATTCAGGATATGAGATTCATGGCATGAGTTTCAGTGCAGGAGTTTCAGTGCATGAGTTTCACGGCATGAGATTCAGTGCATGAGATTCAGGGCATGAGTTTCAGGGCAGGAATTTCAGGGCATGACATTCAGGGCATGAGTTTCAGGGCAGGAGATTCACGGCTTGAGTTTAAGGTCATGAGATTTAGCGCATGAGATTCAGTGTATGAGTTTCATGGCAGAAGTTTCAGGGCATGAGATTCAGGGCATGAGTTTCAGGGCAGAAGTTTCAGGGCACGAGCTTCCGGGCATGAGTTTCAGGGCAGGAGTTTCAGGGCATATAATTCAGGGCGTGAGATTCAGGATATGAGATTCATGGCATGAGTTTCAGTGCAGGAGTTTCAGTGCAGGAGTTTCAGGTCATGAGATTCAGGGCATGAGTTTCAGGGCATGAGATTCAGGACAGGTGTTTCAAGGCATGAGATTCAGGGCATGAGTTTCAGTGCATGAGTTCGAGGGCAGGAGTTTCAAGGCATGAGATTCAGGGCATGAGATTCAGGGCAGGAATTTTGGGGAATGTGATTCAGATAATGAGTTTCTGGGCAGATGATTCAGGGCAGGAGTTTTAGGACATGTGATTCAGGGTATGAGTTTCAAGGCAGGAGATTCAGGACAGGAGATTCAGGGCATGAGATTCTGGGTATGACTTTCAAGGCAGGTGTTTTAGGGCACGTATTTCAGTGCAGGAGTTTCAGGGCAGGAGATTCAGGGCATGAGTTTCAGAGCATGAGTTTGAGAGCAGGGTTTTCACGGCATGAGATTCAGGGCATGAGTTTCAGGGCATGGGTTTCAGGTCTGTGGTTTCAGGGCTTGAGATTCACGGCAGCAGTTTCAGGGCAGGAGATTCAGGGCAGGTGTTTCATTGCAAGAGTTCCAGGGCATGTCTTTCAGTGCATGAGTTTCAGGGCAGAAGTTTCAGAGCATGAGATTCAGGGCATGAGTTTCAGGGAAGGAGATTCACGGCTTGAGTTTAAGGTCATGAGATTTAGCGCATGAGATTCAGTGCATGAGTTTCAGGGCAGAAGTTTCAGGGCACGAGATTCAGGGCATGAGTTTCAGAGCAGGAGTTTCAGGGCATGTAATTCAGGGCGTGAGATTCAGGATATGAGATTTATGGCATGAGTTTCAGTGCATGAGTTCGAGGGCAGGAGTTTCAGGGCATGAGATTCAGGGCATGAGATTCAGGGCAGGAATTTCAGGGAATGTGATTCAGATAATGAGTTTCAGGGCAGGAGATTCACGGCTTGAGTTTAAGGTCATGAGATTTAGCGCATGAGATTAGGTGCATGAGTTTCAGGGCAGAAGTATCAGGGCATGAGTTTCAGGGCAGGAGTTTCAGGGCATGTAATTCAGGGCATGAGTTTCAGTGCATGAGTTTCAGTGCATGAGTTTGAGGGCAGGAGTTTCAAGGCATGATTTTCAGGGCATGAGATTCCGGAAAGGAGTTTCAAGGCATGAGATTCAGGGCATGAGTTTCAGTGCATGAGTTTGAGGGCAGGAGTTTCAAGGCATGACATTCAGGTCATGAGTTTCAGGGCATGAGATTCATGGCAGGAATTTCAGGGCATGTGATTCAGATAATGAGTTTCTGGGCAGATGATTCAGGGCAGGAGTTTTAGGGCATGTGATTCAGGGCATGAGTTTCAGGGCAGGAGAATCTGGGCTTGAGTTTCGGGGCATGGGATTCAGGGCATGAGTTTCAGGGTATGAGTTTCAGTGCATGAGTTTGAGGGCATGAGATTCAGGGCATGAGTTTCAGGGCATGAGATTCAGGACAGGTGTTTCAAGGCATGAGATTCAGGGCATGAGTTTCAGTGTATGAGTTCGAGGGCAGGAGTTTCTAGGCATGAGATTCAGGGCATGAGATGCAGGGCAGGAATTTCAGGGAATGTGATTCAGATAATGAGTTTCTGGGCAGATGATTCAGGGCAGGAGTTTTAGGACATGTGATTCAGGGCATGAGTTTCAGTGCATGAGTTTCAGAGCAGGAGTTTCAAGGTATGAGATTTAGGACATGCGTTTCAGTGCATGAGATTCAGGGCTTGAGTTTCAGGGCATGAGGTTCAGGGCATGAGTTTCAGTGCATGAGATTCAGTGCATCAGTTTCAGGGCAGGAGTTTCAGTGCATGAATTTCACGGCATGAGATTCAGGGTATGAGATTTAGGGCATGAGTTTCAGGGTAGGTGTTTCAGTGCAAGAGTTTCAGGGCAGGAGATTCACGGCTTCAGTTTAAGGTCATGAGCTTTAGCGCATGAGATTCAGTGCATGAGTTTCAGTGCATGAGTTTGAGGGCAGGAGTATCAAGGCATGAGATTCAGGGCATGAGTTTCAGGGCAGGAGAATAAGGGCTTGAGTTTCAGGGCATGAGATTCAGGGCATGAGTTTCAGGGCATGAGCTTCAGGGCAGGAGTTTCAGGGCATGAGATTCAGTGCATGAGCTTCAGGGCATGAGATTCAGGACAGGAGTTTCAAGGCATGAGATTCAGGGCATGAGTTTCAGTGCATGAGTTTGAGGGCAGGAGTTTCAAGGCATGAGATTCTGGGCATGAGTTTTAGGGCATGTGATTCAGGGCAGGAGTTTCAGGGCATGTGATTCAGGGCAAGAATTTCAGAGCATGAGTTTCTGTGCAGGAGTTTCAGGGTATGAGATTTAGGGCATGAGCTTCAGTGCATGAGATTCAGGGCTTGAGTTTCAGGGCATGAGGTTCAGGGCGTGAGTTTCAGTGCATGAGATTCAGGGCATCAGTTTCAGGGCAGGAGTTTCAGTGCATGAGTTTCACGGCATGAGATTCAGTGCATGAGATTCAGGGCATGAGTTTCAGGGCAGGAATTTCAGGGCATGACATTCAGGGCATGAGTTTCAGGGCAGGAGATTCACGGCTTGAGTTTAAGGTCATGAGATTTAGCGCATGAGATTCAGTGTATGAGTTTCATGGCAGAAGTTTCAGGGCATGAGATTCAGGGCATGAGTTTCAGGGCAGAAGTTTCAGGGCACGAGCTTCCGGGCATGAGTTTCAGGGCAGGAGTTTCAGGGCATATAATTCAGGGCGTGAGATTCAGGATATGAGATTCATGGCATGAGTTTCAGTGCAGGAGTTTCAGTGCAGGAGTTTCAGGTCATGAGATTCAGGGCATGAGTTTCAGGGCATGAGATTCAGGACAGGTGTTTCAAGGCATGAGATTCAGGGCATGAGTTTCAGTGCATGAGTTCGAGGGCAGGAGTTTCAAGGCATGAGATTCAGGGCATGAGATTCAGGGCAGGAATTTTGGGGAATGTGATTCAGATAATGAGTTTATGGGCAGATGATTCAGGGCAGGAGTTTTAGGACATGTGATTCAGGGTATGAGTTTCAAGGCAGGAGATTCAGGACAGGAGATTCAGGGCATGAGATTCTGGGTATGACTTTCAAGGCAGGTGTTTTAGGGCACGTATTTCAGTGCAGGAGTTTCAGGGCAGGAGATTCAGGGCATGAGTTTCAGAGCATGAGTTTGAGAGCAGGGTTTTCACGGCATGAGATTCAGGGCATGAGTTTCAGGGCATGGGTTTCAGGTCTGTGGTTTCAGGGCTTGAGATTCACGGCAGCAGTTTCAGGGCAGGAGATTCAGGGCAGGTGTTTCATTGCAAGAGTTCCAGGGCATGTCTTTCAGTGCATGAGTTTCAGGGCAGAAGTTTCAGAGCATGAGATTCAGGGCATGAGTTTCAGGGAAGGAGATTCACGGCTTGAGTTTAAGGTCATGAGATTTAGCGCATGAGATTCAGTGCATGAGTTTCAGGGCAGAAGTTTCAGGGCACGAGATTCAGGGCATGAGTTTCAGAGCAGGAGTTTCAGGGCATGTAATTCAGGGCGTGAGATTCAGGATATGAGATTCATGGCATGAGTTTCAGTGCATGAGTTCGAGGGCAGGAGTTTCAGGGCATGAGATTCAGGGCATGAGATTCAGGGCAGGAATTTCAGGGAATGTGATTCAGATAATGAGTTTCTGGGCAGATGATTCAGGGCAGGAGTTTTAGGACATGTGATTCAGGGCATGAGTTTCAGTGCATGAGTTTCAGGGCAGGAGTTTCAGGGTATGAGATTTAGGACCTGAGTTTCAGTGCATGAGATTCAGGGCTTGAGTTTCAGGGCATGAGGTTCAGGGCATGAGTTTCAGTGCATGAGATTCAGTGCATCAGTTTCAGGGCAGGAGTTTCAGTGCATGAATTTCACGGCATGAGATTCAGGGTATGAGATTCAGGGCATGAGTTTCAGGGTAGGTGTTTCAGTGCAAGATTTTCAGGGCAGGAGATTCACGGCTTGAGTTTAAGGTCATGAGCTTTAGCGCATGAGATTCAGTGCATGAGTTTCAGTGCATGAGTTTGAGGGCAGGAGTATCAAGGCATGAGATTCAGGGCATGAGTTTCAGGGCAGGAGAATAAGGGCTTGAGTTTCAGGGCATGAGATTCAGGGCATGAGTTTCAGGGCAAGAGCTTCAGGGCAGGAGTTTCAGGGCATGAAATTCAGGGCGTGAGTTTCAGGGCATGAGTTTCAGTGCATGAGTTTGAGGGCAGGAGTTTCAAGGCATGATTTTCAGGGCATGAGATTCCGGACAGGAGTTTCAAGGCATGAGATTCAGGGCATGAGTTTCAGTGCATGAGTTTGAGGGCAGGAGTTTCAAGGCATGACATTCAGGTCATGAGTTTCAGGGCATGAGATTCATGGCAGGAATTTCAGGGCATGTGATTCAGATAATGAGTTTCTGGGCAGATGATTCAGGGCAGGAGTTTTAGGGCATGTGATTCAGGGCATGAGTTTCAGGGCAGGAGAATCTGGGCTTGAGTTTCGGGGCATGGGATTCAGTGCATGAGTTTGAGGGCATGAGATTCAGGGCATGAGTTTCAGGGCATGAGATTCAGGACAGGTGTTTCAAGGCATGAGATTCAGGGCATGAGTTTCAGTGTATGAGTTCGAGGGCAGGAGTTTCTAGGCATGAGATTCAGGGCATGAGATGCAGGGCAGGAATTTCAGGGAATGTGATTCAGATAATGAGTTTCTGGGCAGATGATTCAGGGCAGGAGTTTTAGGACATGTGATTCAGGGCATGAGTTTCAGTGCATGAGTTTCAGAGCAGGAGTTTCAGGGTATGAGATTTAGGACATGCGTTTCAGTGCATGAGATTCAGGGCTTGAGTTTCAGGGCATGAGGTTCAGGGCATGAGTTTCAGTGCATGAGATTCAGTGCATCAGTTTCAGGGCAGGAGTTTCAGTGCATGAATTTCACGGCATGAGATTCAGGGTATGAGATTTAGGGCATGAGTTTCAGGGTAGGTGTTTCAGTGCAAGAGTTTCAGGGCAGGAGATTCACGGCTTCAGTTTAAGGTCATGAGCTTTAGCGCATGAGATTCAGTGCATGTGTTTCAGTGCATGAGTTTGAGGGCAGGAGTATCAAGGCATGAGATTCAGGGCATGAGTTTCAGGGCAGGAGAATAAGGGCTTGAGTTTCAGGGCATGAGATTCAGGGCATGAGTTTCAGGGCATGAGCTTCAGGGCAGGAGTTTCAGGGCATGAGATTCAGTGCATGAGCTTCAGGGCATGAGATTCAGGACAGGAGTTTCAAGGCATGAGATTCAGGGCATGAGTTTCAGTGCATGAGTTTTAGGGCAGGAGTTTCAAGGCATGAGATTCTGGGCATGAGTTTTAGGGCATGTGATTCAGGGCAGGAGTTTCAGGGCATGTGATTCAGGGCAAGAATTTCAGAGCATGAGTTTCAGTGCAGGAGTTTCAGGGTATGAGATTTAGGGCATGAGCTTCAGTGCATGAGATTCAGGGCTTGAGTTTCAGGGCATGAGGTTCAGGGCGTGAGTTTCAGTGCATGAGATTCAGGGCATCAGTTTCAGGGCAGGAGTTTCAGTGCATGAGTTTCACGGCATGAGATTCAGTGCATGAGATTCAGGGCATGAATTTCAGGGCAGGAATTTCAGGGCATGACATTCAGGGCATGAGTTTCAGGGCAGGAGATTCACGGCTTGAGTTTAAGGTCATGAGATTTAGCGCATGAGATTCAGTGTATGAGTTTCATGGCAGAAGTTTCAGGGCATGAGATTCAGGGCATGAGTTTCAGGGCAGGAGAATAAGGGCTTGAGTTTCAGGGCTTGAGATTCAGGGCATGAGTTTCAGGGCATGAGTTTCAGGGCAGGAGTTTCAGGGCATGTAATTCAGGGCGTGAGTTTCAGTGCATGAGTTTCAGAGCGTGAGTTTGAGGGCAGGAGTTTCAAGGCATGAGATTCAGGGCATGAGATTCAGGACAGGAGTTTCAAGTCATGAGTTTCAGGGCAGAAGTTTCAGGGCACGAGCTTCCGGGCATGAGTTTCAGGGCAGGAGTTTCAGGGCATATAATTCAGGGCGTGAGATTCAGGATATGAGATTCATGGCATGAGTTTCAGTGCAGGAGTTTCAGTGCAGGAGTTTCAGGTCATGAGATTCAGGGCATGAGTTTCAGGGCATTAGATTCAGGACAGGTGTTTCAAGGCATGAGATTCAGGGCATGAGTTTCAGTGCATGAGTTCGAGGGCAGGAGTTTCAAGGCATGAGATTCAGGGCAGGAATTTTGGGGAATGTGATTCAGATAATGAGTTTCTGGGCAGATGATTCAGGGCAGGAGTTTTAGGACATGTGATTCAGGGTATGAGTTTCAAGGCAGGAGATTCAGGACAGGAGATTCAGGGCATGAGATTCTGGGTATGACTTTCAAGGCAGGTGTTTTAGGGCACGTATTTCAGTGCAGGAGTTTCAGGGCAGGAGATTCAGGGCATGAGTTTCAGAGCATGAGTTTGAGAGCAGGGTTTTCACGGCATGAGATTCAGGGCATGAGTTTCAGGGCATGGGTTTCAGGTCTGTGGTTTCAGGGCTTGAGATTCACGGCAGCAGTTTCAGGGCAGGAGATTCAGGGCAGGTGTTTCATTGCAAGAGTTCCAGGGCATGTCTTTCAGTGCATGAGTTTCAGGGCAGAAGTTTCAGAGCATGAGATTCAGGGCATGAGTTTCAGGGAAGGAGATTCACGGCTTGAGTTTAAGGTCATGGGATTTAGCGCATGAGATTCAGTGCATGAGTTTCAGGGCAGAAGTTTCAGGGCACGAGATTCAGGGCATGAGTTTCAGAGCAGGAGTTTCAGGGCATGTAATTCAGGGCGTGAGATTCAGGATATGAGATTCATGGCATGAGTTTCAGTGCATGAGTTCGAGGGCAGGAGTTTCAGGGCATGAGATTCAGGGCATGAGATTCAGGGCAGGAATTTCAGGGAATGTGATTCAGATAATGAGTTTCTGGGCAGATGATTCAGGGCAGGAGTTTTAGGACATGTGATTCAGGGCATGAGTTTCAGTGCATGAGTTTCAGGGCAGGAGTTTCAGGGTATGAGATTTAGGACCTGAGTTTCAGTGCATGAGATTCAGGGCTTGAGTTTCAGGGCATGAGGTTCAGGGCATGAGTTTCAGTGCATGAGATTCAGTGCATCAGTTTCAGGGCAGGAGTTTCAGTGCATGAATTTCACGGCATGAGATTCAGGGTATGAGATTCAGGGCATGAGTTTCAGGGTAGGTGTTTCAGTGCAAGATTTTCAGGGCAGGAGATTCACGGCTTGAGTTTAAGGTCATGAGCTTTAGCGCATGAGATTCAGTGCATGAGTTTCAGTGCATGAGTTTGAGGGCAGGAGTATCAAGGCATGAGATTCAGGGCATGAGTTTCAGGGCAGGAGAATAAGGGCTTGAGTTTCAGGGCATGAGATTCAGGGCATGAGTTTCAGGGCATGAGCTTCAGGGCAGGAGTTTCAGGGCATGAAATTCAGGGCGTGAGTTTCAGGGCAGGAGAATAACGGCTTGAGTTTCAGGGCATGATATTCAGGGCATGAGTTTCAGGGCATGAGCTTCAGGGCAGGAGTTTCAGTGCAGGAGTTTCAGGGCATGAGATTCAGTGCATGAGTTTCAGGGCATGAGATTCAGGACAGGAGTTTCAAGGCATGAGATTCAGGGCATGAGTTTCAGTGCATGAGTTTAAGAGCAGGAGTTTCAAGGCATGAGATTAAGGGCATGAGTTTCAGGGCATGAGATTCATGGCAGGAATTTCAGGGCATGTGATTCAGGGCAGGAGTTTCAGGGCATGTGATTCAGGGCATGAGTTTCAGAGCATGAGTTTCAGGGCAGGAGTTTCAGGGTATGAGATTTAGGGCATCAGCTTCAGTGCATGAGATTCAGGGCTTGAGATTCAGGGCATGAGGTTCAGGGCATGAGTTTCAGTGCCTGAGATTCAGGGCATCAGTTTCAGGGCAGGAGTTTCAGTGCATGAGTTTCACGTCATGAGATTCAGTGCATGAGATTAAGGCAGGAGTTTTAGGGTAGGTGTTTCAGTGTAAGAGTTTCAGGGCATGAGATTCAGGGCATGAGTTTCAGGGCAGGAATTTCAGGGCATGACATTCAGGGCATGAGTTTCAGTGCAGGAGATTCACGGCTTGAGTTTAAGGTCATGAGATTTAGCGCATGAGATTCAGTGTGTGAGTTTCATGGCAGAAGTTTCAGGGCATGAGATTCAGGGCATGAGTTTCACGGCAGGAGAATAAGTGCTTGAGTTTCAGGGCATGAGATTCAGGGCATGATTTTCAGGGCATGAGATTCAGGACAGGAGTTTCAAGGCATGAGATTCAGGGCATGAGTTTCAGTGCATGAGTTTGAGGGCAGGAGTTTCAAGGCATGAGATTCAGGGCATGAGTGTCAGGGCATGAGATTCATGGCAGGAATTTCAGGGCATGTGATTCAGATAATGAGTTTCTGGGCAGATGATTCAGGGCAGGAGTTTTAGGGCATGTGATTCAGGGCATGAGTTTCAGGGCAGGAGAATCTGGGCTTGAGTTTCAGGGCATGGGATTCAGGGCATGAGTTTCAGGGTATGAGATTCAGGACAGCAGTTTCAAGGCATGAGATTCAGGGCATGAGTTTCAGTGCATGAGTTTCAGTGCATGAGTTTGAGGGCATGAGATTCAGGGCATGAGTTTCAGGGCATGAGATTCAGGACAGGTGTTTCAAGGCATGAGATTCAGGGCATGAGTTTCTGTGCATGAGTTCGAGGGAAGGAGTTTCAAGGCATGAGATTCAGGGCATGAGATGCAGGGCAGGAATTTCAGGGAATGTGATTCAGATAATGAGTTTCTGGGCAGATGATTCAGGGCAGGAGTTTTAGGACATGTGATTCAGGGCATGAGTTTCAGTGCATGAGTTTCAGGGCAGGAGTTTCAGGGTATGAGATTTAGGACATGAGTTTCAGTGCATGAGATTCAGGGCTTGAGTTTCTGGGCATGAGGTTCAGGGCATGAGTTTCAGTGCATGAGATTCAGTGCATCAGTTTCAGGGCAGGAGTTTCAGTGCATGAATTTCACGGCATGAGATTCAGGGTATGAGATTCAGGGCATGAGTTTCAGGGTAGGTGTTTCAGTGCAAGAGTTTCAGGGCAGGAGATTCACGGCTTGAGTTTAAGGTCATGAGCTTTAGCGCATGAGATTCAGTGCATGAGTTTCAGTGCATGAGTTTGAGGGCAGGAGTATCAAGGCATGAGATTCAGGGCATGAGTTTCAGGGCAGGAGAATAAGGGCTTGAGTTTCAGGGCATGAGATTCAGGGCATGAGTTTCAGGGCATGAGCTTCAGGGCAGGAGTTTCAGGGCATGAAATTCAGGGCGTGAGTTTCGGTATATGAGATTCATCGCATGAGTTTCAGTGCAGGAGTTTCAGGGCATGAGATTCAGTGCATGAGTTTCAGGGCATGAGATTCAGGACAGGAGTTTCAAAGCATGAGATTCAGGGCATGAGTTTCAGTGCATGAGTTTGAGGGCAGGAGTTTCAATTCATGAGATTCTGGGCATGAGTTTCAGGGCATGAGATTCAGGGCAGGAATTTCAGGGCATGTGATTCAGGGCAGGAGTTTCAGGGCATGTGATTCAGGGCAAGAGTTTCAGAGCATGAGTTTCAGTGCAGGAGTTTCAGGGTATGAGATTTAGGGCATGAGCTTCAGTGTATGAGATTCAGGGCTTGAGTTTCAGGGCATGAGGTTCAGGGCATGAGTTTCAGTGCATGAGATTCAGGGCATCAGTTTCAGGGCAGGAGTTTCAGTGCATAGTTTCACGGCATGAGATTCAGTGCATGAGATTCAGGGCATGAGTTTTAGGGTAGGTGTTTCAGTGCAAGAGTTTCAGGGCATGAGATTCAGGGCATGAGTTTCAGGGCAGGAATTTCAGGGCATGACATTCAGGGCATGAGTTTCAGGGCAGGAGATTCACGGCTTGAGTTTAAGGTCATGAGATTTAGCGCATGAGATTCAGTGTATGAGTTTCATGGCAGAAGTTTCAGGGCATGAGATTCAGGGCATGAGTTTCAGGGCTGGAGAATAAGGGCTTGAGTTTCAGGGCATGAGATTCTGGGCATGAGTTTCAGGGCATGAGTTTCAGGGCAGGAGTTTCAGGGCATGTAATTCAGGGCGTGAGTTTCAGTGCATGAGTTTCATTGCATGAGATTGAGGGCAGCAGTTTCAAGGCATGAGATTCAGGGCATGAGATTCAGGACAGGAGTTTCAAGGCATGAGATTCAGGGCATGAGTTTCAGTGCATGAGTTTCAGTGCATGAGTTTGAGGGCAGGAGTTTCAAGGCATGAGATTAAGGGCATGAGTTTCAGGGCATGAGATTCATGGCAGGAATTTCAGGGCACGTGATTCAGATAATGAGTTTCTGGGCAGATGATTCAGGGCAGGAGTTTTAGGGCATGTGATTCAGGGCATGAGTTTCAGGGCAGGACAATCTGGGCTTGAGTTTCAGGGCATGGGATTCAGGGCATGAGTTTCAGGGTATGAGATTCAGGACAGGAGTTTCAAGGCATGAGATTCAGGGCATGAGTTTCAGTGCATGAGTTTCAGTGCATGAGTTTGAGGGCATGAGATTCAGGGCAGGAATTTCAGGGCATGTGATTCAGATAATGAGTTTCTGTGCAGATGATTCAGGGCAGGAGTTTTAGGGCATGTGATGCAGGGCATGAGCTTCAGTGCATGAGTTTCAGGGCAGGAGTTTCAGCGTATGAGGTTCAGGGAATCAGTGTCAGTGCATGAGATTCAGAGCATCAGTTTCAGGGCAGGAGTTTCAGTGCATGAGTTTCGCGGCATGAGATTCAGGGCATGAGGTTCAGGGCATGAGTTTTAGGGTAGGTGTTTCAGTGCAAGAGTTTCAGGGCATGAGATTCAGGGCATGAGTATCAGGGCAAGAATTTCAGGGCATGAGATTCAGGGGATGTGTTTTAGGGCAGGTGTTTCAGTGCAAGAGTTTGAGGGCATGAGATTCCGGGCATGAGTTTCAAGGCAGGAGATTCAGGGCAGGAGATTCAGGGCATGAGATTCGGGTTTGAGTTTCAAGGCAGGTGTTTTAGGGCACGTATTTCAGTGCAGGAGTTTCAAGGCATGAAAGTCAGGGCATGAGTGTCAGGGCATGAGATTCAGGGAAGGAATTTCAGGGCATGTGATTCAGATAATGAGTTTCTGTGCAGATGATTCAGGGCAAGGATTTTTAGAGCATGTGATTCAGGGCATGAGTTTCAGTGCATGAGTTTCAGGGCAGGAGTTTCAGGGTATGAGATTTAGGGCATGAGTTTCAGTGCATGAGTTTCAGTGCATGAGTTTGAGGGCAAGAGTATCAAGGCATGAGATTCAGGGCATGAGTTTCAGGGCAGGAGAATAAGGGCTTGAGTTTCAGGGCATGAGATTCAGGGCATGAGTTTCAGGGCATGAGCTTCAGGGCAGGAGTTTCACGCATGAAATTCAGGGCGTGAGTTTCAGGGCAGGAGAATAAGGGCTTGAGTTTCAGGGCATGATATTCAGGGCATGAGTTTCAGGGCATGAGCTTCAGGGCAGGAGTTTCAGGGCATGAAATTCAGGGCGTGAGTTTCGGGATATGAGATTCATCGCATGAGTTTCAGTGCAGGAGTTTCAGGGCATGAGATTCAGTGCATGAGTTTCAGGGCATGAGATTCTGGGCATGAGTTTCAGGGCATGAGATTCAGGGCAGGAATTTCAGGGCATGTGATTCAGGGCAGGAGTTTCAGGGCATGTGATTCAGGGCAAGAGTTTCAGAGCATGAGTTTCAGTGCCGGAGTTTCAGGGTATGAGATTTAGGGCATGAGCTTCAGTGCATGAGATTCAGGGCTTGAGTTTCAGGGCATGAGGTTCAGGGCATGAGTTTCAGTGCATGAGATTCAGGGCATCAGTTTCAGGGCAGGAGTTTCAGTGCATAATTTCACGGCATGAGATTCAGTGCATGAGATTCAGGGCATGAGTTTTAGGGTAGGTGTTTCAGTGCAAGAGTTTCAGGGCATGAGATTCAGGGCATGAGTTTCAGGGCAGGAATTTCAGGGCATGACATTCAGGGCATGAGTTTCAGGGCAGGAGATTCACGGCTTGAGTTTAAGGTCATGAGATTTAGCGCATGAGATTCAGTGTATGAGTTTCATGGCAGAAGTTTCAGGGCATGAGATTCAGGGCATGAGTTTCAGGGCAGGAGAATAAGGGCTTGAGTTTCAGGGCATGAGATTCTGGGCATGAGTTTCAGGGCATGAGTTTCAGGGCAGGAGTTTCAGGGCATGTAATTCAGGAAGTGAGTTTCAGTGTATGAGTTTCAGTGCATGAGTTTGAGGGCAGGAGTTTCAAGGCATGAGATTCAGGGCATGAGATTCAGGACAGGAGCTTCAAGGCATGAGATTCAGGGCATGAGTTTCAGTGCATGAGTTTCAGTGCATGAGTTTGAGGGCAGGAGTTTCAAGGCATGAGATTCAGGGCATGAGTTTCAGGGCATGAGATTCATGGCAGGAATTTCAGGGCATGTGATTCAGATAATGAGTTTCTGGGCAGATGATTCAGGGCAGGAGTTTTAGGGCATGTGATTCAGGGCATGAGTTTCAGGGCAGGAGAATCTGGGCTTGAGTTTCAGGGCATGGGATTCAGGGCATGAGTTTCAGGGTATGAGATTCAGGACAGGAGTTTCAAGGCATGAGATTCAGGGCATGAGTTTCAGTGCATGAGTTTCAGTGCATGAGTTTGAGGGCATGAGATTCAGGGCAGGAATTTCAGGGCCTGTGATTCAGATAATGAGTTTCTGTGCAGATGATTCAGGGCAGGAGTTTTAGGGCATGTGATGCAGGGCATGAGCTTCAGTGCATGAGTTTCAGGTCAGGAGTTTCAGGGTATGAGGTTCAGGGCATCAGTGTCAGTGCATGAGATTCAGAGCATCAGTTTCAGGGCAGGAGTTTCAGTGCATGAGTTTCGCGGCATGAGATTCAGGGCATGAGGTTCAGGGCATGAGTTTTAGGGTAGGTGTTTCAGTGCAAGAGTTTCACCGCATGAGATTCAGGGCATGAGTATCAGGGCAAGAATTTCAGGGCATGAGATTCAGGGCATGTGTTTTAGGGCAGGTGTTTCAGTGCAGGAGTTTGAGGGCATGAGATTCAGGGCATGAGTTTCAAGGCAGGAGATTCAGGGCAGGAGATTCAGGGCATGAGATTCGGGGCTTGAGTTTCAAGGCAGGAGTTTTAGGGCACGTATTTCAGTGCAGGAGTTTCAAGGCATGAAATTCAGGGCATGAGTGTCAGGGCATGAGATTCAGGGAAGGAATTTCAGGGCATGTGATTCAGATAATGAGTTTCTGTGCAGATGATTCAGGGCAGGATTTTTAGGGCATGTGATTCAGGGCATGAGTTTCAGTGCATGAGTTTCAGGGCAGGAGTTTCAGGGTATGAGATTTAGGGCATGAGTTTCAGTGCATGAGATTCAGGGCTTGAGTTTCAGGGCATGAGGTTCAGGGCATGAGTGTCAGTGCATGAGATTCAGGGCATCAGATTCAGGGCAGGAGTTTCAGTGCAAGAGTTTCTGGGCATGAGATTCAGGGCATAAGTTTCAGGGGAGGAATTTCAGGGCATGTGCTTTAGGGCAGGTGTTTCAGTGCAAGAGTTTGAGGGCATGAGATTCAAGGCATGAGTTTCAAGGCAGGAGATTCAGGGCAGGAGATTCAGGGCATGAGATTCGGGGCATGAGTTTCAAGGCAGGTGTTTTAGGGCACGTATTTCAGTGCAGGAGTTTCAGGGCAGGAGATTCAGAGCATGAGTTTCAGTGCATGAGTTTGAGGGCAGGAGTTTCACGGCATGAGATTCAGGTCATGAGTTTCAGGGCATGAGTTTCAGGTCATGGGTTTCAGGTCTGTGGTTTCAGGGCAGGAGATTCAGGGCCGGTGTTTCAGTGCAAGAGTTTCAGTGCAAGAGTTTCAGGGTATGTCTTTCAGTGCATGAGTTTCAGGGCAGGATTTTCAGAGCATGAGATTCAGGGCATGAGTTTCAGGGCAGGAGATTCACGGCTTGAGATTAAGGTCATGAGATTTAGCGCATGAGATTCAGTGCATGAGTTTGAGGGCAGGAGTTTCAAGGCATGAAATTCAGGACATGAGTTTCAGGGCATGAGATTCAGGGCAGGAACTTCAGGGCATGTGATTCAGATAATGAGTTTCTGGGCAGATGATTCAGGGCAGGAGTTTTAGGGCATGTGATTCAGGGCATGAATTTCAGTGCATGAGATTCAGGGCATCAGTTTCAGGGCAGGAGTTTCAGTGCATGAATTTCACGGCATGAGATTCAGGGCATGAGATACAGGGCATGAGTTTTTGGGTAGGTGTTTCAGTGCAAGAGTTTCAGGGCATGAGATTCAGGGCATGAGTTTCAGGTCAGGAATTTCAGGGCATGACATTCAGGGCATGAGTTTCAGGGCAGGAGATTCAGGGGATGAGTTTCAGGGCAGGAATTTCAGGGCATGACATTCAGGGCATGTGTTTCAGGGCAGGAGATTCAAGGCTTGAGTTTAAGGTCATGAGATTTAGCGCATGAGATTCAGTGCATGAGTTTCAGTGCATGAGTTTGAGGGCAGGAGTATCAAGGCATGAGATTCAGGGCATAAGTTTCAGGGCAGGAGAATAAGGGCTTGAGTTTCAGGATATGAGATTCAGGGCATGAGTTTCAGGGCAGGAGTTTCAGGGCATGTAATTCAGGGCGTGAGTTTCAGGATATGAGATTCATGGCATGAGTTTCAGTGCAGGAGTTTCAGGGCATGAGATTCAGGGCATGAGTTTCAGGGCATGAGTTTCAGGGCAGGAGTTTCAAGGCATGAGATTCAGGGCATGAGTTTCACTGCATGAGTTTCAGTGCATGAGTTTGAGGGAAGGAGTTTCAAGGCATGAGATTCAGGGCATGAGTTTCAGGGCATGAGCTTCAGGGCAGGAGTTTCAGGGCATGAAATTCAGGGCGTGAGTTTCAGGGCAGGAGAATAAGGGCTTGAGTTTCAGGGCATTATATTTAGGGCATGAGTTTCAGGGCATGAGCTTCAGGGCTGGAGTTTCAGGGCATGAAATTCAGGGCGTGAGTTTCGGCATATGAGATTCATGGCATGAGTTTCAGTGCAGGAGTTTCAGGGCATGAGATTCAGTGCATGAGTTTCAGGGCATGAGATTCAGGACAGGAGTTTCAAGGCATGAGATTCAGGGCATGAGTTTCAGTGCATGAGTTTGAGGGCAGGAGTTTCAAGGCATGAGATTCAGGGCATGAGTTTCAGGGCATGAGATTCAGGGCAGGAATTTCAGGGCATGTGATTCAGGGCAGGAGTTTCAGGGCATGTGATTCAGGGCATGAGTTTCAGAGCATGAGTTTCAGGGCAGGAGTTTCAGGGTATGAGATTTAGGGCATGAGCTTCAGTACAAGAGATTCAGGGCTTGAGCTTCAGGGCATGAGGTTCAGGGCATGAGTTTCAGTGCATGAGATTCAGGGCATCAGTTTCAGGGCAGGCGGTTCAGTGCATGAGTTTCACGGAATGAGATTCAGTACATGAGATTCAGGGCATGAGTTTTAGGGTAGGTGTTTCAGTGCAAGAGTTTCAGGGCATGAGATTCAGGGCATGAGTTTCAGGGCAGGAATTTCAGGGCATGACATTCAGGGCATGAGTTTCAGGGCAGGAGATTCACGGCTTGAGTTTAAGGTCATGAGATTTAGCGCATGAGATTCAGTGTATGATTTTCATGGCAGAAGTTTCAGGGCATGAGATTCAGGGCATGAGTTTCAGGGCAGGAGAATAAGGGCTTGAGTTTCAGGGCATGAGATTCAGGGCATGAGTTTCAGGGCATGAGTTTCCGGGCAGGAGTTTCAGGGCATGTAATTCAGGGCATGAGTTTCAGTGCATGAGTTTCAGTGCATGAGTTTGAGGGCAGGAGTTTCAAGACATGAGATTCAGTGCATGAGATTCAGGGCTTGAGTTTCAGGGCATGAGGTTCAGGGCATGAATTTCAGTGCATGAGATTCAGGGCATCAGTTTCAGGGCAGGAGTTTCAGTGCATGAATTTCACGGCATGAGATTCAGGGCATGAGATACAGGGCATGAGTTTTAGGGTAGGTGTTTCAGTGCAAGAGTTTCAGGGCATGAGATTCAGGGCATGAGTTTCAGGTCAGGAATTTCCGGGCGTGACATTCAGGGCATGAGTTTCAGGGCAGGAGATTCAGGGCATGAGTTTCAGGGCAGGAATTTCAGGGCATGACATTCAGGGCATGTGTTTCAGGGCAGGAGATTCAAGGCTTGAGTTTAAGGTCATGAGATTTAGCGCATGAGATTCAGTGCATGAGTTTCAGTGCATGAGTATCAAGGCATGAGATTCAGGGTATTAATTTCAGGGCATGTGATTCAGATAATGAGTTTCTGGGCAGATGATTCAGGACAGTAGTTTTAGGGCATGTGATTCAGGCCATGAGTTTCAGAGCATGAGTTTCAGGGCAGGAGTTTCAGGGTATGAGATTTAGGGCATGAGCTTCAGTACATGAGATTCAGGGCTTGAGTTTCAGGGCATGAGGTTCAGGGCATGAGTTTCAGTGCATGAGATTCAGGGCATCAGTTTCAGGGCAGGAGTTTCAGTGCATGAGTTTCACGGCATGAGATTCAGGGTATGAGTTTCAGGGCAGGAATTTCAGGGCATGACATTCAGGGCAGGAGATTCACGGCTTGAGTTTAAGGTCATGAGATTTAGCGCATGAGATTCAGTGCATGAGTTTCAGGGCAGAAGTTTCAGGGCATGAGATTCAGGGCATGAGTTTCAGGGCTGGAGAATAAGGGCTTCAGTTCAGGGCAAGAGATTCAGGGCATGAGTTTCAGGGCATGAGTTTCAGGACAGGAGTTTCAGGGTATGTAATTCAGGGAGTGAGTTTCAGTGCATGAGTTTCAGTGCATGAGTTTGAGGGCAGGAGTTTCAAGGCATGAGATTCAGGGCATGAGTTTCAGGATATGAGATTCATGGCATGATATTCAGGGCAGCAGTTTCAGGGCATGATGTTCAGGACATGAGTTTCAGTGCAGTAGTTTCAGTGCATGAGATTCAGGGCATGAGTTTCAGGGCAGGAGATTCACGGCTTGAGTTTAAGGTCATGAGATTTAGCGCATGAGATTCAGTGCATGAGTTTCAGGGCAGAAGTTTCAGGGCATGAGATTCAGGGCATGAGTTTCAGGGCATGAGTTTCAGTGCAGGAGTTTCAGGGCATGAGATTCAGGGCATGAGTTTCAGGGCATGAGATTCAGGACAGGAGTTTCAAGGCATTGCATTCAGGGCATGAGTTTCAGTGCAAGAATTTCAGGGCATGACATTCAGGGCATAAGTTTCAGGGCAGGAGATTCAAGGCTTGAGTTTAAGGTCATGAGATTTAGCGCATGAGATTCAGTGCATGAGTTTCAGTGCGTGAATTTGAGGGCAGGAGTATCAAGGCATGAGATTCAGGGCATGAGTTTCAGGGCAGGAGAATAAGGGCTTGAGTTTCAGGGCATGAGATTCAGGGCATGAGTTTCAGGGCATGAGATTCAGGACAGGAGTTTCAAGGCATGAGATTCAGGGCATGAGTTTCAGGGCATGAGATTCATGGCAGGAATTTCAGGGCATGTGATTCAGATAATGAGTTTCTGGGCAGATGATTCAGGGCAGGAGTTTTAGGGCATGTGATTCATGGCATGAGTTTCAGGGCAGGAGAATCAGGGCTTGAGTTTCAGGGCATGGGATTCAGGGCATGAGTTTCCGGGTATGAGATTCAGGACAGCAGTTTCAAGGCATGAGCTTCAGGGCATGAGTTTCAGTGCATGAGTTTCAGTGCATGAGTTTGAGGGCATGAGATTCAGGGCAGGAATTTCAGGGCATGTGATTCACATAATGAGTTTCTGTGCAGATGATTCAGGGCAGAAGTTTTAGGGCATGTGATGCAGGGCATGAGTTTCAGTGCATGAGTTTCAGGGCAGGAGTTTCAGGGTATGAAATTCAGGGCGTGAGTTTCGGGATATGAGATTCATGGCATGAGTTTCAGTGCAGGAGTTTCAGGGCATGAGATTCAGTGCATGAGTTTCAGGGCATGAGATTCAGGACAGGAGTTTCAAGGCATGAGATTCAGGGCATGAGTTTCAGTGCATGAGTTTGAGGGCAGGAGTTTCAAGGCATGAGATTCAGGGCATGAGTTTCAGGGCATGAGATTCAGTGCAGGAATTTCAGGGATGTGATTCAGGGCAGGAGTTTCAGGGCATGTGATTCAGGGCATGAGTTTCAGAGCATGAGTTTCAGGGCAGGAGTTTCAGGGTATGAGATTTAGGGCATGAGCTTCAGTACAAGAGATTCAGGGCTTGAGCTTCAGGGCATGAGGTTCAGGGCATGAGTTTCAGTGCATGAGATTCAGGGCATCAGTTTCAGGGCAGGCGGTTCAGTGCATGAGTTTCACGGAATGAGATTCAGTGCATGAGATTCAGGGCATGAGTTTTAGGGTAGGTGTTTCAGTGCAAGAGTTTCAGGGCATGAGATTCAGGGCATGAGTTTCAGGGCAGGAATTTCAGGGCATGACATTCAGGGCATGAGTTTCAGGGCAGGAGATTCACGGCTTGAGTTTAAGGTCATGAGATTTAGCGCATGAGATTCAGTGTATGATTTTCATGGCAGAAGTTTCAGGGCATGAGATTCAGGGCATGAGTTTCAGGGCAGGAGAATAAGGGCTTGAGTTTCAGGGCATGAGATTCAGGGCATGAGTTTCAGGGCATGAGTTTCAGGGCAGGAGTTTCAGGGCATGTAATTCAGGGCATGAGTTTCAGTGCATGAGTTTCAGTGCATGAGTTTGAGGGCAGGAGTTTCAAGACATGAGATTCAGTGCATGAGATTCAGGGCTTGAGTTTCAGGGCATGAGGTTCAGGGCATGAATTTCAGTGCATGAGATTCAGGGCATCAGTTTCAGGGCAGGAGTTTCAGTGCATGAATTTCACGGCATGAGATTCAGGGCATGAGATACAGGGCATGAGTTTTAGGGTAGGTGTTTCAGTGCAAGAGTTTCAGGGCATGAGATTCAGGGCATGAGTTTCAGGTCAGGAATTTCCGGGCGTGACATTCAGGGCATGAGTTTCAGGGCAGGAGATTCAGGGCATGAGTTTCAGGGCAGGAATTTCAGGGCATGTGTTTCAGGGCAGGAGATTCAAGGCTTGAGTTTAAGGTCATGAGATTTAGCGCATGAGATTCAGTGCATGAGTTTCAGTGCATGAGTTTGAGGGCATGAGTATCAAGGCATGAGATTCAGGGCATGAGTTTCGGGGCAGGAAAATAAGGGCTTGAGTTTCAGGATATGAGATTCAGGGCATGAGTTTCAGGGCAGGAGTTTCAGGGCATGTAATTCAGGGCGTGAGTTTCAGGATATGAGATTCATGGCATGAGTTTCAGTGCAGGATTTTCAGGGCATGAGATTCAGGGCATGAGTTTCAGGGCATGAGATTCAGGGCAGGAGTTTCAAGGCATGAGATTCAGGGCATGAGTTTCACTGCATGAGTTTCAGTGCATGAGTTTGAGGGAAGGAGTTTCAAGGCATGAGATTCAGGGCATGAGTTCCAGGGCATGAGATTCAGGGTAGGAATTTCAGGGCATGTGATTCAGATAATGAGTTTCTGGGCAGATGATTCAGGACAGGAGTTTTAGGGCATGTGATTCAGGCCATCAGTTTCAGAGCATGAGTTTCAGGGCAGGAGTTTCAGGGTATGAGATTTAGGGCATGAGCTTCAGTGCATGAGATTCAGGGCTTGAGTTTCAGGGCATGAGGTTCAGGGCATGAGTTTCAGTGCATGAGATTCAGGGCATCAGTTTCAGGGCAGGAGTTTCAGTGCATGAGTTTCACGGCATGAGATTCAGGGTATGAGTTTCAGGGCAGGAATTTCAGGGCATGACATTCAGGGCAGGAGATTCACGGCTTGAGTTTAAGGTCATGAGATTTAGCGCATGAGATTCAGTGCATGAGTTTCAGGGCAGAAGTTTCAGGGCATGAGATTCAGGGCATGAGTTTCAGGGCAGGAGAATAAGGGCTTCAGTTCAGGGCAAGAGATTCAGGGCATGAGTTTCAGGGCATGAGTTTCAGGACAGGAGTTTCAGGGTATGTAATTCAGGGAGTGAGTTTCAGTGCATGAGTTTCAGTGCATGAGTTTGAGGGCAGGAGTTTCAAGGCATGTGATTCAGGGCATGAGTTTCAGGAAATGAGATTCATGGCATGATATTCAGGGCAGCAGTTTCAGGGCATGATGTTCAGGACATGAGTTTCAGTGCAGTAGTTTCAGTGCATGAGATTCAGGGCATGAGTTTCAGGGCAGGAGATTCACGGCTTGAGTTTAAGGTCATGAGATTTAGCGCATGAGATTCAGTGCATGAGTTTCAGGGCAGAAGTTTCAGGGCATGAGATTCAGGGCATGAGTTTCAGGGCATGAGTTTCATGGCAGGAGTTTCAGGGCATGTAATTCAGGGCGTGAGTTTCTGGATATGAGATTCATGGCATGAGTTTCAGTGCAGGAGTTTCAGGGCATGAGATTCAGGGCATGAGTTTCAGGGCATGAGATTCAGGACAGGAGTTTCAAGGCATTGCATTCAGGGCATGAGTTTCAGTGCAAGAATTTCAGGGCATGACATTCAGGGCATAAGTTTCAGGGCAGGAGATTCAAGGCTTGAGTTTAAGGTCATGAGATTTAGCGCATGAGATTCAGTGCATGAGTTTCAGTGCGTGAGTTTGAGGGCAGGAGTATCAAGGCATGAGATTCAGGGCATGAGTTTCAGGGCAGGAGAATAAGGGCTTGAGTTTCAGGGCATGAGATTCAGGGCATGAGTTTCAGGGCATGAGATTCAGGACAGGAGTTTCAAGGCATGAGATTCAGGGCATGAGTTTCAGGGCATGAGATTCATGGCAGGAATTTCAGGGCATGTGATTCAGATAATGAGTTTCTGGGCAGATGATTCAGGGCAGGAGTTTTAGGGCATGTGATTCATGGCATGAGTTTCAGGGCAGGAGAATCAGGGCTTGAGTTTCAGGGCATGGGATTCAGGGCATGAGTTTCCGGGTATGAGATTCAGGACAGCAGTTTCAAGGCATGAGCTTCAGGGCATGAGTTTCAGTGCATGAGTTTCAGTGCATGAGTTTGAGGGCATGAGATTCAGGGCAGGAATTTCAGGGCATGTGATTCACATAATGAGTTTCTGTGCAGATGATTCAGGGCAGAAGTTTTAGGGCATGTGATGCAGGGCATGAGTTTCAGTGCATGAGTTTCAGGGCAGGAGTTTCAGGGTATGATATTTAGGACATCGGTTTCAGTGCATGAGATTTAGGGCTTGTGTTTCAGGGCATGAGGTTCAGGGCATGAGTGTCAGTGCATGAGATTCAGAGCATCAGTTTCAGGGCAGGAGTTTCAGTGCATGAGTTTCACGGCATGAGATTCAGGGCATGAGGTTCAGGGCATGAGATTTAGGGTAGGTGTTTCAGTGCAAGAGTTTCAGGGCATGAGATTCAGGGCATGAGTATCAGGGCAGGAGAATAAGGGCTTGAGTTTCAGGGCATGAGATTCAGGGCATGAGTTTCAGGGCATGAGATTCAGGACAGGAGTTTCAAGGCATGAGATTCAGGGCATGAGTTTCAGGGCATGAGATTCATGGCAGGAATTTCAGGGCATGTGATTCAGATAATGAGTTTCTGGGCAGATGATTCAGGGCAGGAGTTTTAGGGAATGTGATTCAGGGCATGAGTTTCAGGGCAGGAGAATCAGGGCTTGAGTTTTAGGGCATGGGATTCAGGGCATGAGTTTCAGGGTATGAGATTCAGGACAGGAGTTTCAAGGCATGAGCTTCAGGGCATGAGTTTCAGTACATGAGTTTGAGGGCATGAGATTCAGGGCAGGAATTTCAGGGAATGTGATTCAGATAATGAGTTTCTGTGCAGATGATTCAGGGCAGGAGTTTTAGGGCATGTGATGCAGGGCATGAGTTTCAGTGCATGAGTTTCAGGGCAGGAGTTTCAGGGTATGAGATTTAGGACATGAGTTTCAGTGCATGAGATTCAGGGATTGAGTTTCAGGGCATGAGGTTCAGGGCATGAGTGTCAGTGCATGAGATTCAGAGCATCAGTTTCAGGGCAGGAGTTTCAGTGCATGAGTTTCACGGCATGAGATTCAAGGCATGAGATTCAGGGCATGAGATTTAGGGTAGGTTTTTCAGTGCAAGAGTTTCAGGGCATGAGATTCAGGGCATGAGTATCAGGGCAGGAATTTCAGGGCATGAGATTCAGGGCATGTGTTTTAGGGCAGGTGTTTCAGTGCAAGAGTTTGGGGGCATGAGATTCAGTGCATGAGTTTCAGGGCAGGTGTTTCAGGGTATGAGATTTAGGGCATGAGTTTCAGTGCATGAGATTCAGGGCTTGAGTTTCAGGGCATGAGGTTCAGGGCATGAGTGACAGTGCATGACATTCAGGGCATCAGTTTCAGGGCAGGAGTCTCAGTGCAAGAGTTTCAGGGCATGAGATTCAGGGCATGAGTTTCAGGACAGGAATTTCAGGGCATGTGCTTTAGGGCTGGTGTTTCATTGCAAGAGTTTTAGGGCATGAGATTCAGGGCATGAGTTTCAGGGCAGGAGATTCAGGGCATGAGTTTCACGGCATGAGATTCAGGGCATGAGTTTCAGGGCATGAGTTTCAGGGCATGGGTTTCAGGTCTGTGGTTTCACGGCATGAGATTCAGGGCATGAGTTTCAGGGCATGAGTTTCAGGGCATGGGTTTCAGGGCATATCTTTCAGTGCATGAGTTTCAGGGCAGGATTTTCAGAGCATGAAATTCAGGGCATGAGTGTCAGGGCAGGAGATTCACGGCTTGAATTTAAGGTCATGAGATTTAGCGCATGAGATTCAGTGCATGAGTTTCAGGGCATGAGTTTCAGGGCGTGAGTTTCAGGATATGAGATTCATGGCATGAGTTTCAGTGCAGGAGTTTCAGGGCATGAGATTCAGGGCATGAGTTTCAGGGCATGAGATTCAGGACAGGAGTTTCAAGGCATGAGATTCAGGGCATGAGTTTCAGTGCATGAGTTTGAGGGCAGTAGTTTCAAGGCATGAAATTCAGGGCATGGGTTTCAGGGCATGAGATTCAGGGCAGGAATTTCAGGGCATGTGATTCAGATAATGAATTTCTGGGCAGATGATTCAGGGCAGGAGTTTTAGGGCAGGAGAATAAGGGCTTGAGTTTCAGGGTATGAGATTCAGGGCATGAGTTTCAGGGCATGAGATTCAGGACAGGAGTTTCAAGGCATGAGATTCAGGGCATGAGTTTCAGGGCATGAGATTCATGGCAGGAATTTCAGGGCATGTGATTCAGATAATGAGTTTCTGGGCAGATGATTCAGGGCAGGAGTTTTAGGGCATGTGATTCATGGCATGAGTTTCAGGGCAGGAGAATCAGGGCTTGAGTTTCAGGGCATGGGATTCAGGGCATGAGTTTCCGGGTATGAGATTCAGGACAGCAGTTTCAAGGCATGAGCTTCAGGGCATGAGTTTCAGTGCATGAGTTTCAGTGCATGAGTTTGAGGGCATGAGATTCAGGGCAGGAATTTCAGGGCATGTGATTCACATAATGAGTTTCTGTGCAGATGATTCAGGGCAGAAGTTTTAGGGCATGTGATGCAGGGCATGAGTTTCAGTGCATGAGTTTCAGGGCAGGAGTTTCAGGGTATGAAATTCAGGGCGTGAGTTTCGGGATATGAGATTCATGGCATGAGTTTCAGTGCAGGAGTTTCAGGGCATGAGATTCAGTGCATGAGTTTCAGGGCATGAGATTCAGGACAGGAGTTTCAAGGCATGAGATTCAGGGCATGAGTTTCAGTGCATGAGTTTGAGGGCAGGAGTTTCAAGGCATGAGATTCAGGGCATGAGTTTCAGGGCATGAGATTCAGTGCAGGAATTTCAGGGATGTGATTCAGGGCAGGAGTTTCAGGGCATGTGATTCAGGGCATGAGTTTCAGAGCATGAGTTTCAGGGCAGGAGTTTCAGGGTATGAGATTTAGGGCATGAGCTTCAGTACAAGAGATTCAGGGCTTGAGCTTCAGGGCATGAGGTTCAGGGCATGAGTTTCAGTGCATGAGATTCAGGGCATCAGTTTCAGGGCAGGCGGTTCAGTGCATGAGTTTCACGGAATGAGATTCAGTGCATGAGATTCAGGGCATGAGTTTTAGGGTAGGTGTTTCAGTGCAAGAGTTTCAGGGCATGAGATTCAGGGCATGAGTTTCAGGGCAGGAATTTCAGGGCATGACATTCAGGGCATGAGTTTCAGGGCAGGAGATTCACGGCTTGAGTTTAAGGTCATGAGATTTAGCGCATGAGATTCAGTGTATGATTTTCATGGCAGAAGTTTCAGGGCATGAGATTCAGGGCATGAGTTTCAGGGCAGGAGAATAAGGGCTTGAGTTTCAGGGCATGAGATTCAGGGCATGAGTTTCAGGGCATGAGTTTCAGGGCAGGAGTTTCAGGGCATGTAATTCAGGGCATGAGTTTCAGTGCATGAGTTTCAGTGCATGAGTTTGAGGGCAGGAGTTTCAAGACATGAGATTCAGTGCATGAGATTCAGGGCTTGAGTTTCAGGGCATGAGGTTCAGGGCATGAATTTCAGTGCATGAGATTCAGGGCATCAGTTTCAGGGCAGGAGTTTCAGTGCATGAATTTCACGGCATGAGATTCAGGGCATGAGATACAGGGCATGAGTTTTAGGGTAGGTGTTTCAGTGCAAGAGTTTCAGGGCATGAGATTCAGGGCATGAGTTTCAGGTCAGGAATTTCCGGGCGTGACATTCAGGGCATGAGTTTCAGGGCAGGAGATTCAGGGCATGAGTTTCAGGGCAGGAATTTCAGGGCATGTGTTTCAGGGCAGGAGATTCAAGGCTTGAGTTTAAGGTCATGAGATTTAGCGCATGAGATTCAGTGCATGAGTTTCAGTGCATGAGTTTGAGGGCATGAGTATCAAGGCATGAGATTCAGGGCATGAGTTTCGGGGCAGGAAAATAAGGGCTTGAGTTTCAGGATATGAGATTCAGGGCATGAGTTTCAGGGCAGGAGTTTCAGGGCATGTAATTCAGGGCGTGAGTTTCAGGATATGAGATTCATGGCATGAGTTTCAGTGCAGGATTTTCAGGGCATGAGATTCAGGGCATGAGTTTCAGGGCATGAGATTCAGGGCAGGAGTTTCAAGGCATGAGATTCAGGGCATGAGTTTCACTGCATGAGTTTCAGTGCATGAGTTTGAGGGAAGGAGTTTCAAGGCATGAGATTCAGGGCATGAGTTCCAGGGCATGAGATTCAGGGTAGGAATTTCAGGGCATGTGATTCAGATAATGAGTTTCTGGGCAGATGATTCAGGACAGGAGTTTTAGGGCATGTGATTCAGGCCATGAGTTTCAGAGCATGAGTTTCAGGGCAGGAGTTTCAGGGTATGAGATTTAGGGCATGAGCTTCAGTGCATGAGATTCAGGGCTTGAGTTTCAGGGCATGAGGTTCAGGGCATGAGTTTCAGTGCATGAGATTCAGGGCATCAGTTTCAGGGCAGGAGTTTCAGTGCATGAGTTTCACGGCATGAGATTCAGGGTATGAGTTTCAGGGCAGGAATTTCAGGGCATGACATTCAGGGCAGGAGATTCACGGCTTGAGTTTAAGGTCATGAGATTTAGCGCATGAGATTCAGTGCATGAGTTTCAGGGCAGAAGTTTCAGGGCATGAGATTCAGGGCATGAGTTTCAGGGCAGGAGAATAAGGGCTTCAGTTCAGGGCAAGAGATTCAGGGCATGAGTTTCAGGGCATGAGTTTCAGGACAGGAGTTTCAGGGTATGTAATTCAGGGAGTGAGTTTCAGTGCATGAGTTTCAGTGCATGAGTTTGAGGGCAGGAGTTTCAAGGCATGTGATTCAGGGCATGAGTTTCAGGAAATGAGATTCATGGCATGATATTCAGGGCAGCAGTTTCAGGGCATGATGTTCAGGACATGAGTTTCAGTGCAGTAGTTTCAGTGCATGAGATTCAGGGCATGAGTTTCAGGGCAGGAGATTCACGGCTTGAGTTTAAGGTCATGAGATTTAGCGCATGAGATTCAGTGCATGAGTTTCAGGGCAGAAGTTTCAGGGCATGAGATTCAGGGCATGAGTTTCAGGGCATGAGTTTCATGGCAGGAGTTTCAGGGCATGTAATTCAGGGCGTGAGTTTCTGGATATGAGATTCATGGCATGAGTTTCAGTGCAGGAGTTTCAGGGCATGAGATTCAGGGCATGAGTTTCAGGGCATGAGATTCAGGACAGGAGTTTCAAGGCATTGCATTCAGGGCATGAGTTTCAGTGCAAGAATTTCAGGGCATGACATTCAGGGCATAAGTTTCAGGGCAGGAGATTCAAGGCTTGAGTTTAAGGTCATGAGATTTAGCGCATGAGATTCAGTGCATGAGTTTCAGTGCGTGAGTTTGAGGGCAGGAGTATCAAGGCATGAGATTCAGGGCATGAGTTTCAGGGCAGGAGAATAAGGGCTTGAGTTTCAGGGCATGAGATTCAGGGCATGAGTTTCAGGGCATGAGATTCAGGACAGGAGTTTCAAGGCATGAGATTCAGGGCATGAGTTTCAGGGCATGAGATTCATGGCAGGAATTTCAGGGCATGTGATTCAGATAATGAGTTTCTGGGCAGATGATTCAGGGCAGGAGTTTTAGGGCATGTGATTCATGGCATGAGTTTCAGGGCAGGAGAATCAGGGCTTGAGTTTCAGGGCATGGGATTCAGGGCATGAGTTTCCGGGTATGAGATTCAGGACAGCAGTTTCAAGGCATGAGCTTCAGGGCATGAGTTTCAGTGCATGAGTTTCAGTGCATGAGTTTGAGGGCATGAGATTCAGGGCAGGAATTTCAGGGCATGTGATTCAGATAATGAGTTTCTGTGCAGATGATTCAGGGCAGAAGTTTTAGGGCATGTGATGCAGGGCATGAGTTTCAGTGCATGAGTTTCAGGGCAGGAGTTTCAGGGTATGATATTTAGGACATCGGTTTCAGTGCATGAGATTTAGGGCTTGTGTTTCAGGGCATGAGGTTCAGGGCATGAGTGTCAGTGCATGAGATTCAGAGCATCAGTTTCAGGGCAGGAGTTTCAGTGCATGAGTTTCACGGCATGAGATTCAGGGCATGAGGTTCAGGGCATGAGATTTAGGGTAGGTGTTTCAGTGCAAGAGTTTCAGGGCATGAGATTCAGGGCATGAGTATCAGGGCAGGAGAATAAGGGCTTGAGTTTCAGGGCATGAGATTCAGGGCATGAGTTTCAGGGCATGAGATTCAGGACAGGAGTTTCAAGGCATGAGATTCAGGGCATGAGTTTCAGGGCATGAGATTCATGGCAGGAATTTCAGGGCATGTGATTCAGATAATGAGTTTCTGGGCAGATGATTCAGGGCAGGAGTTTTAGGGAATGTGATTCAGGGCATGAGTTTCAGGGCAGGAGAATCAGGGCTTGAGTTTTAGGGCATGGGATTCAGGGCATGAGTTTCAGGGTATGAGATTCAGGACAGGAGTTTCAAGGCATGAGCTTCAGGGCATGAGTTTCAGTACATGAGTTTGAGGGCATGAGATTCAGGGCAGGAATTTCAGGGAATGTGATTCAGATAATGAGTTTCTGTGCAGATGATTCAGGGCAGGAGTTTTAGGGCATGTGATGCAGGGCATGAGTTTCAGTGCATGAGTTTCAGGGCAGGAGTTTCAGGGTATGAGATTTAGGACATGAGTTTCAGTGCATGAGATTCAGGGATTGAGTTTCAGGGCATGAGGTTCAGGGCATGAGTGTCAGTGCATGAGATTCAGAGCATCAGTTTCAGGGCAGGAGTTTCAGTGCATGAGTTTCACGGCATGAGATTCAAGGCATGAGATTCAGGGCATGAGATTTAGGGTAGGTTTTTCAGTGCAAGAGTTTCAGGGCATGAGATTCAGGGCATGAGTATCAGGGCAGGAATTTCAGGGCATGAGATTCAGGGCAAGTGTTTTAGGGCAGGTGTTTCAGTGCAAGAGTTTGGGGGCATGAGATTCAGTGCATGAGTTTCAGGGCAGGTGTTTCAGGGTATGAGATTTAGGGCATGAGTTTCAGTGCATGAGATTCAGGGCTTGAGTTTCAGGGCATGAGGTTCAGGGTATGAGTGACAGTGCATGACATTCAGGGCATCAGTTTCAGGGCAGGAGTCTCAGTGCAAGAGTTTCAGGGCATGAGATTCAGGGCATGAGTTTCAGGACAGGAATTTCAGGGCATGTGCTTTAGGGCTGGTGTTTCATTGCAAGAGTTTTAGGGCATGAGATTCAGGGCATGAGTTTCAGGGCAGGAGATTCAGGGCATGAGTTTCACGGCATGAGATTCAGGGCATGAGTTTCAGGGCATGAGTTTCAGGGCATGGGTTTCAGGTCTGTGGTTTCACGGCATGAGATTCAGGGCATGAGTTTCAGGGCATGAGTTTCAGGGCATGGGTTTCAGGGCATATCTTTCAGTGCATGAGTTTCAGGGCAGGATTTTCAGAGCATGAAATTCAGGGCATGAGTGTCAGGGCAGGAGATTCACGGCTTGAATTTAAGGTCATGAGATTTAGCGCATGAGATTCAGTGCATGAGTTTCAGGGCATGAGTTTCAGGGCGTGAGTTTCAGGATATGAGATTCATGGCATGAGTTTCAGTGCAGGAGTTTCAGGGCATGAGATTCAGGGCATGAGTTTCAGGGCATGAGATTCAGGACAGGAGTTTCAAGGCATGAGATTCAGGGCATGAGTTTCAGTGCATGAGTTTGAGGGCAGTAGTTTCAAGGCATGAAATTCAGGGCATGGGTTTCAGGGCATGAGATTCAGGGCAGGAATTTCAGGGCATGTGATTCAGATAATGAATTTCTGGGCAGATGATTCAGGGCAGGAGTTTTAGGGCAGGAGAATAAGGGCTTGAGTTTCAGTGCATGAGTTTCAGGGCAGGAGTTTCAGTGTGTGAGATTTAGGGTATGAGTTTCAGTGCATGAGATTCAGGGCATCAGTTTCAGGGCAGGAGATTCAGTGCATGAATTTCACGGCATGAGTTTCAGGGCATGAGATTCAGGGCATCCGTTTCAGGGCATGAGTTTCAGGGCAGGAGTTTCAGGGCATGTAATTCAGGGCGTGAGTTTCAGGATATGAGATTCATGGCATGAGTTTCAGTGCAGGAGTTTCAGTGCATGAGATTCAGGACAGGAGTTTCAAGGCATGAGATTCAGGGCATGAGTTTCAGTGCATGAGTTTCAGTGCATGAGTTTGAGGGCAGGAGTTTCAAGGCATGAAATTCAGGGCATGGGTTTCAGGGCATGCGATTCAGGGCAGGAATTTCAGGGCATGTGATTCAGATAATGAATTTCTGGGCAGATGATTCAGGGCAGGAGTTTTAGGGCATGTGATTCAGGGCTTGAGTTTCAGTGCATGAGTTTCAGGGCAGGAGTTTCAGGGTGTGAGATTTAGGGTATGAGTTTCAGTGCATGAGATTCAGGGCTTGAGTTTCAGGGCATGAGGTTCAGGGCATGAATTTCAGTGCATGAGATTCAGGGCATCAGTTTCAGGGCAGGAGTTTCAGTGCATGAATTTCACGGCATGAGTTTCAGGGCATGAGATTCAGGGCATGAGTTTCAGGTCAGGAATTTCAGGGCATGACATTCAGGGCATGAGTTTCAGGGCAGGAGATTCAGGGCATGAGTTTCAGGGCAGGAATTTCAGGGCATGACATTCAGGGCATGAGTTTCAGGGCAGGAGATTCATGGCTTGAGTTTAAGGTCATGAGATTTAGCGCATGAGATTCAGTGCATGAGTTTCAGTGCATGAGTTTGAGGGCAGGAGTATCAAGGCATGAGATTCAGGGTATGAGTTTCAGGGCAGGAGAATAAGGGCTTGAGTTTCAGGATATGACATTCAGGGCATGAGTTTCAGGGCAGGAGTTTCAGGGCATGTAATTCAGGTATGAGTTTCAGGATATGAGATTCATGGCATGAGTTTCAGTGCAGGAGTTTCAGGGCATGAGTTTCACTGCATGAGTTTCAGTGCATGAGTTTGAGGGCAGGAGTTTCAAGGCATGAGATTCAGGGCATGAGTTTCAGGGCATGAGATTCAGGGTTGGAATTTCAGGGCATGTGATTCAGATAATGAGTTTCTGGGCAGATGATTCAGGGCAGGAGTTTTAGGGCATGTGATTCAGTGCATGAGTTTCAGGGCAGGAGTTTCAGGGTATGAGATTTAGGGCATGAGTTTCAGTGCATGAGATTCAGGGCATCAGTTTCAGGGCAGGAGTTTCAGTGCATGAGTTTCACGGCATGAGATTCAGGGCATGAGTTTTAGGGCAGGTGTTTCAGTGCAAGAGTTTCAGGGCATGAGATTCAGGGCATGAGTTTCAGGGCAGGAATTTCAGGGCATGACATTCAGGGCATGTGTTATAGGGCAGGTGTTTCAGTGCAAGAGTTTGAGGGCATGAGTTTCAGGGAATGAGTTTCAGGGCATGAGTGTTAGGGTAGGTGTTTCAGTGCAAGAGTTTCAGGGCAAAAGTTTCAGGGCATGAGATTCCGGGCATGGGTTTCAGGGCAGGAGAATAAGGGCTTGAGTTTCAGGGCATGAGATTCAGTGCATGAGTTTCAGTGCATGAGTTTGAGGGCAGGAGTTTCAAGGCATGAGATTCAGGGCATGAGTTTCAGGGCAGGAGAATCAGGGCTTGAGTTTCAGGGCATGGGATTCAGGGCATGAGTTTCAGGGCATGAGATTCAGGACAGGAGTTTCAAGGCATGAGATTCAGGGCATGAGTTTCAAGGCAGGAGATTCACGGCTTGAGTTTAAGGTCATGAGATTTAGCGCATGTGATTCAGTGCATTAGTTTCAGGGCAGAACTTTCAGGGCATGAGATTCAGGGCATCCGTTTCAGGGCATGAGTTTCAGGGCAGGAGTTTCAGGGCATGTAATTCAGGGCGTGAGTTTCAGGATATGAAATTCATGGCATGAGTTTCAGTGCAGGAGTTTCAGTGCATGAGATTCAGGACAGGAGTTTCAAGGCATGAGATTCAGGGCATGAGATTCAGGGCAGGAATTTCAGGGCATGTGATTCAGATAATGAGTTTCTGGGCAGATGATTTAGGGCAGGAGCTTTAGGGCATGTGATTCAGGGCATGAGTTTCAGTGCATGAGTTTCAGGGCAGGAGTTTCAGGGTGTGAGATTTAGGGCATGAGTTTCAGTGCATGAGATTCAGGGCATGAGTTTTAGGGTAGGTGTGTCTGTGCAAGAGTTTCAGGGCATGAGATTCAGGGCATGAGTTTCAGGGCAGGAATTTCAGGGTATGACATTCAGGGCATGAGTTTCAGGGCAGGAGATTCACGGCTTGAGTTTAAGGTCATGAGATTTAGCGCATGAGATTCAGTGCTTGAGTTTCAGTGCATGAGTTTGAGGGCAGGAGTATCAAGGCATGAGATTCAGGGCATGAGTTTCAGGGCAGGAGAATAAGGGCATGAGTTTCAGGGCAGGAGATTCACGGCTTGAGTTTAAGGTCATGAGATTTAGCGCATGAGATTCAATGCTTGAGTTTCAGTGCATGAGTTTGAGGGCAGGAGTATCAAGGCATGAGATTCAGGGCATGAGTTTCAGGGCATGAGGTTCAGGACAGGAGTTTCAAGGCATGAGATTCAGGGATGAGTTTCAGGGCATGATATTCATGGCAGGAATTTCAGGGCATGTGATTCAGATAATGAATTTCTGGGCAGATGATTCAGGGCAGGAGTTTTAGGGCATTTGATTCAGGGCATGAGTTTTAGGGCAGGAGAATCAGCGCTTGAGTTTCAGGGCATGGGATTCAGGGTATGAGTTTCAGGGTATGAGATTCAGGACAGGAGTTTCAAGGCATGAGCTTCAGGGCATGAGTTTCAGTGCATGAGTTTCAGTGGAAGAGTTTCAGGGCATGAGATTCAGGGCATGAGTTTCAGGGCAGGAATTTCAGGGCATGACATTCAGGGCATGAGTTTCAGGGCAGGAGATTCACGGCTTGAGTTTAAGGCCATGAGATTTAGCGCATGAGATTCAGGGTTGGAATTTCAGGGCATGTGATTCAGATAATGAGTTTCTGGGCAGATGATTCAGGGCAGGAGTTTTAGGGCATGTGATTCAGTGCATGAGTTTCAGGGCAGGAGTTTCAGGGTATGAGATTTAGGGCATGAGTTTCAGTGCATGAGATTCAGGGCATCAGTTTCAGGGCAGGAGTTTCAGTGCATGAGTTTCACGGCATGAGATTCAGGGCATGAGTTTTAGGGCAGGTGTTTCAGTGCAAGAGTTTCAGGGCATGAGATTCAGGGCATGAGTTTCAGGGCAGGAATTTCAGGGCATGACATTCAGGGCATGTGTTATAGGGCAGGTGTTTCAGTGCAAGAGTTTGAGGGCATGAGTTTCAGGGAATGAGTTTCAGGGCATGAGTGTTAGGGTAGGTGTTTCAGTGCAAGAGTTTCAGGGCATGAGATTCACGGCTTGAGTTTAAGGTCATGAGATTTAGCGCATGAGATTCAGTGCATGAGTTTCAGGGCAGAAGTTTCAGGGCATGAGATTCCGGGCATGGGTTTCAGGGCAGGAGAATAAGGGCTTGAGTTTCAGGGCATGAAATTCAGTGCATGAGTTTCAGTGCATGAGTTTGAGGGCAGGAGTTTCAAGGCATGAGATTCAGGGCATGAGTTTCAGGGCAGGAGAATCAGGGCTTGAGTTTCAGGGCATGGGTTTCAGGGCATGAGTTTCAGGGCATGAGATTCAGGACAGGAGTTTCAAGGCATGAGATTCAGGGCATGAGTTTCAAGGCAGGAGATTCACGGCTTGAGTTTAAGGTCATGAGATTTAGCGCATGTGATTCAGTGCATTAGTTTCAGGGCAGAACTTTCAGGGCATGAGATTCAGGGCATCCGTTTCAGGGCATGAGTTTCAGGGCAGGAGTTTCAGGGCATGTAATTCAGGGCGTGAGTTTCACGATATGAGATTCATGGCATGAGTTTCAGTGCAGGAGTTTCAGTGCATGAGATTCAGGACAGGAGTTTCAAGGCATGAGATTCAGGGCATGAGTTTCAGTGCATGAGTTTCAGTGCATGAGTTTGAGGGCAGGAGTTTCAAGGCATGAAATTCAGGGCATGGGTTTCAGGGCATGAGATTCAGGGCAGGAATTTCAGGGCATGTGATTCAGATAATGAATTTCTGGGCAGATGATTCAGGGCAGGACTTTTAGGGCATGTGATTCAGTGCATGAGTTTCAGGGCAGGAGTTTCAGGGTATGAGATTTAGGGCATGAGTTTCAGTGCATGTGATTCAGGGCATGAGTTTTAGGGCAGGTGTTTCAGTGCAAGAGTTTCAGGGCATGAGATTCAGGGCATGAGTTTCAGGGCAGGAATTTCAGGGCATGACATTCAGGGCATGTGTTATAGGGCAGGTGTTTCAGTGCAAGAGTTTGAGGGCATGAGTTTCAGGGAATGAGTTTCAGGGCATGAGTGTTAGGGTAGGTGTTTCAGTGCAAGAGTTTCAGGGCATGAGATTCACGGCTTGAGTTTAAGGTCATGAGATTTAGCGCATGAGATTCAGTGCATGAGTTTCAGGGCAAAAGTTTCAGGGCATGAGATTCCGGGCATGGGTTTCAGGGCAGGAGAATAAGGGCTTGAGTTTCAGGGCATGAGATTCAGTGCATGAGTTTCAGTGCATGAGTTTGAGGGCAGGAGTTTCAAGGCATGAGATTCAGGGCATGAGTTTCAGGGCAGGAGAATCAGGGCTTGAGTTTCAGGGCATGGGATTCAGGGCATGAGTTTCAGGGCATGAGATTCAGGACAGGAGTTTCAAGGCATGAGATTCAGGGCATGAGTTTCAAGGCAGGAGATTCACGGCTTGAGTTTAAGGTCATGAGATTTAGCGCATGTGATTCAGTGCATTAGTTTCAGGGCAGAACTTTCAGGGCATGAGATTCAGGGCATCCGTTTCAGGGCATGAGTTTCAGGGCAGGAGTTTCAGGGCATGTAATTCAGGGCGTGAGTTTCAGGATATGAAATTCATGGCATGAGTTTCAGTGCAGGAGTTTCAGTGCATGAGATTCAGGACAGGAGTTTCAAGGCATGAGATTCAGGGCATGAGATTCAGGGCAGGAATTTCAGGGCATGTGATTCAGATAATGAGTTTCTGGGCAGATGATTTAGGGCAGGAGCTTTAGGGCATGTGATTCAGGGCATGAGTTTCAGTGCATGAGTTTCAGGGCAGGAGTTTCAGGGTGTGAGATTTAGGGCATGAGTTTCAGTGCATGAGATTCAGGGCATGAGTTTTAGGGTAGGTGTTTCTGTGCAAGAGTTTCAGGGCATGAGATTCAGGGCATGAGTTTCAGGGCAGGAATTTCAGGGTATGACATTCAGGGCATGAGTTTCAGGGCAGGAGATTCACGGCTTGAGTTTAAGGTCATGAGATTTAGCGCATGAGATTCAGTGCTTGAGTTTCAGTGCATGAGTTTGAGGGCAGGAGTATCAAGGCATGAGATTCAGGGCATGAGTTTCAGGGCAGGAGAATAAGGGCTTGAGTTTCAGGGCATGAGATTCAGGGCATGAGTTTCAGGGCATGAGATTCAGGACAGGAGTTTCAAGGCATGAGATTCAGGGATGAGTTTCAGGGCATGATATTCATGGCAGGAATTTCAGGGCATGTGATTCAGATAATGAGTTTCTGGGCAGATGATTCAGGGCAGGAGTTTTAGGGCATTTGATTCAGGGCATGAGTTTTAGGGCAGGAGAATCAGCGCTTGAGTTTCAGGGCATGAGCTTCAGGGCATGAGTTTCAGTGCATGAGTTTCAGTGCAAGAGTTTCAGGGCATGAGATTCAGGGCATGAGTTTTAGGGCAGGAATTTCAGGGCATGACATTCAGGGCATGAGTTTCAGGGCAGGAGATTCACGGCTTGAGTTTAAGGCCATGAGATTTAGCGCATGAGATTCAGGGTTGGAATTTCAGGGCATGTGATTCAGATAATGAGTTTCTGGGCAGATGATTCAGGGCAGGAGTTTTAGGGCATGTGATTCAGTGCATGAGTTTCAGGGCAGGAGTTTCAGGGTATGAGATTTAGGGCATGAGTTTCAGTGCATGAGATTCAGGGCATCAGTTTCAGGGCAGGAGTTTCAGTGCATGAGTTTCACGGCATGAGATTCAGGGCATGAGTTTTAGGGCAGGTGTTTCAGTGCAAGAGTTTCAGGGCATGAGATTCAGGGCATGAGTTTCAGGGCAGGAATTTCAGGGCATGACATTCAGGGCATGTGTTGTAGGGCAGGTGTTTCAGTGCAAGAGTTTGAGGGCATGAGTTTCAGGGAATGAGTTTCAGGGCATGAGTGTTAGGGTAGGTGTTTCAGTGCAAGAGTTTCAGGGCATGAGATTCACGGCTTGAGTTTAAGGTCATGAGATTTAGCGCATGAGATTCAGTGCATGAGTTTCAGTGCAGAAGTTTCAGGGCATGAGATTCCGGGCATGGGTTTCAGGGCAGGAGAATAAGGGCTTGAGTTTCATGGCATGAAATTCAGTGCATGAGTTTCAGTGCATGAGTTTGAGGGCAGGAGTTTCAAGGCATGAGATTCAGGGCATGAGTTTCAGGGCAGGAGAATCAGGGCTTGAGTTTCAGGGCATGGGTTTCAGGGCATGAGTTTCAGGGCATGAGATTCAGGACAGGAGTTTCAAGGCATGAGATTCAGGGCATGAGTTTCAAGGCAGGAGATTCACGGCTTGAGTTTAAGGTCATGAGATTTAGCGCATGTGATTCAGTGCATTAGTTTCAGGGCAGAACTTTCAGAGCATGAGATTCAGGGCATCCGTTTCAGGGCATGAGTTTCAGGGCAGGAGTTTCAGGGCATGTAATTCAGGGCGTGAGTTTCAGGATATGAGATTCATGGCATGAGTTTCAGTGCAGGAGTTTCAGTGTATGAGATTCAGGACAGGAGTTTCAAGGCATGAGATTCAGGGCATGAGTTTCAGTGCATGAGTTTCAGTGCATGAGTTTGAGGGCAGGAGTTTCAAGGCATGAAATTCAGGGCATGGGTTTCAGGGCATGAGATTCAGGGCAGGAATTTCAGGGCATGTGATTCAGATAATGAATTTCTGGGCAGATGATTCAGGGCAGGAGTTTTAGGGCATGTGATTCAGGGCTTGAGTTTCAGTGCATGAGTTTCAGGGCAGGAGTTTCAGGGTGTGAGATTTAGGGTATGAGTTTCAGTGCATGAGATTCAGGGCTTGAGTTTCAGGTCATGAGGTTCAGGGCATGAATTTCAGTGCATGAGATTCAGGGCATCAGTTTCAGGGCAGGAGTTTCAGTGCATGAATTTCACGGCATGAGTTTCAGGGCATGAGATTCAGGGCATGAGTTTCAGGTCAGGAATTTCAGGGCATGACATTCAGGGCATGAGTTTCAGGGCAGGAGATTCAGGGCATGAGTTTCAGGGCAGGAATTTCAGGGCATGACATTCAGGGCATGAGTTTCAGGGCAGGAGATTCATGGCTTGAGTTTAAGGTCATGAGATTTAGCGCATGAGATTCCGTGCATGAGTTTCAGTGCATGAGTTTGAGGGCAGGAGTATCAAGGCATGAGATTCAGGGTATGAGTTTCAGGGCAGGAGAATAAGGGCTTGAGTTTCAGGATATGACATTCAGGGCATGAGTTTCAGGGCAGGAGTTTCAGGGCATGTAATTCAGGCATGAGTTTCAGGATATGAGATTGATGGCATGAGTTTCAGTGCAGGAGTTTCAGGGCATGAGTTTCACTGCATGAGTTTCAGTGCATGAGTTTGAGGGCAGGAGTTTCAAGGCATGAGATTCAGGGCATGAGTTTCAGGGCATGAGATTCAGGGTTGGAATTTCAGGGCATGTGATTCAGATAATGAGTTTCTGGGCAGATGATTCAGGGCAGGAGTTTTAGGGCATGTGATTCAGTGCATGAGTTTCAGGGCAGGAGTTTCAGGTTATGAGATTTAGGGCATGAGTTTTAGTGCATGAGATTCAGGGCATCAGTTTCAGGGCAGGAGTTTCAGTGCATGAGTTTCACGGCATGAGATTCAGGGCATGAGTTTTAGGGCAGGTGTTTCAGTGCAAGAGTTTCAGGGCATGAGATTCATGGCATGAGTTTCAGGGCAGGAATTTCAGGGCATGACATTCAGGGCATGTGTTATAGGGCAGGTGTTTCAGTGCAAGAGTTTGAGGGCATGAGTTTCAGGGAATGAGTTTCAGGGCATGAGTGTTAGGGTAGGTGTTTCAGTGCAAGAGTTTCAGGGCATGAGATTCACGGCTTGAGTTTAAGGTCATGAGATTTAGCGCATGAGATTCAGTGCATGAGTTTCAGGGCAAAAGTTTCAGGGCATGAGATTCCGGGCATGGGTTTCAGGGCAGGAGAATAAGGGCTTGAGTTTCAGGGCATGAGATTCAGTGCATGAGTTTCAGTGCATGAGTTTGAGGGCAGGAGTTTCAAGGCATGAGATTCAGGGCATGAGTTTCAGGGCAGGAGAATCAGGGCTTGAGTTTCAGGGCATGGGATTCAGGGCATGAGTTTCAGGGCATGAGATTCAGGACAGGAGTTTCAAGGCATGAGATTCAGGGCATGAGTTTCAAGGCAGGAGATTCACGGCTTGAGTTTAAGGTCATGAGATTTAGCGCATGTGATTCAGTGCATTAGTTTCAGGGCAGAACTTTCAGGGCATGAGATTCAGGGCATCCGTTTCAGGGCATGAGTTTCAGGGCAGGAGTTTCAGGGCATGTAATTCAGGGCGTGAGTTTCAGGATATGAGATTCATGGCATGAGTTTCAGTGCAGGAGTTTCAGTGCATGAGATTCAGGACAGGAGTTTCAAGGCATGAGATTCAGGGCATGAGTTTCAGTGCATGAGTTTCAGTGCATGAGTTTGAGGGCAGGAGTTTCAAGGCATGAGATTCAGGGCAGGAATTTCAGGGCATGTGATTCAGATAATGAGTTTCTGGGCAGATGATTTAGGGCAGGAGCTTTAGGGCATGTGATTCAGGGCATGAGTTTCAGTGCATGAGTTTCAGGGCAGGAGTTTCAGGGTGTGAGATTTAGGGCATGAGTTTCAGTGCATGAGATTCAGGGCATGAGTTTTAGGGTAGGTGTTTCTGTGCAAGAGTTTCAGGGCATGAGATTCAGGGCATGAGTTTCAGGGCAGGAATTTCAGGGTATGACATTCAGGGCATGAGTTTCAGGGCAGGAGATTCACGGCTTGAGTTTAAGGTCATGAGATTTAGCGCATGAGATTCAGTGCTTGAGTTTCAGTGCATGAGTTTGAGGGCAGGAGTATCAAGGCATGAGATTCAGGGCATGAGTTTCAGGGCAGGAGAATAAGGGCTTGAGTTTCAGGGCATGAGATTCAGGGCATGAGTTTCAGGGCATGAGATTCAGGACAGGAGTTTCAAGGCATGAGATTCAGGGATGAGTTTCAGGGCATGATATTCATGGCAGGAATTTCAGGGCATGTGATTCAGATAATGAGTTTCTGGGCAGATGATTCAGGGCAGGTGTTTTAGGGCATTTGATTCAGGGCATGAGTTTTAGGGCAGGAGAATCAGGGCTTGAGTTTCAGGGCATGGGATTCAGGGCATGAGTTTCAGGGTATGAGATTCAGGACAGGAGTTTCAAGGCATGAGCTTCAGGGCATGAGTTTCAGTGCATGAGTTTCAGTGCAAGAGTTTCAGGGCATGAGATTCAGGGCATGAGTTTCAGGGCAGGAATTTCAGGGCATGACATTCAGGGCATGAGTTTCAGGGCAGGAGATTCACGGCTTGAGTTTAAGGCCATGAGATTTAGCGCATGAGATTCAGTGCATGAGTTTCGGGGCAGAAGTTTCAGGGCATGAGATTCAGGGCATGGGTTTCAGGGCAGGAGAATAAGGGCTTGAGTTTCAGGGCATGAGATTCAGGGCATGAGTTTCAGGGCATGAGTTTCAGGACAGGAGTTTCAGGGCATGTAATTCAGTGCGTGAGTTTCAGAGCATGAGCTTCAGTGCATGAGTTTGAGGGCAGGAGTTTCAAGGCATGAGATTCAGAGCATGAGTTTCAGGGCAGGAGAATCAGGGCTTGAGTTTCAGGGCATGGGATTCAGGGCATGAGTTTCAGGGCATGAGATTCAAGACAGGAGTTTCAAGGCATGAGATTCAGGGCATGAGTATCAAGGCAGGAGATTCACGGCTTGAGTTTAAGATCATGAGATTTAGCGCATGAGATTCAGTGCATGAGTTTCAGGGCAGAAGTTTCAGGTCATGAGATTCAGGGTATGAGTTTCAGGGCATGAGTTTCAGGGCAGGAGTTTCAGTGCATGACATTCAGGGCATAAGTTTCAGGGCAGGAGATTCAAGGCTTGAGTTTAAGGTCATGAGATTTAGGGCATGTGATTCAGTGCATGAGTTTCAGGGCATAAGTTTTAAGGTAGGTGTTTCCGTGCAAGAGTTTCAGGGCATGAGATTCAGGGCATGAGTTTCAGGGCAGGAGTTTCAAGGCATGAGATTCAGGGCATGAGTTTCAAGGCAGGAGATTCACGGCTTGAGTTTAAGGTCATGACATTTAGCGCATGAGATTCAGTGCATTAGTTTCAGGGCAGAACGTTCAGGGCATGAGATTCAGGGCATCCGTTTCAGGGCATGAGTTTCAGGGCAGGAGTTTCAGGGCATGTAATTCAGGGCGTGAGTTTCACGATATGAGATTCATGGCATGAGTTTCAGTGCAGGAGTTTCAGTGCATGAGATTCAGGGCATGAGTTTCAGGGCATGAGATTCATGGCAGGAATTTCAGGGAATGTGATTCAGATAATGAGTTTCTGGGCAGATGATTCAGGGCAGGAGTTTTAGGGCATGTGATTCATGGCTTGAGTTTCAGGGCAGGAGAATCAGGGCTTGAGTTTCAGGGCATGGGATTCAGGGCATGAGTTTCAGGGTATGAGATTCAGGACAGGAGTTTCAAGGCATGAGCTTCAGGGCATGAGTTTCAGTGCATGAGTTTCAGTGCATGAGTTTGAGGGCATGAGATTCAGGGCAGGAATTTCAGGGCATGTGATCCAGATGATGAGTTTCTGTGCAGATGATTCAGGGCAGGAGTTTTAGGGCATGTGATGCAGGGCATGAGTTTCAGTGCATGAGTTTCAGGGCAGGAGTTTCAGGGTATGAGATTTAGGACATGAGTTTCAGTGCATGAGATTCAGGGCTTGAGTTTCAGGGCATGAGGTTCAGGGCATGAGTGTCAGTGCATGAGATTCAGAGCATCAGTTTCAGGGCAGGAGTTTCAGTGCATGAGTTTCACGGCATGACATTCAGGGCATGAGGTTCAGGGCATGAGATTTAGGGTAGGTTTTTCAGTGCAGGAGTTTCAGGGCATGAGATTCAGGGCATGAGTATCAGGGCAGGAATTTCAGGGCATGAGATTCAGGGCATGTGTTTTAGGGCAGGTGTTTCAGTGCAAGAGTTTGAGGGCATGAGATTCAGGGCATGAGTTTCAAGGCAGGAGATTCAGGGCATGAGATTCGGGGCTTGAGTTTCAAGGCAGGTGTTTTAGGGCACGTATTTCCGTGCAGGAGTTTCAGGGCAGGAGATTCAGAGCATGAGTTTCAGTGCATGAGTTTGAGGGCAGGAGTTTCAAGGCATGAGATTCAGGGCATGAGTGTCAGGGCATGAGATTCAGGGAAGGAATTTCAGGGCATGTGATTCAGGTAATGAGTTTCTGTGCAGATGATTCAGGGCAGGAGTTTTAGGGCATGTGATTCAGGGCATGAGTTTCAGTGCATGAGTTTCAGGGCAGGAGTTTCAGGGTATGAGATTTAGGGCATGAGTTTCAGTGCATGAGATTCAGGGCTTGAGTTTCAGGGCATGAGGTTCAGGGCATGAGTGTCAGTGCATGACATTCAGGGCATCAGTTTCAGGGCAGGAGTCTCAGTGCAAGAGTTTCAGGGCATGAGATTCAGGGCATGAGTTTCAGGACAGGAATTTCAGGGCATGTGCTTTAGGGCAGGTGTTTCAGTGCAAGAGTTTGAGGGCATGAGATTCAGGGCATGAGTTTCAAGCAGGAGATTCAGGGCAGGAGATTCAGGGCATGAGATTCGGGGCTTGAGTTTCAAGGCAGGTGTTTTAGGGCACGTATTTCAGTGCAGGAGTTTCAGGGCAGGAGATTCAGAGCATGACTTTCAGTGCATGAGTTTGAGGGCAGGAGATTCACGGCATGAGATTCAGGGCATGAGTTTCAGGGCATGAGTTTCAGGGCATGGGTTTCAGGTCTGTGGTTTCACGGCATGAGATTCAGGGCATGAGTTTCAGGGCATGAGTTTCAGGGCATGGGTTTCAAGGCATGTCTTTCAGTGCATGAGTTTCAGGGCAGGATTTTCAGAGCATGAAATTCAGGGCATGAGTGTCAGGGCAGGAGATTCACGGCTTGAGTTTAAGGTCATGAGATTTAGCGCATGAGATTCAGTGCATGAGTTTCAGGGCAGAAGTTTCAGGGCACGAGATTCAGGGCATGAGTTTCAGGGCATGAGTTTGAGGGCGTGAGTTTCAGGATATGAGATTCATGGCATGAGTTTCAGTGCAGGAGTTTCAGGGCATGAGATTCAGGGCATAATTTTCTGGGCATGAGATTCAGGACAGGAGTTTCAAGGCATGAGATTCAGGGCATGAGTTTCAGTGCATGAGTTTGAGGGCAGGAGTTTCAAGGCATGAAATTCAGGGCATGGGTTTCAGGGCATGAGATTCAGGGCAGGAATTTCAGGGCATGAGATTCAGATAATGAGTTTCTGGGCAGAAGATTCAGGGCAGGAGTTTTAGGGCATGTGATTGAGGGCATGAGTTTCAGTGCGTGAGTTTCAGGGCAGGAGTTTCAGGGTGTGAGATTTAGGGCATGAGTTTCAGTGCATGAGATTCAGGGCTTGAGTTTCAGGGCATGAATTTCACGGCATGAGTTTCAGGGCATGAGATTCAGGGCATGAGTTTCAGGCAGAAATTTCAGGGCATGATATTCAGGGCATGAGTTTCAGGGCAGGAGATTCAGGGCATGAGTTTCAGGGCAGGAATTTCAGGGCATGACATTAAGGGCATGAGTTTCAGGGCAGGAGATTCAAGGCTTGAGTTTAAGGTCATGAGATTTAGCGCATGAGATTCAGTGCATGAGTTTCAGTGCATGAGTTTGAGGGCAGGAGTATCAAGGCATGAGATTCAGGGCATGAGTTTCAGGGCAGGAGAATAAGGGCTTGAGTTTCAGGATATGACATTCAGGGCATGAGTTTCAGGGCAGGAGTTTCAGGGCATGTAATTCAGGGCATGAGTTTCAGGATATGAGATTCATGGCATGAGTTTCAGTGCAGGAGTTTCAGGGCATGAGATTCAGGGCATGAGTTTCAGGGCATGAGCTTCAAGGCAGGAGTTTCAGGGCATGAGATTCAGGGCATGAGTTTCAGTGCATGAGTTTCAGTGCATGAGTTTGAGGGCAGGAGTTTCAAGGCATGAGATTCAGGGCATGAATTTCAGGGCATGAGATTCAGGGTAGGAATTTCAGGGCATGTGATTCAGATAATGAGTTTCTGGGCAGATGATTCAGGGCAGGAGTTTTAGGGCATGTGATTCAGTGCATTAGTTTCAGGGCAGGAGTTTCAGGGTATGAGATTTAGGGCATGAGCTTCTGTGCATGAGATTCAGGGCTTGAATTTCAGGGCATGAGGTTCAGGGCATGAGTTTCAGTGCATGAGATTCAGGGCATCAGTTTCAGGGCAGGAGTTTCAGTGCATGAGTTTCACGGCATGAGATTCAGGGCATGAGTTTTAGGGTAGGTGTTTCAGTGCAAGAGTTTCAGGGCATGAGATTCAGGGCATGAGTTTCAGGGCAGGAATTTCAGGGCATGACATTCAGGGCATGTGTTATAGGTCAGGTGTTTCAGTGCAAGAGTTTGAGGGATGAGATTCAGGGAATGAGTTTCATTGCAAGAGTTTCAGGGCATGAGATTCAGGGCATGAGTTTCAATGCAGGAATTTCAGGGCATGACATTCAGGGCATAATTTTCTGGGCATGAGATTCAGGACAGGAGTTTCAAGGCATGAGATTCAGGGCATGAGTTTCAGTGCATGAGTTTGAGGGCAGGAGTTTCAAGGCATGAAATTCAGGGCATGGGTTTCAGGGCATGAGATTCAGGGCAGGAATTTCAGGGCATGTGATTCAGATAATGAGTTTCTGGGCAGAAGATTCAGGGCAGGAGTTTTAGGGCATGTGATTCAGGGCATGAGTTTAAGTGCGTGAGTTTCAGGGCAGGGGTTTCAGGGTGTGAGATTTAGGGCATGAGTTTCAGTGCATGAGATTCAGGGCTTGAGTTTCAGGGCATGAATTTCACGGCATGAGTTTCAGGGCATGAGATTCAGGGCATGAGTTTCAGGCAGGAATTTCAGGGCATGATATTCAGGGCATGAGTTTCAGGGCAGGAGATTCACGGCTTGAGTTTAAGGTCATGAGATTTAGCGCATGAGATTCAGTGCATGAGTTTCAGGGCAGAAGTTTCAGGGCATGAGATTCAGGGCATGGGTTTAAGGGCAGGAGAATAAGGGCTTGAGTTTCAGGGCATGAGATTCAGGGCATGAGATTCAGGGCATGAGTTTCAGGACAGGAGTTTCAGGGCATGTAATTCAGGGCGTGAGTTTCAGTGCATGAGTTTCAGTGCATGAGTTTGAGGGCAGGAGTTTCAAGGCATGAGATTCAGGGCATGAGTTTCAGGGCAGGAGAATCAGGGCTTGAGTTTCAGGGCATGGGATTCAGAGCATGAGTTTCAGGGCATGAGATTCAGGACAGGAGTTTCAAGGCATGAGATTCAGGGCATGAGTTTCAAGGCAGGAGATTCACGGCTTGAGTTTAAGGTCATGAGATTTAGCGCATGAGATTCAGTGCATTAGTTTCAGAGCAGAACTTTCAGGGCATGAGATTCAGGGCATCCGTTTCAGGGCATGAGTTTCAGGGCAGGAGTTTCAGGGCATGTAATTCAGGGCGTGAGTTTCAGGATATGAGGTTCATGGCATGAGTTTAAGGTCATGAGATTTAGCGCATGAGATTCAGTGCGTGAGTTTCAGTGCATGCGTTTGAAGGCAGGAGTATCAAGGCATGAGATTCAGGGCATGAGTTTCAGGGCAGGAGATTCAGGACAGGAGTTTCAAGGCATGAGGTTCAGGGATGAGTTTCAGGGCATGACATTCATGGCAGGAATTTCAGGGCATGTGATTCAGATAATGAGTTTCTGGGCAGATGATTCAGGGCAGGAGTTTTAGGCATGTGATTCAGGGCATGAGTTTCAGGGCAGGAGAATCAGGGCTTGAGTTTCAGGGCATGGGATTCAGGGCATGAGTTTCAGGGAATGAGATTCAGGACAGGAGTTTCAAGGCATGAGCTTCAGGGCATGAGTTTCAGTGCATGAGTTTGAGGGCATGAGATTCAGGGCAGGAATTTCAGGGCATGTGATTCAGATAATGAGTTTCTGTGCAGATGATTCAGGGCAGGAGTTTTAGGGCATGTGAGGCAGGACATGAGTTTCAGTGCATGAATTTCAGGGGAGGAGTTTCAGGGTATGAGATTTAGGACATGAGTTTCATTGCATGAGATTCAGGGCTTGAGTTTCAGGGCATGAGGTTCAGGGCATGAGTGTCAGTGCATGAGATTCAGAGCATCAGTTTCAGGGCAGGAGTTTCAGTGCATGAGTTTCACGGCATGAGATTCAGGGCTTGAGGTTCAGGGCATGAGATTTAGGGTAGGTGTTTTAGGGCCGGTGTTTCAGTGCAAGAGTTTCAGGGCATGAGATTCAGTGCATGAGTTTGAGGGCAGGAGAATAAGGGCTTGAGTTTCAGGATATGACATTCAGGGCATGAGTTTCAGGGCAGGAGTTTCAGGGCATGTAATTCAGGGCGTGAGTTTCAGGATATGAGATTCATGGCATGAGTTTCAGTGCAGGAGTTTCAGGGCATGAGATTCAAGGCATGAGTTTCAGGGCATGAGCTTCAGGGCAGGAGTTTCAGGGCATGAGTTTGAGGGCAGGAATTTCAAGGCATGAGATTCAGGGCATGAGTTTCAGGGCATGAGATTCAGGGTAGGAATTTCAGGGCATGTGATTCAGGGCATGAGTTTCACTGCATGAGTTTCAGTGCATGAGTTTGAGGGCAGGAGTTTCAAGGCATGAGATTCAGGGCATAAGTTTCAGGGCAGGAGATTCAAGGCTTGAGTTTAAGGTCATGAGATTCAGCGCATGAGATTCAGTGCATGAGTTTCAGGGCAGAAGTTTTAGGGCATGAGTTTCAGGGCATGAGTTTCAGGGCAGGAGTTTCAGGGCATGTAATTCAGGGCCTGAGTTTCAGGATATGAGATTCATGGCATGAGTTTCAGTGCAGGAGTTTCAGGGCATGAGATTCAGGACAGGAATTTCAAGGCATTGCATTCAGGGCATGAGTTTCAGGGCAGGAATTTCAGTGCATGACATTCAGGGCATAAGTTTCAGGGCAGGAGATTCAAGGCTTGAGTTTAAGGTCATGAGATTTAGCGCATGAGATTCAGTGCATGAGTTTCAGGGCAGAAGTTTCAGGGCATGAGATTCAGATAATGAGTTTCTGTGCAGATGATTCAGGGCAGGAGTTTTAGGGCATGTGATGCAGGACATGAGTTTCAGTGCATGAGTTTCAGGGCAGGAGTTTCAGGGTATGAGGTTTAGGACATGAGTTTCAGTGCATGAGATTCAGGGCTTGAGTTTCAGGGCATGAGGTTCAGGGCATTAGTGTCAGTGCATTAGTTTCAGAGCAGAACTTTCAGGGCATGAGATTCAGGGCATCCGTTTCAGGGCATGAGTTTCAGGGCAGGAGTTTCAGGGCATGTAATTCAGGGCGTGAGTTTCAGGATATGAGGTTCATGGCATGAGTTTAAGGTCATGAGATTTAGCGCATGAGATTCAGTGCGTGAGTTTCAGTGCATGCGTTTGAAGGCAGGAGTATCAAGGCATGAGATTCAGGGCATGAGTTTCAGGGCAGGAGATTCAGGACAGGAGTTTCAAGGCATGAGGTTCAGGGATGAGTTTCAGGGCATGACATTCATGGCAGGAATTTCAGGGCATGTGATTCAGATAATGAGTTTCTGGGCAGATGATTCAGGGCAGGAGTTTTAGGCATGTGATTCAGGGCATGAGTTTCAGGGCAGGAGAATCAGGGCTTGAGTTTCAGGGCATGGGATTCAGGGCATGAGTTTCAGGGTATGAGATTCAGGACAGGAGTTTCAAGGCATGAGCTTCAGGGCATGAGTTTCAGTGCATGAGTTTGAGGGCATGAGATTCAGGGCAGGAATTTCAGGGCATGTGATTCAGATAATGAGTTTCTGTGCAGATGATTCAGGGCAGGAGTTTTAGGGCATGTGAGGCAGGACATGAGTTTCAGTGCATGAATTTCAGGGGAGGAGTTTCAGGGTATGAGATTTAGGACATGAGTTTCATTGCATGAGATTCAGGGCTTGAGTTTCAGGGCATGAGGTTCAGGGCATGAGTGTCAGTGCATGAGATTCAGAGCATCAGTTTCAGGGCAGGAGTTTCAGTGCATGAGTTTCACGGCATGAGATTCAGGGCTTGAGGTTCAGGGCATGAGATTTAGGGTAGGTGTTTTAGGGCCGGTGTTTCAGTGCAAGAGTTTCAGGGCATGAGATTCAGTGCATGAGTTTGAGGGCAGGAGAATAAGGGCTTGAGTTTCAGGATATGACATTCAGGGCATGAGTTTCAGGGCAGGAGTTTCAGGGCATGTAATTCAGGGCGTGAGTTTCAGGATATGAGATTCATGGCATGAGTTTCAGTGCAGGAGTTTCAGGGCATGAGATTCAAGGCATGAGTTTCAGGGCATGAGCTTCAGGGCAGGAGTTTCAGGGCATGAGTTTGAGGGCAGGAATTTCAAGGCATGAGATTCAGGGCATGAGTTTCAGGGCATGAGATTCAGGGTAGGAATTTCAGGGCATGTGATTCAGGGCATGAGTTTCACTGCATGAGTTTCAGTGCATGAGTTTGAGGGCAGGAGTTTCAAGGCATGAGATTCAGGGCATAAGTTTCAGGGCAGGAGATTCAAGGCTTGAGTTTAAGGTCATGAGATTCAGCGCATGAGATTCAGTGCATGAGTTTCAGGGCAGAAGTTTTAGGGCATGAGTTTCAGGGCATGAGTTTCAGGGCAGGAGTTTCAGGGCATGTAATTCAGGGCCTGAGTTTCAGGATATGAGATTCATGGCATGAGTTTCAGTGCAGGAGTTTCAGGGCATGAGATTCAGGACAGGAATTTCAAGGCATTGCATTCAGGGCATGAGTTTCAGGGCAGGAATTTCAGTGCATGACATTCAGGGCATAAGTTTCAGGGCAGGAGATTCAAGGCTTGAGTTTAAGGTCATGAGATTTAGCGCATGAGATTCAGTGCATGAGTTTCAGGGCAGAAGTTTCAGGGCATGAGATTCAGATAATGAGTTTCTGTGCAGATGATTCAGGGCAGGAGTTTTAGGGCATGTGATGCAGGACATGAGTTTCAGTGCATGAGTTTCAGGGCAGGAGTTTCAGGGTATGAGGTTTAGGACATGAGTTTCAGTGCATGAGATTCAGGGCTTGAGTTTCAGGGCATGAGGTTCAGGGCATTAGTGTCAGTGCATGAGATTCAGAGCATCAATTCAGGGCAGGAGTTTCAGTGCATGAGTTTCAGTGCATGAGTTTGAGGGCAGGAGTATCAAGGCATGAGATTCCGGGCATGAGTTTCAGGGCAGGAGAATAAGGGCTTGAGTTTCAGGATATGAGATTCAGGGCATGTAATTCAGGGCGTGAGTTTCAGGATATGAGATTCATGGCATGAGTTTCAGTGCAGGAGTTTCAGGGCATGAGATTGAGGGCATGAGTTTCAGGGCATGAGATTCAGGGCAGGAGTTTCAAGGCATGAGATTCAGGGCATGAGTTTCACTGCATGAGTTTCAGTGCATGAGTTTGAGGGCAGGAGTTTCAAGGCATGAGATTCAGGGCATGAGTTTCAGGGCATGAGATTCAGGGTAGGAATTTCAGGGCATGTGATTCAGATAATGAGTTTCTGGGCAGAAGATTCAGGGCAGGAGTTTTAGGGCATGTGATTCAGGGCATGAGTTTCAGTGCATGAGTTTCAGGGCAGGAGTTTCAGGGTATGAGATTTAGGGCATGAGCTTCAGTGCATGAGATTCAGGGCTTGAGTTTCAGGGCATGAGGTTCAGGGCATGAGTTTCAGTGCATGAGATTCAGGGCATCAGTTTCAGGGCAGGAGTTTCAGTGCATGAGTTTCACGGCATGAGATTCAGGGAATGAGTTTTAGGGAAGGTGTTTCAGTGCAAGACTTTCAGGGCATGAGATTCAGGGCATGAGTTTCAGGGCAGGAATTTCAGGGCATGACATTCAGGGCATGTGTTATAGGGCAGGTGTTTCAGTGCAAGAGTTTGAGGGCATGAGATTCAGGGAATGAGTTTCAGGGCATGAGTGTTAGGGTAGGTGTTTCAGTGCAAGAGTTTCAGGGCATGAGATTCAGGGCATGAGTTTCAGGGCAGGAATTTCAGGGCATGACATTCAGGGCATGAGTTTCAGGGCAGGAGATTCACGGCTTGAGTTTAAGGTCATGAGATTTAGCGCATGAGATTCAGTGCATGAGTTTCAGGGCAGAAGTTTCAGGGCATGAGATTCAGGGCATGAGTTTCAGGGCAGGAGAATAAGGGCTTGAGTTTCAGGGCAAGAGATTCAGGGCATGAGTTTCAGGGAATGAGTTTCAGGACAGGAGTTTCAGGGCATGTAATTCAGGGCGTGAGTTTCAGTGCATGAGTTTCAGTGCATGAGTTTGAGGGCAGGAGTTTCAAGGCATGAGATTCAGGGCATGAGTTTCAGGGCAGGAGAATCAGGGCTTGAGTTTCAGGGCAAGAGATTCAGGGCATGAGTTTCAGGGCATGAGTTTCAGGACAGGAGTTTCAGGGCATGTAATTCAGGGCGTGAGTTTCAGTGCATGAGCTTCAGTGCATGAGTTTGAAGGCAGGAGTATCAAGGCATGAGATTCAGGGCATGAGTTTCAGGGCAGGAGATTCAGGACAGGAGTTTCAAGGCATGAGGTTCAGGGATGAGTTTCAGGGCATGACATTCATGGCAGGAATTTCAGGGCATGTGATTCAGATAATGAGTTTCTGGGCAGATGATTCAGGGCAGGAGTTTTAGGGCATGTGATTCAGGGCATGAGTTTCAGGGCAGGAGAATCAGGGCTTGAGTTTCAGGGCATGGGATTCAGGGCATGAGTTTCAGGGTATGAGATTCAGGACAGGAGTTTCAAGGCATGAGCTTCAGGGCATGAGTTTCAGTGCATGAGTTTGAGGGCATGAGATTCAGGGCAGGAATTTCAGGGCATGTGATTCAGATAATGAGTTTCTGTGCAGATGATTCAGGGCAGGAGTTTTAGGGCATGTGAGGCAGGACATGAGTTTCAGTGCATGAGTTTCAGGGGAGGAGTTTCAGGGTATGAGATTTAGGACATGAGTTTCATTGCATGAGATTCAGGGCTTGAGTTTCAGGGCATGAGGTTCAGGGCATGAGTGTCAGTGCATGAGATTCAGAGCATCAGTTTCAGGGCAGGAGTTTCAGTGCATGAGTTTCACGGCATGAGATTCAGGGCTTGAGGTTCAGGGCATGAGATTTAGGGTAGGTGTTTTAGGGCCGGTGTTTCAGTGCAAGAGTTTCAGTGCAAGAGTTTCAGGGCATGAGATTCAGTGCATGAGTTTGAGGGCAGGAGAATAAGGGCTTGAGTTTCAGGATATGACATTCAGGGCATGAGTTTCAGGGCAGGAGTTTCAGGGCATGTAATTCAGGGCGTGAGTTTCAGGATATGAGATTCATGGCATGAGTTTCAGTGCAGGAGTTTCAGGGCATGAGCTTCAGGGCAGGAGTTTCAGGGCATGAGTTTGAGGGCAGGAATTTCAAGGCATGAGATTCAGGGCATGAGTTTCAGGGCATGAGATTCAGGGTAGGAATTTCAGGGCATGTGATTCAGGGCATGAGTTTCACTGCATGAGTTTCAGTGCATGAGTTTGAGGGCAGGAGTTTCAAGGCATGAGATTCAGGGCATAAGTTTCAGGGCAGGAGATTCAAGGCTTGAGTTTAAGGTCATGAGATTCAGCGCATGAGATTCAGTGCATGACTTTCAGGGCAGAAGTTTCAGGGCATGAGTTTCAGGGCAGGAGTTTCAGGGCATGTAATTCAGGGCCTGAGTTTCAGGATATGAGATTCATGGCATGAGTTTCAGGGCATGAGATTCAGCACAGGAATTTCAAGGCATTGCATTCAGGGCATGAGTTTCAGTGCAGGAGTTTCAGGGCATGAGATTCAAGGCATGAGTTTCAGGGCATGAGCTTCAGGGCAGGAGTTTCAGGGCATGAGTTTGAGGGCAGGAATTTCAAGGCATGAGATTCAGGGCATGAGTTTCAGGGCATGAGATTCAGGGTAGGAATTTCAGGGCATGTGATTCAGGGCATGAGTTTCACTGCATGAGTTTCAGTGCATGAGTTTGAGGGCAGGAGTTTCAAGGCATGAGATTCAGGGCATAAGTTTCAGGGCAGGAGATTCAAGGCTTGAGTTTAAGGTCATGAGATTCAGCGCATGAGATTCAGTGCATGAGTTTCAGGGCAGAAGTTTTAGGGCATGAGTTTCAGGGCATGAGTTTCAGGGCAGGAGTTTCAGGGCATGTAATTCAGGGCCTGAGTTTCAGGATATGAGATTCATGGCATGAGTTTCAGTGCAGGAGTTTCAGGGCATGAGATTCAGGACAGGAATTTCAAGGCATTGCATTCAGGGCATGAGTTTCAGGGCAGGAATTTCAGTGCATGACATTCAGGGCATAAGTTTCAGGGCAGGAGATTCAAGGCTTGAGTTTAAGGTCATGAGATTTAGCGCATGAGATTCAGTGCATGAGTTTCAGGGCAGAAGTTTCAGGGCATGAGATTCAGATAATGAGTTTCTGTGCAGATGATTCAGGGCAGGAGTTTTAGGGCATGTGATGCAGGACATGAGTTTCAGTGCATGAGTTTCAGGGCAGGAGTTTCAGGGTATGAGGTTTAGGACATGAGTTTCAGTGCATGAGATTCAGGGCTTGAGTTTCAGGGCATGAGGTTCAGGGCATTAGTGTCAGTGCATGAGATTCAGAGCATCAATTCAGGGCAGGAGTTTCAGTGCATGAGTTTCAGTGCATGAGTTTGAGGGCAGGAGTATCAAGGCATGAGATTCCGGGCATGAGTTTCAGGGCAGGAGAATAAGGGCTTGAGTTTCAGGATATGAGATTCAGGGCATGTAATTCAGGGCGTGAGTTTCAGGATATGAGATTCATGGCATGAGTTTCAGTGCAGGAGTTTCAGGGCATGAGATTGAGGGCATGAGTTTCAGGGCATGAGATTCAGGGCAGGAGTTTCAAGGCATGAGATTCAGGGCATGAGTTTCACTGCATGAGTTTCAGTGCATGAGTTTGAGGGCAGGAGTTTCAAGGCATGAGATTCAGGGCATGAGTTTCAGGGCATGAGATTCAGGGTAGGAATTTCAGGGCATGTGATTCAGATAATGAGTTTCTGGGCAGAAGATTCAGGGCAGGAGTTTTAGGGCATGTGATTCAGGGCATGAGTTTCAGTGCATGAGTTTCAGGGCAGGAGTTTCAGGGTATGAGATTTAGGGCATGAGCTTCAGTGCATGAGATTCAGGGCTTGAGTTTCAGGGCATGAGGTTCAGGGCATGAGTTTCAGTGCATGAGATTCAGGGCATCAGTTTCAGGGCAGGAGTTTCAGTGCATGAGTTTCACGGCATGAGATTCAGGGAATGAGTTTTAGGGAAGGTGTTTCAGTGCAAGACTTTCAGGGCATGAGATTCAGGGCATGAGTTTCAGGGCAGGAATTTCAGGGCATGACATTCAGGGCATGTGTTATAGGGCAGGTGTTTCAGTGCAAGAGTTTGAGGGCATGAGATTCAGGGAATGAGTTTCAGGGCATGAGTGTTAGGGTAGGTGTTTCAGTGCAAGAGTTTCAGGGCATGAGATTCAGGGCATGAGTTTCAGGGCAGGAATTTCAGGGCATGACATTCAGGGCATGAGTTTCAGGGCAGGAGATTCACGGCTTGAGTTTAAGGTCATGAGATTTAGCGCATGAGATTCAGTGCATGAGTTTCAGGGCAGAAGTTTCAGGGCATGAGATTCAGGGCATGAGTTTCAGGGCAGGAGAATAAGGGCTTGAGTTTCAGGGCAAGAGATTCAGGGCATGAGTTTCAGGGAATGAGTTTCAGGACAGGAGTTTCAGGGCATGTAATTCAGGGCGTGAGTTTCAGTGCATGAGTTTCAGTGCATGAGTTTGAGGGCAGGAGTTTCAAGGCATGAGATTCAGGGCATGAGTTTCAGGGCAGGAGAATCAGGGCTTGAGTTTCAGGGCAAGAGATTCAGGGCATGAGTTTCAGGGCATGAGTTTCAGGACAGGAGTTTCAGGTCATGTAATTCAGGGCGTGAGTTTCAGTGCATGAGCTTCAGTGCATGAGTTTGAGGGCAGGAGTTTCAAGGCATGAGATTCACGGCATGGGTTTCAGGGCAGGAGAATAAGGGCTTGAGTTTCAGGGCATGAGATTCAGGGCATGAATTTCAGGGCATGAGTTTCAGGACAGGAGTTTCAGGGCATGTAAATCAGGGCGTGAGTTTCAGTGCATCAGTTTCAGTGCATGATTTTGAGGGCAGGGGTTTCAAGGCATGAGATTCAGGGCATGAGTTTCAGGGCAGGAGAATCAGGGCTTGAGTTTCAGGGCATGGGATTCAGGGCATGAGTTTCACGGCATGAGATTCAGGACAGGAGTTTCAAGGCATGAGATTCAGGGCATGAGTTTCAAGGCAGGAGATTCACGGCTTGAGTTTAAGGTCATGAGATTTAGCGCATGAGATTCAGTGCATTAGTTTCAGGGCAGAACTTTCAGGGCATGAGATTCAGGGCATCCGTTTCAGGGCATGAGTTTCAGGGCAGGAGTTTCAGGGCATGTAATTCAGGGCGTGAGTTTCAGGATATGAGATTCATGGCATGAGATTCAGTGCAGGAGTTTCAGTGCATGAGATTCAGGACAGGAGTTTCAAGGCATGAGATTCAGGGCATGAGTTTCAGTGCATGAGTTTCAGTGCCTGAGTTTGAGGGCATGAGATTCAGGGCATGAGTTTCAGGGCATGAGATTCAGGGCAGGAATTTCAGGGCATGTGATTCAGATAATGATTTTCTGGGCAGATGATTCAGGGCAGGAATTTTAGGGCATGTGATTCAGGGTATGAGTTTCAGTGCATGAGTTTCAGGGCAGGAGTTTCAGGGTATGAGATTTAGGGCATGAGTTTCAGTGCATGAGATTCAGGGCATGAGTTTTAGGGTAGGTGTTTCTGTGCAAGAGTTTCAGGGCATGAGATTCAGTACATGAGTTTCAGGGCAGGAATTTCAGGGTATGACATTCAGGGCATGAGTTTCAGGGCAGGAGATTCACGGCTTGAGTTTAAGGTCATGAGATTTAGCGCATGAGATTCAGTGCATGAGTTTCAGTGCATGAGTTTGAGGGCAGGAGTATCAAGGCATGAGATTCAGGGCATAAGTTTCAGGGCAGGAGAATAAGGGCTTGAGTTTCAGGTCATGAGATTCAGGGCATGAGTTTCAGGGCATGAGATTCAGGACAGGAGCTTCAAGGCATGAGTTTCAGTACATGAGTTTGAGGGCAGGAGTTTCAAGGCATGAGATTCAGGGCATGAGTTTCAGGGCAGGAGAATCAGGGCTTGAGTTTCAGGGCATGGGATTCAGGGCATGAGTTTCAGGGCATGAGATTCAGGACAGGAGTTTCAAGGCATGAGATTCAGGGCATGAGTTTCAAGGCAGGAGATTCACGGCTTGAGTTTAAGGTCATGAGATTTAGCGCATGACATTCAGTGCATTAGTTTCAGGGCAGAACTTTCAGTGCATGAGATTCAGGGCATCCGTTTCAGGGCATGAGTTTCAGGGCAGGAGTTTCAGGGCATGTAATTCAGGGCGTGAGTTTCAGGATATGAGATTCATGGCATGAGATTCAGTGCAGGAGTTTCAGTGCATGAGATTCAGGGCAGGAGCTTCAAGGCATGAGATTCAGGGCATGAGTTTCAGTGCATGAGTTTCAGTGCCTGAGTTTGTGGGCAGGAGTTTCAAGGCATGAGATTCAGATAATGAGTTTCTGGGCAGATGATTCAGGGCAGGAGTTTTAGGGCATGTGATTCAGGGTATGAGTTTCAGTGCATGAGTTTCAGGGCAGGAGTTTCAGGGTATGAGAGTTAGGGCATGAGTTTCAGTGCATGAGATTCAGGGCATGAGTTTCAGGGCAGGAATTTCAGGGTATGACATTCAGGGCATGAGTTTCAGGGCAGGAGATTCACGGCTTGAGTTTAAGGTCATGAGATTTAGCGCATGAGATTCAGTGCATGAGTTTCAGGGCATGAGATTCAGGACAGGAGTTTCAGGGCATGAGATTCAGGACAGGAGTTTCAAGGCATGAGATTCAGGGCATGAGTTTCAGGGCATGAGATTCATGGCAGGAATTTCAGGGCATGTGATTCAGATAATGAGTTTCTGGGCAGATGATTCAGGGCAGGAGTTTTAGGGCATGTGATTCAGGGCATGAGTTTCAGGGTATGAGATTCAGGACAGGAGTTTCAAGACATGAGCTTCAGGACATGAGTTTCAGTGCATGAGTTTCAGTGCATGAGTTTGAGGGCATGAGATTCAGGGCAGGAATTTCAGGGCATGTGATTCAGATAATGAGTTTCTGTGCAGATGATTCAGGGCAGGAGTTTTAGGGCATGTGATGCAGGACATGAGTTTCAGTGCATGAGTTTCAGGGCAGGAGTTTCAGGGTATGAGATTTAGGACATGAGTTTCAGTGCATGAGATTCAGGGCTTGAGTTTCAGGGCATGAGGTTCAGGGCATGAGTGTCAGTGCATGAGATTCAGAGCATCAGTTTCAGGGCAGGAGTTTCAGTGCATGAGTTTCACGGCATGAGATTCAGGGCATGAGGTTCAGGGCAGGAATTTCAGGGCATGTGCTTTAGGGCAGGTGTTTCAGTGCAAGAGTTTGAGGGCATGAGATTCAGGGCATGAGTTTCAAGGCAGGAGATTCAGGGCAGGAGATTCAGGGCATGAGATTCGGGGCTTGAGTATCAAGGCAGGTGTTTTAGGGCTTCGTATTTCAGTGCAGGAGTTTCAGGGCAGGAGATTCAGAGCATGAGTTTCAGTGCATGAGTTTGAGGGCAGGAGTTTCACGGCATGAGATTCAGGGCATGAGTTTCAGGGCATGAGTTTCAGGGCATGGGTTTCAGGGCATGTCTTTCAGTGCATGAGTTTCAGGGCAGGATTTTCAGAGCATGAAATTCAGGGCATGAGTGTCATGGCAGGAGATTCACGGCTTGAGCTTAAGGTCATGAGATTTACCGCATGAGATTCAGTGCATGAGTTTCAGGGCAGAAGTTTCAGGGCACGAGATTCAGGGCATGAGTTTCAGGGTATGAGTTTCAGGGTATGAGATTTAGGACATGAGTTTCAGTGCATGAGATTCAGGGCTTGAGTTTCAGGGCATGAGGTTCAGGGCATGAGTGTCAGTGCATGAGATTCAGAGCATCAGTTTCAGGGCAGGAGTTTCAGTGCATGAGTTTCATGGCATGAGATTCAGGGCATGAGGTTCAGGGCAGGAATTTCAGGGCATGTGCTTTAGGGCAGGTGTTTCAGTGCAAGAGTTTGAGGGCATGAGATTCAGGGCATGAGTTTCAAGGCAGGAGATTCAGGGCAGGAGATTCAGGGCATGAGATTCGGGGCTTGAGTTTCAAGGCAGGTGTTTTAGGGCTTCGTATTTCAGTGCAGGAGTTTCAGGGCAGGAGATTCAGAGCATGAGTTTCAGTGCATGAGTTTGAGGGCAGGGGTTTCACGGCATGAGATTCAGGGCATGAGTTTCAGGGCATGAGTTTCAGGGCATGGGTTTCAGGGCATGTCTTTCAGTGCATGAGTTTCAGGGCAGGATTTTCAGAGCATGAAATTCAGGGCATGAGTGTCAGGGCAGGAGATTCACGGCTTGAGTTTAAGGTCATGAGATTTACCGCATGAGATTCAGTGCATGAGTTTCAGGGCAGAAGTTTCAGGGCACGAGATTCAGGGCATGAGTTTCAGGGTATGAGTTTCAGGGCGTGAGTTTCAGGATATGAGATTCAGGACAGGAGTTTCAAGGCATGAGATTCAGGGCATGAGTTTCAGTGCATGAGTTTGAGGGCAGGAGTTTCAAGGCATGAAATTCAGGGCATGGGTTTCAGGGCATGAGATTCAGGGCAGGAATTTCAGGGCATGTGATTCAGATAATGAGTTTCTGGGCAGATGATTCAGGGCAGGAGTTTTAGGGCATGTGATTCAGGGCATGAGCTTCAGTGCATGAGTTTCAGGGCAGGAGTTTCAGGGTGTGAGATTTAGGGCATGAGTTTCACTGCATGAGATTCAGGGCTTGAGTTTCAGGGCATGAGGTTCAGGGCATGAATTTCAGTGCATGAGATTCAGGGCATCAGTTTCAGGGCAGGAGTTTCAGTGCATGAATTTCACGGCATGAGATTCAGGGCATGAGATTCAGGGCATGAGTTTCAAGGCAGGAGATTCACGGCTTGAGTTTAAGGTCATGAGATTTTGCGCATGAGATTCAGTGCATTAGTTTCAGGGCAGAACTTTCAGGGCATGAGATTCAGGGCATCCGTTTCAGGGCATGAGTTTCAGGGCAGGAGTGTCAGGGCATGTAATTCAGGGCGTGAGTTTCAGGATATGAGATTCATGGCATGAGATTCAGTGCAGGAGTTTCAGTGCCTGAGTTTGAGGGCAGGAGTTTCAAGGCATGAGATTCAGGGCATGAGTTTCAGGGCATGAGATTCAGGGCAGGAATTTCAGGGCATGTGATTCAGATAATGAGTTTCTGGGCAGATGATTCAGGGCAGGAGTTTTAGGGCATGTGATTCAGGGTATGAGTTTCAGTGCATGAGTTTCAGGGCAGGAGTTTCAGGGTATGAGATTTAGGGCATGAGTTTCAGTGCATGAGATTCAGGGCATGAGTTTCAGTGCAGGAATTTCAGGGTATGACATTCAGGGCATGAGTTTCAGGGCAGGAGAATAAGGGCTTGAGTTTCAGGTCATGAGATTCAGGGCATGAGTTTCAGGGCATGAGATTCAGGACAGGAGTTTGAGGGCATGAGATTCAGGGCATGAGTTTCAAGGCAGGAGATTCAGGGCATGAGATTCGGGGCTTGAGTTTCAAGGCAGGTGTTTTAGGGCTTCGTATTTCAGTGCAGGAGTTTCAGGGCAGGAGATTCAGAGCATGAGTTTCAGTGCATGAGTTTGAGGGCAGGAGTTTCACGGCATGAGATTCAGGGCATGAGTTTCAGGGCATGAGTTTCAGGGCATGGGTTTCAGGTCTGTGGTTTCACGGCATGAGATTCAGGGCATGAGTTTCAGGGCATGAGTTTCAGGGCATGGGTTTCAGGGCATGTCTTTCAGTGCATGAGTTTCAGGGCAGGATTTTCAGAGCATGAAATTCAGGGCATGAGTGTCAGGGCAGGAGATTCACGGCTTGAGTTTAAGGTCATGAGATTTACCGCATGAGATTCAGTGCATGAGTTTCAGGGCAGAAGTTTCAGGGCACGAGATTCAGGGCATGAGTTTCAGGGTATGAGTTTCAGGGCGTGAGTTTCAGGATATGAGATTCAGGACAGGAGTTTCAAGGCATGAGATTCAGGGCATGAGTTTCAGTGCATGAGTTTGAGGGCAGGAGTTTCAAGGCATGAAATTCAGGGCTTGGGTTTCAGGGCATGAGATTCAGGGCAGGAATTTCAGGGCATGTGATTCAGATAATGAGTTTCTGGGCAGATGATTCAGGGCAGGAGTTTTAGGGCATGTGATTCAGGGCATGAGCTTCAGTGCATGAGTTTCAGGGCAGGAGTTTCAGGGTGTGAGATTTAGGGCATGAGTTTCAGTGCATGAGATTCAGGGCTTGAGTTTCAGGGCATGAGGTTCAGGGCATGAATTTCAGTGCATGAGATTCAGGGCATCAGTTTCAGGGCAGGAGTTTCAGTGCATGAATTTCACGGCATGAGATTCAGGGCATGAGATTCAGGGCATGAGTTTCAAGGCAGGAGATTCACGGCTTGAGTTTAAGGTCATGAGATTTAGCGCATGAGATTCAGTGCATTAGTTTCAGGGCAGAACTTTCAGGGCATGAGATTCAGGGCATCCGTTTCAGGGCATGAGTTTCAGGGCAGGAGTTTCAGGGCATGTAATTCAGGGCGTGAGTTTCAGGATATGAGATTCATGGCATGAGATTCAGTGCAGGAGTTTCAGTGCATGACATTCAGGACAGGAGTTTCAAGGCATGAGATTCAGGGCATGAGTTTCAGTGCCTGAGTTTGAGGGCAGGAGTTTCAAGGCATGAGATTCAGGGCATGAGTTTCAGGGCATGAGATTCAGGGCAGGAATTTCAGGGCATGTGATTCAGATAATGAGTTTCTGGGCAGATGATTCAGGGCAGGAGTTTTAGGGCATGTGATTCAGGGTATGAGTTTCAGTGCATGAGTTTCAGGGCAGGAGTTTCAGGGTATGAGATTTAGGGCATGAGTTTCAGTGCATGAGATTCAGGGCATGAGTTTTAGGGTAGGTGTTTCTGTGCAAGAGTTTCAGGGCATGAGATTCAGGACATGAGTTTCAGGGCAGGAATTTCAGGGTATGACATTCAGGGCATGAGTTTCAGGGCAGGAGATTCACGGCTTGAGTTTAAGGTCATGAGATTTAGCGCATGAGATTCAGTGCATGAGTTTCAGTGCATGAGTTTGAGGGCAGGAGCATCAAGCCATGAGATTCAGGGCATGAGTTTCAGGGCAGGAGAATAAGGGCTTGAGTTTCAGGTCATGAGATTCAGGGCATGAGTTTCAGGGCATGAGATTCAGGACAGGAGTTTCAAGGCATGAGATTCAGGGCATGAGTTTCAGGGCATGAGATTCATGGCAGGAACTTCAGGGCATGTGATTCAGATAATGAGTTACTGGGCAGATGATTCAGGGCCGGAGTTTTAGGGCATGTGATTCAGGGCATGAGTTTCAGGGCAGGAGAATCAGGGCTTGAGTTTCAGGGCATGGGATTCAGGGCATGAGTTTCAGGGTATGAGATTCAGGACAGGAGTTTCAAGACATGAGCTTCAGGGCATGAGTTTCAGTGCATGAGTTTCAGTGCATGAGTTTGAGGGCATGAGATTCAGGGCCGGAATTTCAGGGCATGTGATTCAGATAATGAGTTTCTGTGCAGATGATTCAGGGCAGGAGTTTTAGGGCATGTGATGCAGGACATCAGTTTCAGTGCATGAGTTTCAGGGCAGGAGTTTCAGGGTATGAGATTTAGGACATGAGTTTCAGTGCATGAGATTCAGGGCTTGAGTTTCAGGGCATGAGGTTTAGGGCATGAGTGTCAGTGCATGAGATTCAGAGCATCAGTTTCAGGGCAGGAGTTTCAGTGCATGAGTTTCACGGCATGAGATTCAGGGCATGAGGTTCAGGGCAGGAATTTCAGGGCATGTGCTTTAGGGCAGGTGTTTCAGTGCAAGAGTTTGAGGGCATGAGATTCAGGGCATGAATTTCAAGGCAGGAGATTCAGGGCATGAGATTCGGGGCTTGAGTTTCAAGGCAGGTGTTTTAGGGCTTCGTATTTCAGTGCAGGAGTTTCAGGGCAGGAGATTCAGAGCATGAGCTTCAGTGCATGAGTTTGAGGGCAGGAGTTTCACGGCATGAGATTCAGGGCATGAGTTTCAGGGCATGAGTTTCAGGGCATGGGTTTCAGGTCTGTGGTTTCACGGCATGAGATTCAGGGCATGAGTTTCAGGGCATGAGTTTCAGGGCATGGGTTTCAGGGCATGTCTTTCAGTGCATGAGTTTCAGGGCAGGATTTTCAGAGCATGAAATTCAGGGCATGAGTGTCAGGGCAGGAGATTCACGGCTTGAGTTTAAGGTCATGAGATTTACCGCATGAGATTCAGTGCATGAGTTTCAGGGCAGAAGTTTCAGGGCACGAGATTCAGGGCATGAGTTTCAGGGTATGAGTTTCAGGGCGTGAGTTTCAGGATATGAGATTCAGGACAGGAGTTTCAAGGCATGAGATTCAGGGCATGAGTTTCAGTGCATGAGTTTGAGGGCAGGAGTTTCAAGGCATGAAATTCAGGGCATGGGTTTCAGGGCATGAGATTCAGGGCAGGAATTTCAGGGCAAGTGATTCAGATAATGAGTTTCTGGGCAGATGATTCAGGGCAGGAGTTTTAGGGCATGTGATTCAGGGCATGAGCTTCAGTGCATGAGTTTCAGGGCAGGAGTTTCAGGGTGTGAGATTTAGGGCATGAGTTTCAGTGCATGAGATTCAGGGCTTGAGTTTCAGGGCATGAGGTTCAGGGCATGAATTTCAGTGCATGAGATTCAGGGCATCAGTTTCAGGGCAGGAGTTTCAGTGCATGAATTTCACGGCATGAGATTCAGGGCATGAGATTCAGGGCATGAGTTTCAAGGCAGGAGATTCACGGCTTGAGTTTAAGGTCATGAGATTTAGCGCATGAGATTCAGTGCATTAGTTTCAGGGCAGAACTTTCAGGGCATGAGATTCAGGGCATCCGTTTCAGGGCATGAGTTTCAGGGCAGGAGTTTCAGGGCATGTAATTCAGGGCGTGAGTTTCAGGATATGAGATTCATGGCATGAGATTCAGTGCAGGAGTTTCAGAGCATGACATTCAGGACAGGAGTTTCAAGGCATGAGATTCAGGGCATGAGTTTCAGTGCCTGAGTTTGAGGGCAGGAGGTTCAAGGCATGAGATTCAGGGCATGAGTTTCAGGGCATGAGATTCAGGGCAGGAATTTCAGGGCATGTGATTCAGATAATGAGTTTCTGGGCAGATGATTCAGGGCAGGAGTTTTAGGGCATGTGATTCAGGGTATGAGTTTCAGTGCATGAGTTTCAGGGCAGGAGTTTCAGGGTATGAGATTTAGGGCATGAGTTTCAGTGCATGAGGTTCAGGGCATGAGTTTTAGGGTAGGTGTTTCTGTGCAAGAGTTTCAGGGCATGAGATTCAGGACATGAGTTTCAGGGCAGGAATTTCAGGGTATGACATTCAGGGCATGAGTTTCAGGGCAGGAGATTCACGGCTTGAGTTTAAGGTCATGAGATTTAGCGCATGAGATTCAGTGCATGAGTTTCAGTGCATGAGTTTGAGGGCAGGAGTATCAAGGCATGAGATTCAGGGCATGAGTTTCAGGGCAGGAGAATAAGGGCTTGAGTTTCAGGTCATGAGATTCAGGGCATGAGTTTCAGGGCATGAGATTCAGGACAGGAGTTTCAAGGCATGAGATTCAGGGCATGAGATTCAGGGCATGAGGTTCAGGGCAGGAATTTCAGGGCATGTGCTTTAGGGCAGGTGTTTCAGTGCAAGAGTTTGAGGGCATGAGATTCAGGGCATGAGTTTCAAGGCAGGAGATTCAGGGCATGAGATTCGGGGCTTGAGTTTCAAGGCAGGTGTTTTAGGGCTTCGTATTTCAGTGCAGGAGTTTCAGGGCAGGAGATTCAGAGCATGAGTTTCAGTGCATGAGTTTGAGGGCAGGAGTTTCACGGCATGAGATTCAGGGCATGAGTTTCAGGGCATGAGATTCATGGCAGGAACTTCAGGGCATGTGATTCAGATAATGAGTTACTGGGCAGATGATTCAGGGCCGGAGTTTTAGGGCATGTGATTCAGGGCATGAGTTTCAGGGCAGGAGAATCAGGGCTTGAGTTTCAGGGCATGGGATTCAGGGCATGAGTTTCAGGGTATGAGATTCAGGACAGGAGTTTCAAGACATGAGCTTCAGGGCATGAGTTTCAGTGAATGAGTTTCAGTGCATGAGTTTGAGGGCATGAGATTCAGGGCAGGAATTTCAGGGCATGTGATTCAGATAATGAGTTTCTGTGCAGATGATTCAGGGCAGGAGTTTTAGGGCATGTGATGCAGGACATCAGTTTCAGTGCATGAGTTTCAGGGCAGGAGTTTCAGGGTATGAGATTTAGGACATGAGTTTCAGTGCATGAGATTCAGGGCTTGAGTTTCAGGGCATGAGGTTCAGGGCATGAGTGTCAGTGCATGAGATTCAGAGCATCAGTTTCAGGGCAGGAGTTTCAGTGCATGAGTTTCACGGCATGAGATTCAGGGCATGAGGTTCAGGGCAGGAATTTCAGGGCATGTGCTTTAGGGCAGGTGTTTCAGTGCAAGAGTTTGAGGGCATGAGATTCAGGGCATGAGTTTCAAGGCAGGAGATTCAGGGCATGAGATTCGGGGCTTGAGTTTCAAGGCAGGTGTTTTAGGGCTTCGTATTTCAGTGCAGGAGTTTCAGGGCAGGAGATTCAGAGCATGAGTTTCAGTGCATGAGTTTGAGGGCAGGAGTTTCACGGCATGAGATTCAGGGCATGAGTTTCAGGGCATGAGTTTCAGGGCATGGGTTTCAGGTCTGTGGTTTCACGGCATGAGATTCAGGGCATGAGTTTCAGGGCATGAGTTTCAGGGCATGGGTTTCAGGGCATGTCTTTCAGTGCATGAGTTTCAGGGCAGGATTTTCAGAGCATGAAATTTAGGGCATGAGTGTCAGGGCAGGAGATTCACGGCTTGAGTTTAAGGTCATGAGATTTACCGCATGAGATTCAGTGCATGAGTTTCAGGGCAGAAGTTTCAGGGCACGAGATTCAGGGCATGAGTTTCAGGGTATGAGTTTCAGGGCGTGAGTTTCAGGATATGAGATTCAGGACAGGAGTTTCAAGGCATGAGATTCAGGGCATGAGTTTCAGTGCATGAGTTTGAGGGCAGGAGTTTCAAGGCATGAAATTCAGGGCATGGGTTTCAGGGCATGAGATTCAGGGCAGGAATTTCAGGGCATGTGATTCAGATAATGAGTTTCTGGGCAGATGATTCAGGGCAGGAGTTTTAGGGCATGTGATTCAGGGCATGAGCTTCAGTGCATGAGTTTCAGGGCAGGAGTTTCAGGGTGTGAGATTTAGGGCATGAGTTTCAGTGCATGAGATTCAGGGCTTGAGTTTCAGGGCATGAGGTTCAGGGCATGAATTTCAGTGCATGAGATTCAGGGCATCAGTTTCAGGGCAGGAGTTTCAGTGCATGAATTTCACGGCATGAGATTCAGGGCATGAGATTCAGGGCATGAGTTTCAAGGCAGGAGATTCACGGCTTGAGTTTAAGGTCATGAGATTTAGCGCATGAGATTCAGTGCATTAGTTTCAGGGCAGAACTTTCAGGGCATGAGATTCAGGGCATCCGTTTCAGGGCATGAGTTTCAGGGCAGGAGTTTCAGGGCATGTAATTCAGGGCGTGAGTTTCAGGATATGAGATTCATGGCATGAGATTCAGTGCAGGAGTTTCAGTGCATGACATTCAGGACAGGAGTTTCAAGGCATGAGATTCAGGGCATGAGTTTCAGTGCATGAGTTTCAGTGCCTGAGTTTGAGGGCAGGAGTTTCAAGGCATGAGATTCAGGGCATGAGTTTCAGGGCATGAGATTCAGGGCAGGAATTTCAGGGCATGTGATTCAGATAATGAGTTTCTGGGCAGATGATTCAGGGCAGGAGTTTTAGGGCATGTGATTCAGGGTATGAGTTTCAGTGCATGAGTTTCAGGGCAGGAGTTTCAGGGTATGAGATTTAGGGCATGAGTTTCAGTGCATGAGATTCAGGGCATGAGTTTTAGGGTAGGTGTTTCTGTGCAAGAGTTTCAGGGCATGAGATTCAGGACATGAGTTTCAGGGCAGGAATTTCAGGGTATGACATTCAGGGCATGAGTTTCAGGGCAGGAGATTCACGGCTTGAGTTTAAGGTCATGAGATTTAGCGCATGAGATTCAGTGCATGAGTTTCAGTGCATGAGTTTGAGGGCAGGAGTATCAAGGCATGAGATTCAGGGCATGAGTTTCAAGGCAGGAGAATAAGGGCTTGAGTTTCAGGTCATGAGATTCAGGGCATGAGTTTCAGGGCATGAGATTCAGGACAGGAGTTTCAAGGCATGAGATTCAGGGCATGAGTTTCAGGGCATGAGATTCATGGCAGGAACTTCAGGGCATGTGATTCAGATAATGAGTTACCGGGCAGATGATTCAGGGCCGGAGTTTTAGGGCATGTGATTCAGGGCATGAGTTTCAGGGCAGGAGAATCAGGGCTTGAGTTTCAGGGCATGGGATTCAGGGCATGAGTTTCAGGGTATGAGATTCAGGACAGGAGTTTCAAGACATGAGCTTCAGGGCATGAGTTTCAGTGGATGAGTTTCAGTGCATGAGTTTGAGGGCATGAGATTCAGGGCAGGAATTTAAGGGCATGTGATTCAGATAATGAGTTTCTGTGCAGATGATTCAGGGCAGGAGTTTTAGGGCATGTGATTCAGGGCATGAGCTTCAGTGCATGAGTTTCAGGGCAGGAGTTTCAGGGTGTGAGATTTAGGGCATGAGTTTCAGTGCATGAGATTCAGGGCTTGAGTTTCAGGGCATGAGGTTCAGGGCATGAATTTCAGTGCATGAGATTCAGGGCATCAGTTTCAGGGCAGGAGTTTCAGTGCATGAATTTCACGGCATGAGATTCAGGGCATGAGATTCAGGGCATGAGTTTCAAGGCAGGAGATTCACGGCTTGAGTTTAAGGTCATGAGATTTAGCGCATGAGATTCAGTGCATTAGTTTCAGGGCAGAACTTTCAGGGCATGAGATTCAGGGCATCCGTTTCAGGGCATGAGTTTCAGGGCAGGAGTTTCAGGGCATGTAATTCAGGGCGTGAGTTTCAGGATATGAGATTCATGGCATGAGATTCAGTGCAGGAGTTTCAGTGCATGACATTCAGGACAGGAGTTTCAAGGCATGAGATTCAGGGCATGAGTTTCAGTGCATGAGTTTCAGTGCCTGAGTTTGAGGGCAGGAGTTTCAAGGCATGAGATTCAGGGCATGAGTTTCAGGGCATGAGATTCAGGGCAGGAATTTCAGGGCATGTGATTCAGATAATGAGTTTCTGGGCAGATGATTCAGGGCAGGAGTTTTAGGGCATGTGATTCAGATTATGAGTTTTAGGGTAGGTGTTTCTGTGCAAGAGTTTCAGGGCATGAGATTCAGGACATGAGTTTCAGGGCAGGAATTTCAGGGTATGACATTCAGGGCATGAGTTTCAGGGCAGGAGATTCACGGCTTGAGTTTAAGGTCATGAGATTTAGCGCATGAGATTCAGTGCATGAGTTTCAGTGCATGAGTTTGAGGGCAGGAGTATCAAGGCATGAGATTCAGGGCATGAGTTTCAGGGCAGGAGAATAAGGGCTTGAGTTTCAGGTCATGAGATTCAGGGCATGAGTTTCAGGGCATGAGATTCAGGACAGGAGTTTCAAGGCATGAGATTCAGGGCATGAGTTTCAGGGCATGAGATTCATGGCAGGAACTTCAGGGCATGTGATTCAGATAATGAGTTACTGGGCAGATGATTCAGGGCAGGAGTTTTAGGGCATGTGATTCAGGGCATGAGTTTCAGGGCAGGAGAATCAGGGCTTGAGTTTCAGGGCATGGGATTCAGGGCATGAGTTTCAGGGTATGAGATTCAGTACAGGAGTTTCAAGACATGAGCTTCAGGGCATGAGTTTCAGTGCATGAGTTTCAGTGCATGATTTGAGGGCATGAGATTCAGGGCAGGAATTTAAGGGCATGTGATTCAGATAATGAGTTTCTGTGCAGATGATTCAGGGCAGGAGTTTTAGGGCATGTGATTCAGGGCATGAGCTTCAGCGCATGAGTTTCAGGGCAGGAGTTTCAGGGTGTGAGATTTAGGGCATGAGTTTCAGTGCATGAGATTCAGGGCTTGAGTTTCAGGGCATGAGGTTCAGGGCATGAATTTCAGTGCATGAGATTCAGGGCATCAGTTTCAGGGCAGGAGTTTCAGTGCATGAATTTCACGGCATGAGATTCAGGGCATGAGATTCAGGGCATGAGTTTCAAGGCAGGAGATTCACGGCTTGAGTTTAAGGTCATGAGATTTAGCGCATGAGATTCAGTGCATTAGTTTCAGGGCAGAACTTTCAGGGCATGAGATTCAGGGCATCCGTTTCAGGGCATGAGTTTCAGGGCAGGAGTTTCAGGGCATGTAATTCAGGGCGTGAGTTTCAGGATATGAGATTCATGGCATGAGATTCAGTGCAGGAGTTTCAGTGCCTGAGTTTGAGGGCAGGAGTTTCAAGGCATGAGATTCAGGGCATGAGTTTCAGGGCATGAGATTCAGGGCAGGAATTTCAGGGCATGTGATTCAGATAATGAGTTTCTGGGCAGATGAATCAGGGCAGGAGTTTTAGGGCATGTGATTCAGGGTATGAGTTTCAGTGCATGAGTTTCAGGGCAGGAGTTTCAGGGTATGAGATTTAGGGCATGAGTTTCAGTGCATGAGATTCAGGGCATGAGTTTTAGGGTAGGTGTTTCTGTGCAAGAGTTTCAGGGCATGAGATTCAGGACATGAGTTTCAGTGCAGGAATTTCAGGGTATGACATTCACGGCATGAGTTTCTGGGCAGGAGAATAAGGGCTTGAGTTTCAGGTCATGAGATTCAGGGCATGAGTTTCAGGGCATGAGATTCAGGACAGGACTTTCAAGGCATGAGATTCAGGGCATGAGTTTCAGGGCATGAGATTCATGGCAGGAATTTCAGGGCATGTGATTCAGATAATGAGTTTCTGGGCAGATTATTCAGGGCAGGAGTTTTAGGGCATGTGATTCAGGGCATGAGTTTCAGGGCAGGAGAATCAGGGCTTGAGTTTCAGGGCATGGGATTCAGGGCATGAGTTTCAGTGTATGAGATTCAGGACAGGAGTTTCAAGACATGAGCTTCAGGGCATGAGTTTCAGTGCATGAGTTTCAGTGCATGAGTTTGAGGGCATGAGATTCAGGGCAGGAATTTCAGGGCATGTGATTCAGATAATGAGTTTCTGTGCAGATGATTCAGGGCAGGAGTTTTAGGGCATGTGATGCAGGACATCAGTTTCAGTGCATGAGTTTCAGGGCAGGAGTTTCAGGGTATGAGATTTAGGACATGAGTTTCAGTGCATGAGATTCAGGGCTTGAGTTTCAGGGCATGAGGTTCAGGGCATGAGTGTCAGTGCATGAGATTCAGAGCACCAGTTTCAGGGCAGGAGTTTCAGTGCATGAGTTTCACGGCATGAGATTCAGGGCATGAGGTTCAGGGCAGGAATTTCAGGGCATGTGCTTTAGGGCAGGTGTTTCAATGCAAGAGTTTGAGGGCATGAGATTCAGGGCATGAGTTTCAAGGCAGGAGATTCAGGGCAGGAGATTCAGGGCATGAGATTCGGGGCTTGCGTTTCAAGGCAGATGTTTTAGGGCTTCGTATTTCAGTGCAGGAGTTTCAGGGCAGGAGATTCAGGGCATGAGTTTCAGGGCATGAGTTTCAGGGCATGGGTTTCAGGTCTGTGGTTTCACGGCATGAGATTCAGGGCATGAGTTTCAGGGCATGAGTTGCAGGGCAGAAGTTTCAGGGCACGAGATTCAGGGCATGAGTTTCAGGGAATGAGTTTCAGGGCAGAACTTTCAGGGCATGAGATTCAGGGCATCCTTTCAGGGCATTAGTTTCAGGGCAGGAGTTTCAGGGCATGTAATTCAGGGCGTGAGTTTCAGGATATAAGATTCATGGCATGAGTTTCAGTGCAGGAGTTTCAGTGCATGAGATTCAGGACAGGAGTTTCAAGGCATGAGATTCAGGGCATGAGTTTCAGTGCATGAGTTTGAGGGCAGGAGTTTCAAGGCATGAGATTCAGGGCATGAGTTTCAGGGCATGAGATTCAGGGCTGGAATTTCAGGGCATGTGATTCAGATAATGAGTTTCTGGGCAGATGATTCAGGGCAGGAGTTTTAGGGCATGTGATTCAGGGTATGAGTTTCAGTACATGAGTTTCAGGGCAGGAGTTTCAGGGTGTGAGATTTAGGGCATGAGTTTCAGTGCATGAGATTCAGGGCATGAGTTTTAGGGTAGGTGTTTCTGTGCAAGAGTTTCAGGGCATGAGATTCAGGGCATGAGTTTCAGGGCAGGAATTTCAGGGCATGACATTCAGGGCATGTGTTTTTGGGCAGGTGTTTCACTGCAAGAGTTTGAGGGCATGAGATTCAGGGCATGAGTTTCAAGGCAGGAGATTCAGGGCAGGAGATTCAGGGCATGAGATTCGGGGCTTGACTTTCAAGGCAGGTGTTTTCGGGCACGTATTTCAGTGCAGGAGTTTGAGGGCAGGAGATTCAGTGCATGAGGAGAATAAGGGCTTCAGATTCAGGGCATGAGTTTGAGGGCAGGAGTTTCAAGGCATGAGATTCAGGGCATGAGTTTCAGGGCAGGAGAATCAGGGCTTAAGTTTCAGGGCATGGGATTCAGGGCATGAGTTTCAGGGCATGAGAGTCAGGACAGGAGTTTCAAGGCATGAGATTCAGGGCATGAGTTTCAGTGCACGAGTTTGAGGGCAGGAGTTTCAAGGCATGAGATTCAGGGCATGAGTTTCAGGGCAGGAGAATCAGGGCTTAAGTTTCAGGGCATGGGATTAAGGGCATAAGTTTCAGGGCATGAGATTCAGGGCAGGAATTTAAGGGCATGTGATTCAGATAATGAGTTTATGGGCAGATGATTCAGGGCAGGAATTTTAGGGCATGTGATTCAGGGCATGAGTTTCAGTTCATGAGTTTCAGGGCTGGAGTTTGAGTGTATGAGATTTAGGGCATGAGTTTCAGTGCATGAGATTCTGGGCTTGAGTTTCAGGGCATGAGATTCAGGGCATGAGTTTCAGGGCATGAGATTCAGGGCATGAGTTTCAGGGCAGGAATTTCAGGGCATGACTTTCAGGGCATGTGTTTTTGGGCAGGTGTTTCAGTGCAAGAGTTTGAGGGCATGAGATTCAGGGCATGAGTTTCAAGGCAGGAGATTCAGGGCAGGAGATTCAGGGCATGAGATTCGGGGCCTGACTTTCAAGGCAGGTGTTTTCGGGAACGTATTTCAGTGCAGGAGTTTGAGGGCAGGAGATTCAGTGCATGAGTTTCAGGGCTTGAGATTCAGGGCAGCAGTTTCAGGGCAGGAGATTCAGGGCAGGAGATTCAGGGCATGTCTTTCAGTGCATGAGTTTCAGGGCAGAAGTTTCAGGGCATGAGATTCAGGGCATGAGTTTCAGGGCATGAGTTTCAGTGAAGGATTTTCAGGGCATGAAATTCAGGGCATGAGATTCAGGATATGAGATTCATGGCGTGATATTCAGGGCAGCAGTTTCAGGGCATGATGTTCAGGACATGAGTTTCAGTGCAGCAGTTTCATTGCATGAGATTCAGGGCATGAGTTTCAGGGCAGGAGATTCACGGCTTGAAGTTTAAGGTCATGAGATTTAGCGCATGAGATTCAGTGCATGAGTTTCAGGGCAGATGTTTCAGGGCATGAGATTCAGGGCATGAGTTTCGGGGCATGAATTTCCGGGCAGGAGTTTTAGGGCATGTAATTCAGGGCGTGAGTTTCAGGATATGAGATTCATGGCATGAGTTTCAGTGCAGGAGTTTCAGGGCATAAGATTCAGTGCATGAGATTCAGGGCATCAGTTTCAGGGCATCAGTTTCAGGGCAGGAGTTTCAGTGCATGAGTTTCACGGCATGAGATTCAGGGCATGAGATTCAGGGCATGAGTTTTAGGGTAGGTGTTTCAGTGCAAGAGTTTCAGGGCATGAGATTCAGGGCATGAGTTTCAAGGCAGGAGATTCAGGGCAGGAGATTCAGGGTATGAGATTCGGGGCTTGAGTTTCAAGGCAGGTGTTTTAGGGCACGTATTTCAGTGCAGGAGTTTCAGGTCAGGAGATTCAGAGCATGAGTTTCAGTGCATGAGATTGAGGGCAGGAGTTTCACGGCATGAGATTCAGGGCATGAGTTTCAGGGCATGAGATTCAGGGCACGGGTTTCAGGTCTGTGGTTTCACGGCATGAGATTCAGGGCATGAGTTTCAGGGCATGAGTTTCAGGGCATGGGTTTCAGGGCATGTCTTTCAGTGCATGAGTTTCAGGGCAGGATTTTCAGAGCATGAAATTCAGGGCATGAGTGTCAGCGCAGGAGATTCACGGCTTGAGTTTAAGGTTATGAAATTTAGCGCATGAGATTCAGTGCATGAGTTTCAGGGCAGAAGTTTCAGGGCACGAGATTCAGGGCATGAGTTTCAGGGCATGCGTTTCAGGGCGTGAGTTTCAGGATATGAGATTCATGGCATGAGTTTCAGTGCAGGACTTTCAGGACATGAGATTCAGGGCATAACTTTCAGGGCATGAGATTCAGGACAGGAGTTTCAAGGCATGAGATTCAGGGCATGAGTTTCAGTGCATGAGTTTGAGGGCAGGAGTTTCAAGGCATGAAATTCAGGGCATGAGTTTCAGGGCATGAGATTCAGGGCAGGAATTTCAGGGCATGTGATTCAGATAATGAGTTTCTGGGCAGATGATTCAGGGCAGGAGTTTTAGGGCATGTGATTCAGGGCATGAGTTTCAGTGCATGAGTTTCAGGGCAGGAGTTTCAGGGTGTGAGATTTAGGGCATGAGTTTCAGTGCATGAGATTCAGGGCATCAGTTTCAGGGCAGGAGTTTCAGTGCATGAATTTCACGGCATGAGATTCAGGGCATGAGATTCAGGGCATGAGTTTTAGGGTAGGTGTTTCAGTGAAAGAGTTTCAGGGCATGAGATTCAGGGCATGAGTTTCAGGTCAGGAATTTCAGGGCATGACATTCAGGGCATGAGTTTCAGGGCAGGAGATTCCGGGCATGAGTTTCAGGGCAGGAATTTCAGGGCATGACATGCAGGGCATGAGTTTCAGGGCAGGAGATTCAAGGCTTGAGTTTAAGGTCATGAGATTTAGCGCATGAGATTCAGTGCATGAGTTTCAGTGCATGAGTTTGAGGGCAGGAGTATCAAGGCATGAGATTCAGGGCATGTGTTTCAGGACAGGAGAATAAGGGCTTGAGTTTCAGGATATGAGATTCAGGGCATGAGTTTCAGGGCAGGAGTTTCAGGGCATGTAATTCAGGTCGTGAGTTTCAGGATATGAGATTTATGGCATGAGTTTCAGTGCAGGAGTTTCAGGGCATGAGATTCAGGGCATGAGTTTCAGGGCATGAGATTCAGGGCAGGAGTTTCAAGGCATGAGATTCAGGGCATGAGTTTCACTGCATGAGTTTCAGTGCATGAGCTTGAGGGCAGGAGTTTCAAGGCATGAGATTCAGGGCATGAGTTTCAGGGCATGAGATTCAGGGTAGGTATTTCAGGGCATGTGATTCAGATAATGAGTTTCAGTGCATGAGATTCAGGGCATCAGTGTCAGGGCAGGAGTTTCAGTGCATGAGTTTCACGGCATGACATTCAGGACTTGAGTTTCAGTGCAGGAATTTCAGGGCATGACATTCAGGGCATGTGTTATAGGGCAGGTGTTTCAGTGCAAGAGTTTGAGGGCATGAGATTCAGGGAATGAGTTTCAGGGCATGAGTTTTAGGGTTTGTGTTTCAGTGCAAGACTTTCAGGGCATGAGATTTAGCGCATGAGATTCAGTGCATGAGTTTCAGGGCAGAAGTTTCAGGGCATGAGATTCAGGGCATGAGTTTCAGGGCAGGATAAGAAGGGCTTGAGTTTCAGGGCAAGAGATTCAGGGCATGCGTTTCAGGGCATGAGTTTCAGGACAGGAGTTTCAGGGCATGTAATTCAGGGCGTCAGTTTCAGTGCATGAGTTTCAGTGCATGAGTTTGAGGGCAGGAGTTTCAAGGCATGAGATTCAGGGCATGAGTTTCAGGGCAGGAGAATCAGGGCTTGAGTTTCAGGGCAAGAGATTCAGGGCATGAGTTTCAGGGCATGAGTTTCAGGACAGGAGTTTCAGGGCATGTAATTCAGGGCGTGAGTTTCAGTGCATGAGCTTCAGTGCATGAGTTTGAGGGCAGGAGTTTCAAGGCATGAGATTCAGGGCATGAGTTTCAGGGCAGGAAAATCAGGGCTTGAGTTTCAGGGCATGGGATTCAGGGCATGAGTTTCAGGGCATGAGATTCAGGACAGGAGTTTCTAGGCATGAGATTCAGGGCATGAGTATCAAGGCAGGAGATTCACGCTTGAGTTTAAGGTCATGAGATTTAGCGTATGAGATTCAGTGCATCAGTTTCAGGGCAGAAGTTTCAGGGCATGAGATTCAGGGCATGAGTTTCAGGGCATGAGTTTCAGTGAAGGATTTTCAGGGCATGTAATTCAGCGCATGAGTTTCGGGATATGAGATTCATGGCATGATATTCAGGGCAGCAGTTTCAGTGCATGAGATTCAGGGCATGAGTTTCAGGGCAGGAGATTCACGGCTTGAGTTTAAGGTCATGAGATTTAGCGCATGAGATTCAGTGCATGAGTTTCAGGGTTGAAGTTTCAGGGCATGAGATTCAGGGCATCCGTTTCAGGGCATTAGTTTCAAGGCAGGAGTTTCAGGGCATGTAATTCAGGGCGTGAGTTTCAGGATATGAGATTCATGGCATGAGTTTCAGTGCAGGAGTTTCAGTGCATGAGATTCAGGACAGGAGTTTCAAGGCATGAGATTAAGGGCATGAGTTTCAGTGCATGAGTTTCAGTGCATGAGTTTGAGGGCAGGAGTTTCAAGGCATGAGATTCAGATAATGAGTTTCTGGGCAGATGATTCAGGGCAGGAGTTTTAGGGCATGTGATTCAGGGTATGAGTTTCAGTACATGAGTTTCAGGGCAGGAGTTTCAGGGTGTGAGATTTAGGGCATGAGTTTCAGTGCATGAGATTCAGGGCATGAGTTTTAGGGTAGGTGTTTCTGTGCAAGAGTTTCAGGGCATGAGATTCAGGGCATGAGTTTCAGGGCAGGAATTTCAGGGCATGATATTCAGGGCATGTGTTTTTGGGCAGGTGTTTCACTGCAAGAGTTTGAGGGCATGAGATTCAGGGCATGAGTTTCAAGGCAGGAGATTCAGGGCAGGAGATTCAGGGCATGAGATTCGGGGCTTGACTTTCAAGGCAGGTGTTTTCGGGCACGTATTTCAGTGCAGGAGTTTGAGGGCAGGTGATTCAGTGCATGAGGAGAATAAGGGCTTCAGATTCAGGGCATGAGTTTGAGGGCAGGAGTTTCAAGGCATGAGATTCAGGGCATGAGTTTCAGGGCAGGAGAATCAGGGCTTAAGTTTCAGGGCATGGGATTCAGGGCATGAGTTTCAGGGCATGAGATTCAGGACAGGAGTTTCAAGGCATGAGATTCAGGGCATGAGTTTCAGTGCACGAGTTTGAGGGCAGGAGTTTCAATGCATGAGATTCAGGGCATGAGATTCAGGGCAGGAATTTAAGGGCATGTGATTCAGATAATGAGTTTATGGGCAGATGATTCAGGGCAGGAATTTTAGGGCATGTGATTCAGGGCATGAGTTTCAGTTCATGAGTTTCAGGGCTGGAGTTTGAGGGTATGAGATTTAGGGCATGAGTTTCAGTGCATGAGATTCAGGGCTTGAGTTTCAGGGCATGAGATTCAGGGCATGAGTTTCAGGGCATGAGATTCAGGGCATGTGTTTTTGGGCAGGTGTTTCAGTGCAAGAGTTTGAGGGCATGAGATTCAGGGCATGAGTTTCAAGGCAGGAGATTCAGGGCAGGAGATTCAGGGCATGAGATTCGGGGCTTGACTTTCAAGGCAGGTGTTTTCGGGCACGTATTTCAGTGCAGGAGTTTGAGGGCAGGAGATTCAGTGCATGAGTTTCAGTGCATGAGTTTGAGGGCAGGAGTTTCACGGCATGAGATTCAGGGCATGAGTTTCAGGGTATGAGTTTCAAGGCATGGGTTTCAGGTCTGTGGTTTCAGGGCTTGAGATTCAGGGCAGCAGTTTCAGGGCAGGAGATTCAGGGCAGGAGATTCAGGGCATGTCTTTCAGTGCATGAGTTTCAGGGCAGAAGTTTCAGGGCATGAGATTCAGGGCATGAGTTTCAGGGCATGAGTTTCAGTGAAGGATTTTCAGGGCATGAGATTCAGGGCATGAGATTCAGGATATGAGATTCATGGCATGATATTCAGGGCAGCAGTTTCAGGGCATGATGTTCAGGACATGAGTTTCAGTGCAGCAGTTTCATTGCATGAGATTCAGGGCGTGAGTTTCAGGATATGAGATTCATGGCATGAGTTTCAGTGCAGGAGTTTCAGGGCATAAGATTCAGTGCATGAGATTCAGGGCATCAGTTTCAGGGCATCAGTTTCAGGGCAGGAGTTTCAGTGCATGAGTTTCACGGCATGAGATTCAGGGCATGAGATTCAGGGCATGAGTTTTAGGGTAGGTGTTTCAGTGCAAGAGTTTCAGGGCATGAGATTCAGGGCATGAGTTTCAAGGCAGGAGATTCAGGGCAGGAGATTCAGGGTATGAGATTCGGGGCTTGAGTTTCAAGGCAGGTGTTTTAGGGCACGTATTTCAGTGCAGGAGTTTCAGGGCAGGAGATTCAGAGCATGAGTTTCAGTGCATGAGATTGAGGGCAGGAGTTTCACGGCATGAGATTCAGGGCATGAGTTTCAGGGCATGAGATTCAGGGCACGGGTTTCAGGTCTGTGGTTTCACGGCATGAGATTCAGGGCATGAGTTTCAGGGCATGAGTTTCAGGGATTGGGTTTCAGGGCATGTCTTTCAGTGCATGAGTTTCAGTGCAGGAGTTTCAGGGCATGAGTTTGAGGGCAGGAGTTTCAAGGCATGAGATTCAGGGCATGAGTTTCAGGGCATGAGATTCAGGGTAGGAATTTCAGGGCATGTGATTCAGATAATGAGTTTCAGTGCATGAGATTCAGGGCATCAGTTTCAGGGCAGGAGTTTCAGTGCATGAGTTTCACGGCATGAGATTCAGGACATGAGTTTCAGGGCAGGAATTTCAGGGCATGACATTCAGGGCATGTGTTATAGGGCAGGTGTTTCAGTGCAAGAGTTTGAGGGCATGAGATTCAGGGAATGAGTTTCAGGGCATGAGTTTTAGGGTAGGTGTTTCAGTGCAAGAGTTTCAGGGCATGAGATTTAGCGCATGAGATTCAGTGCATGAGTTTCAGGGCAGAAGTTTCAGGGCATGAGATTCAGGGCATGAGTTTCAGGGCAGGAGAAGAAGGGCTTGAGTTTCAGGGCAAGAGATTCAGGGCATGCGTTTCAGGGCATGAGTTTCAGGACAGGAGTTTCAGGGCATGTAATTCAGGGCGTGAGTTTCAGTGCATGAGCTTCAGTGCATGAGTTTGAGGGCAGGAGTTTCAAGGCATGAGATTCAGGGCATGAGTTTCAGGGCAGGAAAATCAGGGCTTGAGTTTCAGGGCATGGGATTCAGGGCATGAGTTTCAGGGCATGATATTCAGGACAGGAGTTTCTAGGCATGAGATTCAGGGCATGAGTATCAAGGCAGGAGATTCACGCTTGAGTTTAAGGTCATGAGATTTAGCGTATGAGATTCAGTGCATCAGTTTCAGGGCAGAAGTTTCAGGGCATGAAATTCAGGGCATGAGTTTCAGGGCATGAGTTTCAGTGAAGGATTTTCAGGGCATGTAATTCAGCGCATGAGTTTCGGGATATGAGATTCATGGCATGATATTCAGGGCAGCAGTTTCAGGGCATGATGTTCAGGACATGAGTTTCAGTGCAGTAGTTTCAGTGCATGAGATTCAGGGCATGAGTTTCAGGGCAGGAGATTCACGGCTTGAGTTTAAGGTCATGAGATTTAGCGCATGAGATTCAGTGCATGAGTTTCAGGGTTGAAGTTTCAGGGCATGAGATTCAGGGCATGAGTTTCAGGGCAGGAGTTTCAGGGCGTGTAATTCAGGGCCTGAGTTTCAGGATATGAGATTCAGGACAGGAGTTTCAAGGCATTGCATTCAGGGAATGAGTTTCAGGGCAGGAATTTCAGGGCATGATGTTCAGGACATGAGTTTCAGTGCAGTAGTTTCAGTGCATGAGATTCAGGGCATGAGTTTCAGGGCAGGAGATTCACGGCCTGAGTTTAAGGTCATGAGATTTAGCGCATGAGATTCAGTGCATGAATTTCAGGGTTGAAGTTTCAGGGCATGAGATTCAGGGCATGAGTTTCAGGGCATGAGTTTCAGGGCAGGAGTTTCAGGGCGTGTAATTCAGGGCCTGAGTTTCAGGATATGAGATTCATGGCATGAGTTTCAGTGCAGGAGTTTCAGGGCATGAGATTCAGGACAGGAGTTTCAAGGCATTGCATTCAGGGCATGAGTTTCAGGGCAGGAATTTCAGGGCATGACATTCAGGGCATAAGTTTCAGGGCAGGAGATTCAAGGCTTGAGTTTAAGGTCATGAGATTTAGCGCATGAGATTCAGTGCATGAGTTTCAGGGCAGGAGTTTTAAGGTAGGTGTTTCAGTGCAAGAGTTTCAGGGCATGAGATTCAGGGCATGAGTTTCAGGGCAGGAGTTTTAAGGTAGGTGTTTCAGTGCAAGATTTTCAGGGCATGAGATTCAGGGCATGAGTTTCAGGGCAGGAATTTCAGAGCATGACATTTAGGGCATGAGTTTCAGGGCAGGAGATTCACGGCTTGAGTTTAAGGTCATGAGATTTAGCGCATGAGATTCAATGCATGAGTTTCAGGGCATGAGTATCAGTGAAGGATTTTCAGGGCATGTAATTCAGCGCATGAGTTTCGGGATATGAGATTTATGGCATGATATTCAGGGCAGCAGTTTCAGGGCATGATGTTCAGGACATGAGTTTCAGTGCAGTAGTTTCAGTGCATGAGATTCAGGGCATGAGTTTCAGGGCAGGAGATTCACGGCTTGAGTTTAAGGTCATGAGATTTAGCGCATGAGATTCAGTGCATGAGTTTCAGGGTTGAAGTTTCAGGGCATGAGATTCAGGGCATGAGTTTCAGGGCATGAGTTTCAGGGCAGGAGTTTCAGGGCGTGTAATTCAGGGCCTGAGTTTCAGGATATGAGATTCATGGCATGAGTTTCAGTGCAGGAGTTTCAGGGCATGAGATTCAGGACAGGAGTTTCAAGGCATTGCATTCATGGCATGAGTTTCAGGGCAGGAATTTCAGTGCATGACATTCAGGGCATAAGTTTCAGGGCAGGAGATTCAAGGCTTGAGTTTAAGGTCATGAGATTTAGCGCATGAGATTCAGTGCATGAGTTTCAGGGCAGGAGTTTTAAGGTAGGTGTTTCAGTGCAAGATTTTCAGGGCATGTAAATCAGGGCGTGAGTTTCAGTGCATGATTTTCAGTGTATGAGCTTGAGGGCAGGAGTTTCAAGGCATGAGATTCAGGGCATGAGTTTCAGGGCAGGAGAATCAGGGCTTGAGTTTCAGGGCATGGGATTCAGGGCATGAGTTTCAGGGCATGAGATTCAGGACAGGAGTTTCAAGGCATGAGATTCAGGGCATGAGTTTCAAGGCAGGAGATTCACGGCTTGAGTTTAAGGTCATGAGATTTAGCGCATGAGATTCAGTGCATGAGTTTCAAGACATGACATTCAGGGCATGAGTTTCAGGGCAGGAGATTCAAGGCTTGAGTTTAAGGTCATGAGATTTAGCGCATGAGATTCAGTGCATGAGTTTCAGTGCATGAGTTTGAGGGCAGGAGTATCAAGGCATGAGATTCAGGGCATGAGTTTCAGGGCAGGAGAATAAGGGCTTGAGTTTCAGGATATGAGATTCAGGGCATGAGTTTCAGGGCAGGAGTTTCAGGGCATGTAATTCAGGTCGTGAGTTTCAGGATATGAGATTTATGGCATGAGTTTCAGTGCAGGAGTTTCAGGGCATGAGATTCAGGGCATGAGTTTCAGGGCATGAGATTCAGGGCAGGTGTTTCAAGGCATGAGATTCAGGGCATGAGTTTCACTGCATGAGTTTCAGTGCATAAGTTTGAGGGCAGGAGTTTCAAGGCATGAGATTCAGGGCATGAGTTTCAGGGCATGAGATTCAGGGTAGGAATTTCAGGGCATGTGATTCAGATAATGAGTTTCAGTGCATGAGATTCAGGGCATCAGTTTCAGGGCAGGAGTTTCAGTGCATGAGTTTCACGGCATGAGATTCAGGACATGAGTTTCAGGGCAGAGATTTCAGGGCATGACATTCAGGGCATGTGTTATAGGGCAGGTGTTTCAGTGCAAGAGTTTGAGGGCATGAGAGTCAGGGAATGAGTTTCAGGGCATGAGTTTTAGGGTAGGTGTTTCAGTGCAAGAGTTTCAGGGCATGAGATTCAGGGCATGAGTTTCAGGGCAGGAATTTCAGGGCATGACATTCAGGGCATGAGTTTCAGGGCAGGAGATTCACGGCTTGAGTTTAAGGTAATGAGATTTAGCGCATGAGATTCAGTGCATGAGTTTCAGGGCAGAAGTTTCAGGGCATGAGATTCAGGGCATGAGTTTCAGGGCAGGAGAATAAGGGCTTGAGTTTCAGGGCAAGAGATTCAGGGCATGCGTTTCAGGGCACGAGTTTCAGGACAGGAGTTTCAGGGCATGTAATTCAGGGCGTCAGTTTCAGTGCATGAGTTTCAGTGCATGAGTTTGAGGGCAGGAGTTTCAAGGCATGAGATTCAACGCATGAGTTTCAGGGCAGGAGAATCAGGGCTTGAGTTTCAGGGCAAGAGATTCAGGGCATGAGTTTCAGGGCATGAGTTTCGGGACAGGAGTTTCAGGGCATGTAATTCAGGGCGTGAGTTTCAGTGCATGAGCTTCAGTGCATGAGTTTGAGGTCATGAGATTTAGAGCATGAGATTCAGTGCATCAGTTTCAGGGCAGAAGTTTCAGGGCATGAGATTCAGGGCATGAGTTTCAGGGCATGAGTTTCAGTGAAGGATTTTCAGGGCATGTAATTCAGCGCATGAGTTTCAGGATATGAGATTCATGGCATGATATTCAGGGCAGCAGTTTCAGGGCATAATGTTCAGGACATGAGTTTCAGTGCAGTAGTTTCAGTGCATGAGATTCAGGGCATGAGTTTCAGGGCAGGAGATTCACGGCTTGTGTTTAAGGTCATGAGATTTAGCGCATGAGATTCAGTGCATGAGTTTCAGGGCAGAAGTTTCAGGGCATGAGATTCAGGGCATGAGTTTCAGGGCATGAGTTTCAGGGCAGGAGTTTCAGGGCGTGTAATTCAGGGCCTGAGTTTCAGGATATGAGATTCATGGCATGAGTTTCAGTGCAGGAGTTTCAGGGCATGAGATTCAGGACAGGAGTTTCAAGGCATTGCATTCAGGGCATGAGTTTCAGGGCAGGAATTTCAGGGCATGACATTCAGGGCATAAGTTTCAGGGCAGGAGATTCAAGGCTTGAGTTTAAGGTCATGAGATTTAGCGCATGAGATTCAGTGCATGAGTTTCAGGGCAGAAGTTTCAGGGCATGAGATTCAGGGCATGGGCTTCAGGGCAGGAGAATAAGGGCTTGAGTTTCAGGGCATGAGTTTCAGGACAGGAGTTTCAGGGCATGTAAATCAGGGCGTGAGTTTCAGTGCATGATTTTCAGTGTATGAGTTTGAGGGCAGGAGTTTCAAGGCATGAGATTCAGGGCATGAGTTTCAGGGCAGGAGAATCAGGGCTTGAGTTTCAGGGCATGGGATTCAGGGCATGAGTTTCAGGACATGAGATTCAGGACAGGAGTTTCAAGGCATGAGATTCAGGGCATGAGTTTCAAGGCAGGAGATTCACGGCTTGAGTTTAAGGTCATGAGATTTAGCGCATGAGATTCAGTGCATGAGTTTCAGGGCAGAACTTTCAGGGCATGAGATTCAGGGCATGAGTTTCAGGGCAGGAGTTTCAGGGCATGTAATTCAGAGCGTGAGTTTCAGGATATGAAATTCATGGCATGAGTTTCAGTGCAGGAGTTTCAGTGCATGAGATTCAGGACAGGAGTTTCAAGGCATGAGATTCAGGGCATGAGTTTCAGTGCATGAGTTTGAGGGCAGTAGTTTCAAGGCATGAGATTCAGGGCATGAGTTTCCGGGCATGAGATTCAGGGCAGGAATTTCAGGGCATGTGATTCAGATAATGAGTTTCTGGGCAGATGATTCAGGGCAGGAGTTTTAGGGCATGTGATTCAGGGCATGAGTTTCAGTGCATGAGTTTCAGGGCAGGAGTTTCAGGGTGTGAGATTTAGGGCATGAGTTTCAGTGCATGAGATTCAGGGCATGAGTATCAGGGCATGAGGTTCAGGGCATGAATTTCAGTGCATGAGATTCAGGGCATCAGTTTCAGGGCAGGAGTTTCAGTGCATGAATTTCACGGCATGAGATTCAGGGCATGAGATTCAGTGCATGAGTTTTAGGGTAGGTGTTTCAGTGCAAGAGTTTCGGGGCATGAGATTCAGGGCATGAGTTTCAGGTCAGGAATTTCAGGGCATGACATTCAGGGCATGAGTTTCAGGGCAGGAGATTCAGGGCATGAGTTTCAGGGCAGGAATTTCAGGGCATGACATTCAAGGGCATGAGTTTCAGGGCAGGAGATTCAAGGCTTGAGTTTAAGGTCATGAGATTTAGCGCATGAGATTCAGTGCATGAGTTTCAGTGCATGAGTTTGAGGGCAGGAGTATCAAGGCATGAGATTCAGGGCATGAGTTTCAGGGCAGGAGAATAAGGGCTTGAGTTTCAGGATATGAGATTTATGGCATGAGTTTCAGTGCAGGAGTTTCAGGGCATGAGATTCAGGGCATGAGTTTCAGGGCATGAGATTCAGGGCAGGTGTTTCAAGGCATGAGATTCAGGGCATGAGTTTCACTGCATGAGTTTCAGTGCATAAGTTTGAGGGCAGGAGTTTCAAGGCATGAGATTCAGGGCATGAGTTTCAGGGCATGAGATTCAGGGTAGGAATTTCAGGGCATGTGATTCAGATAATGAGTTTCAGTGCATGAGATTCAGGGCATCAGTTTCAGGGCAGGAGTTTCAGTGCATGAGTTTCACGGCATGAGATTCAGGACGAGTTTCAGGGCAGGAATTTCAGGGCATGACATTCAGGGCATGTGTTATAGGGCAGGTGTTTCAGTGCAAGAGTTTGAGGGCATGAGATTCAGGGAATGAGTTTCAGGGCATGAGTTTTAGGGTAGGTGTTTCAGTGCAAGAGTTTCAGGGCATGAGATTCAGGGCATGAGTTTCAGGGCAGGAATTTCAGGGCATGACATTCAGGGCATGAGTGTCAGGGCAGGAGATTCACGGCTTGAGTTTAAGGTCATGAGATTTAGCGCATGAGATTCAGTGCATGAGTTTCAGGGCAGAAGTTTCAGGGCATGAGATTCAGGGCATGAGTTTCAGGGCAGGAGAATAAGGGCTTGAGTTTCAGGGCAAGAGATTCAGGGCATGCGTTTCAGGGCATGAGTTTCAGGACAGGAGTTTCAGGGCATGTAATTCAGGGCGTCAGTTTCAATGCATGAGTTTCAGTGCATGAGTTTGAGGGCAGGAGTTTCAAGGCATGAGATTCAGGGCATGAGTTTCAGGGCAGGAGAATCAGGGCTTGAGTTTCAGGGCAAGAGATTCAGGGCATGAGTTTCAGGGCATGAGTTTCAGGACAGGAGTTTCAGGGCATGTAATTCAGGGCGTGAGTTTCAGTGCATGAGCTTCAGTGCATGAGTTTGAGGGCAGGAGTTTCAAGGCATGAGATTCAGGGCATGAGTTTCAGGGCAGGAAAATCAGGGCTTGAGTTTCAGGGCATGGGATTCAGGGCATGAGTTTCAGGGCATGAGATTCAGGACAGGAGTTTCAAGGCATGAGATTCAGGGCATGAGTATCAAGGCAGGAGATTCACGCTTGAGTTTAAGGTCATGAGATTTAGAGCATGAGATTCAGTGCATCAGTTTCAGGGCAGAAGTTTCAGGGCATGAGATTCAGGGCGTGAGTTTCAGTGCATGAGCTTCAGTGCATGAGTTTGAGGGCAGGAGTTTCAAGGCATGAGATTTCTGGGCATGAGTTTCAGAGCAGGAAAATCAGGGCTTGAGTTTCAGGGCATGGGATTCAGGGCATGAGTTTCAGGGCATGAGATTCAGGACAGGAGTTTCAAGGCATGAGATTCAGGACAGGAGTTTCAAGGCATTGCATTCAGGGCATGAGTTTCAGGGCAGGAATTTCAGGGCATGATGTTCAGGACATGAGTTTCAGTGCAGTAGTTTCAGTGCATGAGATTCAGGGCATGAGTTTCAGGGCAGGAGATTCACGGCTTGAGTTTAAGGTCATGAGATTTAGCGCATGAGATTCAGTGCATGAATTTCAGGGTTGAAGTTTCAGGGCATGAGATTCAGGGCATGAGTTTCAGGGCATGAGTTTCAGGGCAGGAGTTTCAGGGCGTGTAATTCAGGGCCTGAGTTTCAGGATATGAGATTCATGGCATGAGTTTCAGTGCAGGAGTTTCAGGGCATGAGATTCAGGACAGGAGTTTCAAGGCATTGCATTCAGGGCATGAGTTTCAGGGCAGGAATTTCAGGGCATGACATTCAGGGCATAAGTTTCAGGGCAGGAGATTCAAGGCTTGAGTTTTAAGGTAGGTGTTTCAGTGCAAGAGTTTCAGGGCATGAGATTCAGGGCATGAGTTTCAGGGCAGGAGTTTTAAGGTAGGTGTTTCAGTGCAAGATTTTCAGGGCATGAGATTCAGGGCATGAGTTTCAGGGCAGGAATTTCAGAGCATGACATTTAGGGCATGAGTTTCAGGGCAGGAGATTCACGGCTTGAGTTTAAGGTCATGAGATTTAGCGCATGAGATTCAGTGCATGAGTTTCAGGGCATGAGTTTCAGTGAAGGATTTTCAGGGCATGTAATTCAGCGCATGAGTTTCGGGATATGAGATTCATGGCATGATATTCAGGGCAGCAGTTTCAGGGCATGATGTTCAGGACATGAGTTTCAGTGCAGTAGTTTCAGTGCATGAGATTCAGGGCATGAGTTTCAGGGCAGGAGATTCAGGACAGGAGTTTGAAGGCATGAGATTCAGGGCATGAGTTTCAGTGCATGAGTTTCAGTGCATGAGTTTGAGGGCAGGAGTTTCAAGGCATGAGATTTAGCGCATGAGATTCAGTGCATGAGTTTCAGTGCATGAGTTTGAGGGCAGGAGTATCAAGGCATGAGATTCAGGGCATGAGTTTCAGGGCAGGAGAATAAGGGCTTGAGTTTCAGGATATGAGATTCAGGGCATGAGTTTCAGGGCAGGAGTTTCAGGGCATGTAATTCAGGTCGTGAGTTTCAGGATATGAGATTTATGGCATGAGTTTCAGTGCAGGAGTTTCAGGGCATGAGATTCAGGGCATGAGTTTCAGGGCATGAGATTCAGGGCAGGTGTTTCAAGGCATGAGATTCAGGGCATGAGTTTCACTGCATGAGTTTCAGTGCATAAGTTTGAGGGCAGGAATTTCAAGGCATGAGATTCAGGGCATGAGTTTCAGGGCATGAGATTCAGGGTAGGAATTTCAGGGCATGTGATTCAGATAATGAGTTTCAGTGCATGAGATTCAGGGCATCAGTTTCAGGGCAGGAGTTTCAGTGCATGAGTTTCACGGCATGAGATTCAGGACATGAGTTTCAGGGCAGAGATTTCAGGGCATGACATTCAGGGCATGTTTTATAGGGCAGGTGTTTCAGTGCAAGAGTTTGAGGGCATGAGATTCAGGGAATGAGTTTCAGGGCATGAGTTTTAGGGTAGGTGTTTCAGTGCAAGAGTTTCAGGGCATGAGATTCAGGGCATGAGTTTCAGGGCAGGAATTTCAGGGCATGACATTCAGAGCATGAGTTTCAGGGCAGGAGATTCACGGCTTGAGTTTAAGGTCATGAGATTTAGCGCATGAGATTCAGTGCATGAGTTTCAGGGCAGAAGTTTCAGGGCATGAGATTCAGGGCATGAGTTTCAGGGCAGGAGAATAAGGGCTTGAGTTTCAGGGCAAGAGATTCAGGGCATGCGTTTCAGGGCACGAGTTTCAGGACAGGAGTTTCAGGGCATGTAATTCAGGGCGTCAGTTTCAGTGCATGAGTTTCAGTGCATGAGTTTGAGGGCAGGAGTTTCAAGGCATGAGATTCAGGGCATGAGTTTCAGGGCAGGAGAATCAGGGCTTGAGTTTCAGGGCAAGAGATTCAGGGCATGAGTTTCAGGGCATGAGTTTCAGGACAGGAGTTTCAGGGCATGTAATTCAGCGCGTGAGTTTCAGTGCATGAGCTTCAGTGCATGAGTTTGAGGGCAGGAGTTTCAAGGCATGAGATTCAGGGCATGAGTTTCAGGGCAGGAAAATCAGGGCTTGAGTTTCAGGGCATGGGATTCAGGGCATGAGTTTCAGGGCATGATATTCAGGACAGGAGTTTCAAGGCATGAGATTCACGGCATGAGTATCAAGGCAGGAGATTCACGCTTGAGTTTAAGGTCATGAGATTTAGAGCATGAGATTCAGTGCATCAGTTTCAGGGCAGAAGTTTCAGGGCATGAGATTCAGGGCATGAGTTTCAGGGCATGAGTTTCAGTGAAGGATTTTCAGGGCATGTAATTCAGCGCATGAGTTTCAGGATATGAGATTCATGGCATGATATTCAGGGCAGCAGTTTCAGGGCATAATGTTCAGGACATGAGTTTCAGTGCAGTAGTTTCAGTGCATGAGATTCAGGGCATGAGTTTCAGGGCAGGAGATTCACGGCTTGAGTTTAAGGTCATGAGATTTAGCGCATGAGATTCAGTGCATGAGTTTCAGGGCAGAAGTTTCAGGGCATGAGATTCAGGGCATGAGTTTCAGGGCATGAGTTTCAGGGCAGGAGTTTCAGGGCGTGTAATTCAGGGCCTGAGTTTCAGGATATGAGATTCATGGCATGAGTTTCAGTGCAGGAGTTTCAGGGCATGAGATTCAGGACAGGAGTTTCAAGGCATTGCATTCAGGGCATGAGTTTCAGGGCAGGAATTTCAGGGCATGACATTCAGGGCATAAGTTTCAGGGCAGGAGATTCAAGGCTTGAGTTTAAGGTCATGAGATTTAGCGCATGAGATTCAGTGCATGAGTTTCAGGGCAGAAGTTTCAGGGCATGAGATTCAGGGCATGGGCTCAGGGCAGGAGAATAAGGGCTTGAGTTTCAGGGCATGAGTTTCAGGACAGGAGTTTCAGGGCATGTAAATCAGGGCGTGAGTTTCAGTGCATGATTTTCAGTGTATGAGTTTGAGGGCAGGAGTTTCAAGGCATGAGATTCAGGGCATGAGTTTCAGGGCAGGAGAATCAGGGCTTGAGTTTCAGGGCATGGGATTCAGGGCATGAGTTTCAGGACATGAGATTCAGGACAGGAGTTTCAAGGCATGAGATTCAGGGCATGAGTTTCAAGGCAGGAGATTCACGGCTTGAGTTTAAGGTCATGAGATTTAGCGCATGAGATTCAGTGCATGAGTTTCAGGGCAGAACTTTCAGGGCATGAGATTCAGGGCATGAGTTTCAGGGCAGGAGTTTCAGGGCATGTAATTCAGAGCGTGAGTTTCAGGATATGAAATTCATGGCATGAGTTTCAGTGCAGGAGTTTCAGTGCATGAGATTCAGGACAGGAGTTTCAAGGCATGAGATTCAGGGCATGAGTTTCAGTGCATGAGTTTGAGGGCAGTAGTTTCAAGGCATGAGATTCAGGGCATGAGTTTCAGGGCATGAGATTCAGGGCAGGAATTTCAGGGCATGTGATTCAGATAATGAGTTTCTGGGCAGATGATTCAGGGCAGGAGTTTTAGGGCATGTGATTCAGGGCATGAGTTTCAGTGCATGAGTTTCAGGGCAGGAGTTTCAGGGTGTGAGATTTAGGGCATGAGTTTCAGTGCATGAGATTCAGGGCATGAGTATCAGGGCATGAGGTTCAGGGCATGAATTTCAGTGCATGAGATTCAGGGCATCAGTTTCAGGGCAGGAGTTTCAGTGCATGAATTTCACGGTATGAGATTCAGGGCATGAGATTCAGTGCATGAGTTTTAGGGTAGGTGTTTCAGTGCAAGAGTTTCGGGGCATGAGATTCAGGGCATGAGTTTCAGGTCAGGAATTTCAGGGCATGACATTCAGGGCATGAGTTTCAGGGCAGGAGATTCAGGGCATGAGTTTCAGGGCAGGAATTTCAGGGCATGACATTCAAGGGCATGAGTTTCAGGGCAGGAGATTCAGGGTAGGAATTTCAGGGCATGTGATTCAGATAATGAGTTTCAGTGCATGAGATTCAGGGCATCAGTTTCAGGGCAGGAGTTTCAGTGCATGAGTTTCACGGCATGAGATTCAGGACATGAGTTTCAGGGCAGAGATTTCAGGGCATGACATTCAGGGCATGTGTTATAGGGCAGGTGTTTCAGTGCAAGAGTTTGAGGGCATGAGATTCAGGGAATGAGTTTCAGGGCATGAGTTTTAGGGTAGGTGTTTCAGTGCAAGAGTTTCAGGGCATGAGATTCAGGGCATGAGTTTCAGGGCAGGAATTTCAGGGCATGACATTCAGAGCATGAGTTTCAGGGCAGGAGATTCACGGCTTGAGTTTAAGGTCATGAGATTTAGCGCATGAGATTCAGTGCATGAGTTTCAGGGCAGAAGTTTCAGGGCATGTAATTCAGGGCGTCAGTTTCAGTGCATGAGTTTCAGTGCATGAGTTTAAGGGCAGGAGTTTCAAGGCATGAGATTCAGGGCATGAGTTTCAGGGCAGGAGAATCAGGGCTTGAGTTTCAGGGCAAGAGATTCAGGGCATGAGTTTCAGGGCATGAGTTTCAGGACAGGAGTTTCAGGGCATGTAATTCAGGGCGTGAGTTTCAGTGCATGAGCTTCAGTGCATGAGTTTGAGGGCAGGAGTTTCAAGGCATGAGATTCAGGGCATGAGTTTCAGGGCAGGAAAATCAGGGCTTGAGTTTCAGGGCATGGGATTCAGGGCATGAGTTTCAGGGCATGAGATTCAGGACAGGAGTTTCAAGGCATGAGATTCAGGGCATGAGTATCAAGGCAGGAGATTCACGCTTGAGTTTAAGGTCATGAGATTTAGAGCATGAGATTCAGTGCATCAGTTTCAGGGCAGAAGTTTCAGGGCATGAGATTCAGGGCATGAGTTTCAGGGCATGAGTTTCAGTGAAGGATTTTCAGGGCATGTAATTCAGCGCATGAGTTTCAGGATATGAGATTCATGGCATGATATTCAGGGCAGCAGTTTCAGGGCATAATGTTCAGGACATGAGTTTCAGTGCAGTAGTTTCAGTGCATGAGATTCAGGGCATGAGTTTCAGGGCAGGAGATTCACGGCTTGAGTTTAAGGTCATGAGATTTAGCGCATGAGATTCAGTGCATGAGTTTCAGGGCAGAAGTTTCAGGGCATGAGATTCAGGGCATGAGTTTCAGGGCATGAGTTTCAGGGCAGGAGTTTCAGGGCGTGTAATTCAGGGCCTGAGTTTCAGGATATGAGATTCATGGCATGAGTTTCAGTGCAGGAGTTTCAGGGCATGAGATTCAGGACAGGAGTTTCAAGGCATTGCATTCAGGGCATGAGTTTCAGGGCAGGAATTTCAGGGCATGACATTCAGGGCAGAAGTTTCAGGGCATGAGATTCAGGGCATGGGCTCAGGGCAGGAGAATAAGGGCTTGAGTTTCAGGGCATGAGTTTCAGGACAGGAGTTTCAGGGCATGTAAATCAGGGCGTGAGTTTCAGTGCATGATTTTCAGTATATGAGTTTGAGGGCAGGAGTTTCAAGGCATGAGATTCAGGGCATGAGTTTCAGGGCAGGAGAATCAGGGCTTGAGTTTCAGGGCATGGGATTCAGGGCATGAGTTTCAGGACATGAGATTCAGGACAGGAGTTTCAAGGCATGAGATTCAGGGCATGAGTTTCAAGGCAGGAGATTCACGGCTTGAGTTTAAGGTCATGAGATTTAGCGCATGAGATTCAGTGCATGAGTTTCAGGGCAGAACTTTCAGGGCATGAGATTCAGGGCATGAGTTTCAGGGCAGGAGTTTCAGGGCATGTAATTCAGAGCGTGAGTTTCAGGATATGAAATTCATGGCATGAGTTTCAGTGCAGGAGTTTCAGTGCATGAGATTCAGGACAGGAGTTTCAAGGCATGAGATTCAGGGCATGAGTTTCAGTGCATGAGTTTGAGGGCAGTAGTTTCAAGGCATGAGATTCAGGGCATGAGTTTCAGGGCATGAGATTCAGGGCAGGAATTTCAGGGCATGTGATTCAGATAATGAGTTTCTGGGCAGATGATTCAGGGCAGGAGTTTTAGGGCATGTGATTCAGGGCATGAGTTTCAGTGCATGAGTTTCAGGGCAGGAGTTTCAGGGTGTGAGATTTAGGGCATGAGTTTCAGTGCATGAGATTCAGGGCATGAGTATCAGGGCATGAGGTTCAGGCCATGAATTTCAGTGCATGAGATTCAGGGCATCAGTTTCAGGGCAGGAGTTTCAGTGCATGAATTTCACGGTATGAGATTCAGGGCATGAGATTCAGTGCATGAGTTTTAGGGTAGGTGTTTCAGTGCAAGAGTTTCGGGGCATGAGATTCAGGGCATGAGTTTCAGGTCAGGAATTTCAGGGCATGACATTCAGGGCATGAGTTTCAGGGCAGGAGATTCAGGGCATGAGTTTCAGGGCAGGAGATTCAAGGCTTGAGTTTAAGGTCATGAGATTTAGCGCATGAGATTCAGTGCATGAGTTTCAGTGCATGAGTTTGAGGGCAGGAGTATCAAGGCATGAGATTCAGGGCATGAGTTTCAGGGCAGGAGAATAAGGGCTTGAGTTTCAGGATATGAGATTCAGGGCATGAGTTTCAGGGCAGGAGTTTCAGGGCATGTAATTCAGGTCGTGAGTTTCAGGATATGAGATTTATGGCATGAGTTTCAGTGCAGGAGTTTCAGGGCATGAGATTCAGGGCATGAGTTTCAGGGCATGAGATTCAGGGCATGAGTTTCACTGCATGAGTTTCAGTGCATAAGTTTGAGGGCAGGAGTTTCAAGGCATGAGATTCAGGGCATGAGTTTCAGGGCATGAGATTCAGGGTAGGAATTTCAGGGCATGTGATTCAGATAATGAGTTTCAGTGCATGAGTTTCAGGGCAGGAGTTTCAGGGTGTGAGATTTAGGGCATGAGTTTCAGTGCATGAGATTCAGGGCATGAGTATCAGGGCATGAGGTTCAGGCCATGAATTTCAGTGCATGAGATTCAGGGCATCAGTTTCAGGGCAGGAGTTTCAGTGCATGAATTTCACGGTATGAGATTCAGGGCATGAGATTCAGTGCATGAGTTTTAGGGTAGGTGTTTCAGTGCAAGAGTTTCGGGGCATGAGATTCAGGGCATGAGTTTCAGGTCAGGAATTTCAGGGCATGACATTCAGGGCATGAGTTTCAGGGCAGGAGATTCAGGGCATGAGTTTCAGGGCAGGAGATTCAAGGCTTGAGTTTAAGGTCATGAGATTTAGCGCATGAGATTCAGTGCATGAGTTTCAGTGCATGAGTTTGAGGGCAGGAGTATCAAGGCATGAGATTCAGGGCATGAGTTTCAGGGCAGGAGAATAAGGGCTTGAGTTTCAGGATATGAGATTCAGGGCATGAGTTTCAGGGCAGGAGTTTCAGGGCATGTAATTCAGGTCGTGAGTTTCAGGATATGAGATTTATGGCATGAGTTTCAGTGCAGGAGTTTCAGGGCATGAGATTCAGGGCATGAGTTTCAGGGCATGAGATTCAGGGCAGGTGTTTCAAGGCATGAGATTCAGGGCATGAGTTTCACTGCATGAGTTTCAGTGCATAAGTTTGAGGGCAGGAGTTTCAAGGCATGAGATTCAGGGCATGAGTTTCAGGGCATGAGATTCAGGGTAGGAATTTCAGGGCATGTGATTCAGATAATGAGTTTCAGTGCATGAGATTCAGGGCATCAGTTTCAGGGCAGGAGTTTCAGTGCATGAGTTTCACGGCATGAGATTCAGGACATGAGTTTCAGGGCAGGAATTTCAGGGCATGACATTCAGGGCATGTGTTATAGGGCAGGTGTTTCAGTGCAAGAGTTTGAGGGCATGAGATTCAGGGAATGAGTTTCAGGGCATGAGTTTTAGGGTAGGTGTTTCAGTGCAAGAGTTTCAGGGCATGAGATTCAGGGCATGAGTTTCAGGGCAGGAATTTCAGGGCATGACATTCAGGGCATGAGTGTCAGGGCAGGAGATTCACGGCTTGAGTTTAAGGTCATGAGATTTAGCGCATGAGATTCAGTGCATGAGTTTCAGGGCAGAAGTTTCAGGGCATGAGATTCAGGGCATGAGTTTCAGGGCAGGAGAATAAGGGCTTGAGTTTCAGGGCAAGAGATTCAGGGCATGCGTTTCAGGGCATGAGTTTCAGGACAGGAGTTTCAGGGCATGTAATTCAGGGCGTCAGTTTCAGTGCATGAGTTTCAGTGCATGAGTTTGAGGGCAGGAGTTTCAAGGCATGAGATTCAGGGCATGAGTTTCAGGGCAGGAGAATCAGGGCTTGAGTTTCAGGGCAAGAGATTCAGGGCATGAGTTTCAGGGCATGAGTTTCAGGACAGGAGTTTCAGGGCATGTAATTCAGGGCGTGAGTTTCAGTGCATTAGCTTCAGTGCATGAGTTTGAGGGCAGGAGTTTCAAGGCATGAGATTCAGGGCATGAGTTTCAGGGCAGGAAAATCAGGGCTTGAGTTTCAGGGCATGGGATTCAGGGCATGAGTTTCAGGGCATGAGATTCAGGACAGGAGTTTCAAGGCATGAGATTCAGGGCATGAGTATCAAGGCAGGAGATTCACGCTTGAGTTTAAGGTCATGAGATTTAGAGCATGAGATTCAGTGCATCAGTTTCAGGGCAGAAGTTTCAGGGCATGAGATTCAGGGCGTGAGTTTCAGTGCATGAGCTTCAGTGCATGAGTTTGAGGGCAGGAGTTTCAAGGCATGAGATTTCTGGGCATGAGTTTCAGAGCAGGAAAATCAGGGCTTGAGTTTCAGGGCATGGGATTCAGGGCATGAGTTTCAGGGCATGAGATTCAGGACAGGAGTTTCAAGGCATGAGATTCAGGGCATGAGTATCAAGGCAGGAGATTCACGCTTGAGTTTAAGGTCATGAGATTTAGCGCATGAGAATCAGTGCTTCAGTTTCAGGGCAGAAGTTTCAGGGCATGAGATTCAGGGCATGAGTTTCAGGGCATGAGTTTCAGTGAAGGATTTTCAGGGCATGTAATTCAGCGCATGAGTTTCAGGATATGAGATTCATGGCATGATATTCAGGGCAGCAGTTTCAGGGCATGATGTTCAGGACATGAGTTTCAGTGCATTAGTTTCAGTGCATGAGATTCAGGGCATGAGTTTCAGGGCAGGAGATTCACGGCTTGAGTTTAAGGTCATGAGATTTAGCGCATGAGATTCAGTGCATGAGTTTCAGGGCAGAAGTTTCAGGGCATGAGGTTCAGGGCATGAGTTTCAGGGCAGGAGTTTCAGGGCGTGTAATTCAGGGCCTGAGTTTCAGGATATGAGATTCATGGCATGAGTTTCAGTGCAGGAGTTTCAGGGCATGAGATTCAGGACAGGAGTTTCAAGGCATTGCATTCAGGGCATGAGTTTCAGGGCAGGAGATTCAAGGCTTGAGTTTAAGGTCATGAGATTTAGCGCATGAGATTCAGTGCATGAGTTTCAGGGCAGAAGTTTCAGGGCATGAGATTCATGGCATGAGTTTCAGTGCAGGAGTTTCAGGGCATGAGATTCAGGACAGGAGTTTCAGGGCATGACATTCAGGGCATAAGTTTCAGGGCAGGAGATTCAAGGCTTGAGTTTAAGGTCATGAGATTTAGCGCATGAGATTCAGTGCATGAGTTTCAGGGCAGAAGTTTCAGGGCATGAGATTCAGGGCATGGGCTTCAGGGCAGGAGAATAAGGGCTTGAGTTTCAGGGCATGAGTTTCAGGACAGGAGTTTCAGGGCATGTAAATCAGGGCGTGAGTTTCAGTGCATGATTTTCAGTGTATGAGTTTGAGGGCAGGAGTTTCAAGGCATGAGATTCTGGGCATGAGTTTCAGGGCAGGAGAATCAGGGCTTGGGTTTCAGGGCATGGGATTCAGGGCATGAGTTTCAGGGCATGAGATTCAGGACAGGAGTTTCAAGGCATGAGATGCAGTGCATGAGTTTCAAGGCAGGAGATTCACGGCTTGAGTTTAAGGTCATGAGATTTAGCGCATGAGATTCAGTGCAAGAGTTTCAGGGCAGAACTTTCAGGGCATGAGATTCAGGGCATCCGTTTCAGGGCGTGAGTTTCAGGGTATGAAATTCATGGCATGAGTTTCAGTGCAGGAGTTTCAGTGCATGAGATTCAGGACAGGAGTTTCAAGGCATGAGATTCAGGGCATGAGTTTCAGTGCATGAGTTTGAGGGCAGTAGTTTCAAGGCATGAGATTCAGGGCATGAGTTTCAGGGCATGAGATTCAGGGCAGGAATTTCAGGGCATGTGATTCAGATAATGAGTTTCTGGGCAGATGATTCAGGGCAGGAGTTTTAGGGCATGTGATTCAGGGCATGAGTTTCAGTGCATGAGTTTCAGGGCAGGAGTTTCAGGGTGTGAGATTTAGGGCATGAGTTTCAGTGCATGAGATTCAGGGCATGAGTATCAGGGCATGAGGTTCAGGGCATGAATTTCAGTGCATGAGATTCAGGGCATCAGTTTCAGGGCAGGAGTTTCAGTGCATGAATTTCACGGCATGAGATTCAGGGCATGAGATTCAGGGCATGAGTTTTAGGGTAGGTGTTTCAGTGCAAGAGTTTCAGGGCATGAGATTCAGGGCATGAGTTTCAGGTCAGGAATTTCAGGGCTTGACATTCAGGGCATGAGTTTCAGGGCAGGAGATTCAGGGCATGAGTTTCAGGGCAGGAATTTCAGGGCATGACATTCAGGGCATGAGTTTCAGGGCAGGAGATTCAAGGCTTGAGTTTAAGGTCATGAGATTTAGCGCATGAGATTCAGTGCATGAGTTTCAGTGCATGAGTTTGAGGGCAGGAGTATCAAGGCATGAGATTCAGGGCATGAGTTTCAGGGCAGGAGAATAAGGGCTTGAGTTTCAGGATATGAGATTCAGGGCATGAGTTTCAGGGCAGGAGTTTCAGGGCATGTAATTCAGGTCGTGAGTTTCAGGATATGAGATTTATGGCATGAGTTTCAGTGCAGGAGTTTCAGGGCATGAGATTCAGGGCATGAGTTTCAGGGCATGAGATTCAGGGCAGGAGTTTCAAGGCATGAGATTCAGGGCATGAGTTTCACTGCATGAGTTTCAGTGCATAAGTTTGAGGGCAGGAGTTTCAAGGCATGAGATTCAGTGCATGAGTTTCACGGCATGAGATTCAGGACATGAGTTTCAGGGCAGGAATTTCAGGGCATGACATTCAGGGCATGTGTTATAGGGCAGGTGTTTCAGTGCAAGAGTCTGAGGGCATGAGATTCAGGGAATGAGTTTCAGGGCATGAGTTTTAGGGTAGGTGTTTCAGTGCAAGAGTTTCAGGGCATGAGATTCAGGGCATGAGTTTCAGGTCAGGAATTTCAGGGCATGACGTTCAGGGCATGAGTTTCAGGGCAGGAGATTCAGGGCATGAGTTTCAGGGCAGGAATTTCAGGGCATGACATTCAGGGCATGAGTTTCAGGGCAGGAGATTCAAGGCTTGAGTTTAAGGTCATGAGATTTAGCGCATGAGATTCAGTGCATGAGTTTCAGTGCATGAGTTTGAGGGCAGGAGTATCAAGGCATGAGATTCAGGGCATGAGTTTCAGGGCAGGAGAATAAGGGCTTGAGATTCAGGATATGAGATTCAGGGCATGATTTTCAGGGCATGAGATTCAGGGTAGGAATTTCAGGGCATGTGATTCAGATTATGAGTTTCAGTGCATGAGATTCAGGGCATCAGTTTCAGGGCAGGAGTTTCAGTGCATGAGTTTCACGGCATGAGATTCAGGACATGAGTTTCAGGGTAGGAATTTCAGGGCATGTGTTATAGGGCAGGTGTTTCAGTGCAAGAGTTTGAGGGCATGAGATTCAGGGAATGATTTTCAGGGCATGAGTTTTAGGGTAGGTGTTTCAGTGCAAGAGTTTCAGGGCATGAGATTCAGGGCATGAGTTTCAGGGCAGGAATTTCAGGGCATGACATTTAGGGAATGAGTTTCAGGGCAGGAGATTCACGGCTTGAGTTTAAGGTCATGAGATTTAGCGCATGAGATTCAGTGCATGAGTTTCAGGGCAGAAGTTTCAGGGCATGAGATTCAGGGCATGAGTTTCAGGGCAGGAGAATAAGGGCTTGAGTTTCAGGGCAAGAGATTCAAGTCATGCTTTTCAGGGCATGAGTTTCAGGACAGGAGTTTCAGGGCATGTAATTCAGGGTGTCAGTTTCAGTGCATGAGTTTCAGTGCATGAGTTTGAGGGCAGGAGTTTCAAGGCATGAGATTCAGGGCATGAGTTTCAGGGCAGGAGAATCAGGGCTTGAGTTTCAGGGCAAGAGATTCAGGGCATGAGTTTCAGGGCGTGAGTTTCAGTGCATGAGCTTCAGTGCATGAGTTTGAGGGCAGGAGTTTCAAGGCATGAGATTCAGGGCATGAGTTTCAGGGCAGGAAAATCAGGGCTTGAGTTTCAGGGCATGGGATTCAGGGCATGAGTTTCAGGGCATGAGATTCAGGACAGGAGTTTCAAGGCATGAGATTCAGGGCATGAGTATCAAGGCAGGAGATTCACGCTTGAGTTTAAGGTCATGAGATTTAGAGCATGAGATTCAGTGCATCAGTTTCAGGGCAGAAGTTTCAGGGTATGAGATGCAGGGCATGAGTTTCAGGGCATGAGTTTCAGTGAAGGATTTTCAGGGCATGTAATTCAGCGCATGAGTTTCAGGATATGAGATTCATGCATGATATTCAGGGCAGCAGTTTCAGGGCATGATGTTTAGGACATGAGTTTCAGTGCAGTAGTTTCAGTGCATGAGATTCAGGGCATGAGTTTCAGGGCAGGAGGTTCACGGCTTGAGTTTAAGGTCATGAGATTTAGCGCATGAGATTCAGTGCATGAGTTTCAGGGCAGAAGTTTCAGGGCATGAGATTCAGGGCATGAGTTTCAGGGCATGAGTTTCAGGGCAGGAGTTTCAGGGCGTGTAATTCAGGGCCTGAGTTTCAGGATATGAGATTCATGGCGTGAGTTTCAGTGCAGGAGTTTCAGGGCATGAGATTCAGGACAGGAGTTTCAAGGCATTGCATTCAGGGCATGAGTTTCAGGGCAGGAATTTCAGGGCATGACATTCAGGGCATAAGTTTCAGGGCAGGAGATTCAAGGCTTGAGTTTAAGGTCATGAGATTTAGCGCATGAGATTCAGTGCATGAGTTTCAGGGCAGAAGTTTCAGGGCATGAGATTCAGGGCATGAGTTTCAGGGCAGGAGTTTTAAGGTAGGTGTTTCAGTGCAAGAGTTTCAGGGCATGAGATTCAGGGCATGAGTTTCAGGGCAGGAATTTCAGGGCATGACATTTAGGGCATGAGTTTCAGGGCAGGAGGTTCACGGCTTGAGTTTAAGGTCATGAGATTTAGCGCATGAGATTCAGTGCATGAGTTTCAGGGCAGAAGTTTCAGGGCATGAGATTCAGGGCATGGGCTTCAGGGCAGGAGAATAAGGGCTTGAGTTTCAGGGCATGAGTTTCAGGACAGGAGTTTCAGGGCATGTAAATCAGGGCGTGAGTTTCAGTGCATCATTTTCAGTGTATGAGTTTGAGGGCAGGAGTTTCAAGGCATGAGATTCAGGGCATGAGTTTCAGGGCAGGAGAATCAGGGCTTGAGTTTCAGGGCATGGGATTCAGGGCATGAGTTTCAGGGCATGAGATTCAGGACAGGAGTTTCAAGGCATGAGATTCAGGGCATGAGTTTCAAGGCAGGAGATTCACGGCTTGAGTTTAAGGTCATGAGATTTAGCGCATGAGATTCAGTGCATGAGTTTCAGGGCAGAACTTTCAGGGCATGAGATTCAGGGCATCCGTTTCAGGGCATGAGTTTCAGGGCAGGAGTTTCAGGGCATGTAATTCAGGGCGTGAGTTTCAGGATATGAAATTCATGGCATGAGTTTCAGTGCAGGAGTTTCAGTGCATGAGATTCAGGACAGGAGGTTCAAGGCATGAGATTCAGGGCATGAGTTTCAGTGCATGAGTTTGAGGGCAGTAGTTTCAAGGCATGAGATTCAGGGCATGAGTTTCAGGGCATGAGATTCAGGGCAGGAATTTCAGGGCATGTGATTCAGATAATGAGTTTCTGGGCAGATGATTCAGGGCAGGAGTTTTAGGGCATGTGATTCAGGGTATGAGTTTCAGTGCATGAGTTTCAGGGCAGGAGTTTCAGGGTATGAGTTTAGGGCATGAGTTTCAGTGCATGAGATTCAGGGCATGAGTTTTAGGGTAGGTGTTTCTGTGCAAAAGTTTCAGGGCATGAGATTCAGGGCATGAGTTTCAGGGCAGGAATTTCAGGGTATGACATTCAGGGCATGAGTTTCAGGGCAGGAGATTCACGGCTTGAGTTTAAGGTCATGAGATTTAGCGCATGAGATTCAGTGCATGAGTTTCAGGGCAGAAGTTTCAGAGCATGAGATTCAGGGCATGAGTTTCAGGGCAGGAGAATAAGGGCTTCAGATTCAGGGCATGAGTTTGAGGGCAGGAGTTTCAAGGCATGAGATTCAGGGCATGAGTTTCAGGACAGGAGAATAAGGGCTTGAGTTTCAGGGCAAGAGATTCAGGGCATGCGTTTCAGGGCATGAGTTTCAGGACAGGAGTTTCAGGGCATGTAATTCAGGGCGTGAGTTTCAGTGCATGAGTTTCAGTGCATGAGTTTGAGGGCAAGAGTTTCAAGGCATGAGATTCAGGGCATGAGTTTCAGGGCAGGAGAATCAGGGCTTGAGTTTCAGGGCAAGAGATTCAGGGCATGAGTTTCAGGGCTTGAGTTTCAGGACAGGAGTTTCAGGGCATGTAATTCAGGGCGTGAGTTTCAGTGCATGAGGTTCAGTGCATGAGTTTGAGGGCAGGAGTTTCAAGGCATGAGATTTCTGGGCATGAGTTTCAGGGCAGGAAAATCAGGGCTTGAGTTTCAGGGCATGGGATTCAGGGCATGAGTTTCAGGGCATGAGATTCAGGACAGGAGTTTCAAGGCATGAGATTCAGGGCATGAGTATCAAGGCAGGAGATTCACGCTTGAGTTTAAGGTCATGAGATTTAGCGCATGAGAATCAGTGCTTCAGTTTCAGGGCAGAAGTTTCAGGGCATGAGATTCAGGGCATGAGTTTCAGGGCATGAGTTTCAGTGAAGGATTTTCAGGGCATGTAATTCAGCGCATGAGTTTCAGGATATGAGATTCATGGCATGATATTCAGGGCAGCAGTTTCAGGGCATGATGTTCAGGACATGAGGTTCAGTGCAGTAGTTTCAGTGCATGAGATTCAGGGCATGAGTTTCAGGGCAGGAGATTCACGGCTTGAGTTTAAGGTCATGAGATTTAGCGCATGAGATTCAGTGCATGAGTTTCAGGGCAGAAGTTTCAGGGCATGAGATTCAGGGCATGAGTTTCAGGGCATGAGTTTCAGGGCAGGAGTTTCAGGGCATGTAATTCAGGGCCTGAGTTTCAGGGCATGAGATTCAGGGCATGTGTTTCAGGGCAGGAATTTCAGGGCATGACATTTAGGGCATGAGCTTCAGGGCAGGAGGTTCACGGCTTGAGTTTAAGGTCATGAGATTTAGCGCATGAGATTCAGTGCATGAGTTTCAGGGCAGAAGTTTCAGGGCATGAGATTCAGGGCATGGGCTTCAGGGCAGGAGAATAAGGGCTTGAGTTTCAGGGCATGAGTTTCAGGACAGGAGTTTCAGGGCATGTAAATCAGGGCGTGAGTTTCAGTGCATGATTTTCAGTGTATAAGTTTGAGGGCAGGAGTTTCAAGGCATGAGATTCAGGGCATGAGTTTCAGGGCAGGAGAATCAGGGCTTGAGTTTCAGGGCATGGATTCAGGGCATGAGTTTCAGGGCATGAGATTCAGGACAGGAGTTTCAAGGCATGAGATTCAGGGCATGAGTTTCAAGGCAGGAGATTCACGGCTTGAGTTTGAGGTCATGAGATTTAGCGCATGAGATTCAGTGCATGAGTTTCAGGGCAGAACTTTCAGGGCATGAGATTCAGGGCATCCGTTTCAGGGCATGAGTTTCAGGGCAGGAGTTTCAGGGCATGTAATTCAGGGCGTGAGTTTCAGGATATGAAATTCATGGCATGAGTTTCAGTGCAGGAGTTTCAGTGCATGAGATTCAGGACAGGAGTTTCAAGGCATGAGATTCAGGGCATGAGTTTCAGTGCATGAGTTTGAGGGCAGTAGTTTCAAGGCATGAGATTCAGGGCATGAGTTTCAGGGCATGAGATTCAGGGCAGGAATTTCAGGGCATGTGATTCAGATAATGAGTTTCTGGGCAGATGATTCAGGGCAGGAGTTTTAGGGCATGTGATTCAGGGTATGAGTTTCAGTGCATGAGTTTCAGGGCAGGAGTTTCAGGGTATGAGTTTAGGGCATGAGTTTCAGTGCATGAGATTCAGGGCATGAGTTTTAGGGTAGGTGTTTCTGTGCAAAGGTTTCAGGGCATGAGATTCAGGGCATGAGTTTCAGGGCAGGAATTTCAGGGTATGACATTCAGGGCATGAGTTTCAGGGCAGGAGATTCACGGCTTGAGTTTAAGGTCATGAGATTTAGCGCATGAGATTCAGTGCATGAGTTTCAGGGCAGAAGTTTCAGGGCATGAGATTCAGGGCATGAGTTTCAGGGCAGGAGAATAAGGGCTTCAGATTCAGGGCATGACTTTGAGAGCAGGAGTTTCAAGGCATGAGATTCAGTGCATGAGTTTCAGTGCATGAGTTTGAGGGCAGGAGTTTCAAGGCATGAGATTCAGGGCATGAGTTTCAGGGCAGGAGAATCAGGGCTTGAGTTTCAGGGCAAGAGATTCAGGGCATGAGTTTCAGGGCATGAGTTTCAGGACAGGAGTTTCAGGGCATGTAATTCAGGGCGTGAGTTTCAGTGCATGAGCTTCAGTGCATGAGTTTGAGGGCAGGAGTTTCAAGGCATGAGATTCAGGGCATGAGTTTCAGGGCAGGAAAATCAGGGCTTGAGTTTCAGGGCATGGGATTCAGGGCATGAGTTTCGGGGCATGAGATTCAGGACAGGAGTTTCAAGGCATGAGATTCAGGGCATGAGTATCAAGGCAGGAGATTCACGGCTTGAGTTTAAGGTCATGAGATTTAGCGCATGAGATTCAGTGCATGAGTTTCAGGGCAGAAGTTTCAGGGCATGAGATTCAGGGCATGAGTTTCAGGGCATGAGTTTCAGGGCAGGAGTTTCAGGGCGTGTAATTCAGGGCCTGAGTTTCAGGATATGAGATTCATGGCGTGAGTTTCAGTGCAGGAGTTTCAGGGCATGAGATTCAGGACAGGAGTTTCAAGGCATTGCATTCAGGGCATGAGTTTCAGGGCAGGAATTTCAGGGCATGACATTCAGGGCATAAGTTTCAGGGCAGGAGATTCAAGGCTTGAGTTTAAGGTCATGAGATTTAGCGCATGAGATTCAGTGCATGAGTTTCAGGGCAGAAGTTTCAGGGCATGAGATTCAGGGCATGAGTTTCAGGGCAGGAGTTTTAAGGTAGGTGTTTCAGTGCAAGAGTTTCAGGGCATGAGATTCAGGGCATGAGTTTCAGGGCAGGAATTTCAGGGCATGACATTTAGGGCATGAGTTTCAGGGCAGGAGGTTCACGGCTTGAGTTTAAGGTCATGAGATTTAGCGCATGAGATTCAGTGCATGAGTTTCAGGGCAGAAGTTTCAGGGCATGAGATTCAGGGCATGGGCTTCAGGGCAGGAGAATAAGGGCTTGAGTTTCAGGGCATGAGTTTCAGGACAGGAGTTTCAGGGCATGTAAATCAGGGCGTGAGTTTCAGTGCATCATTTTCAGTGTATGAGTTTGAGGGCAGGAGTTTCAAGGCATGAGATTCAGGGCATGAGTTTCAGGGCAGGAGAATCAGGGCTTGAGTTTCAGGGCATGGGATTCAGGGCATGAGTTTCAGGGCATGAGATTCAGGACAGGAGTTTCAAGGCATGAGATTCAGGGCATGAGTTTCAAGGCAGGAGATTCACGGCTTGAGTTTAAGGTCATGAGATTTAGCGCATGAGATTCAGTGCATGAGTTTCAGGGCAGAACTTTCAGGGCATGAGATTCAGGGCATCCGTTTCAGGGCATGAGTTTCAGGGCAGGAGTTTCAGGGCATGTAATTCAGGGCGTGAGTTTCAGGATATGAAATTCATGGCATGAGTTTCAGTGCAGGAGTTTCAGTGCATGAGATTCAGGACAGGAGGTTCAAGGCATGAGATTCAGGGCATGAGTTTCAGTGCATGAGTTTGAGGGCAGTAGTTTCAAGGCATGAGATTCAGGGCATGAGTTTCAGGGCATGAGATTCAGGGCAGGAATTTCAGGGCATGTGATTCAGATAATGAGTTTCTGGGCAGATGATTCAGGGCAGGAGTTTTAGGGCATGTGATTCAGGGTATGAGTTTCAGTGCATGAGTTTCAGGGCAGGAGTTTCAGGGTATGAGTTTAGGGCATGAGTTTCAGTGCATGAGATTCAGGGCATGAGTTTTAGGGTAGGTGTTTCTGTGCAAAAGTATCAGGGCATGAGATTCAGGGCATGAGTTTCAGGGCAGGAATTTCAGGGTATGACATTCAGGGCATGAGTTTCAGGGCAGGAGATTCACGGCTTGAGTTTAAGGTCATGAGATTTAGCGCATGAGATTCAGTGCATGAGTTTCAGGGCAGAAGTTTCAGAGCATGAGATTCAGGGCATGAGTTTCAGGGCAGGAGAATAAGGGCTTCAGATTCAGGGCATGAGTTTGAGGGCAGGAGTTTCAAGGCATGAGATTCAGGGCATGAGTTTCAGGACAGGAGAATAAGGGCTTGAGTTTCAGGGCAAGAGATTCAGGGCATGCGTTTCAGGGCATGAGTTTCAGGACAGGAGTTTCAGGGCATGTAATTCAGGGCGTGAGTTTCAGTGCATGAGTTTCAGTGCATGAGTTTGAGGGCAAGAGTTTCAAGGCATGAGATTCAGGGCATGAGTTTCAGGGCAGGAGAATCAGGGCTTGAGTTTCAGGGCAAGAGATTCAGGGCATGAGTTTCAGGGCTTGAGTTTCAGGACAGGAGTTTCAGGGCATGTAATTCAGGGCGTGAGTTTCAGTGCATGAGCTTCAGTGCATGAGTTTGAGGGCAGGAGTTTCAAGGCATGAGATTTCTGGGCATGAGTTTCAGGGCAGGAAAATCAGGGCTTGAGTTTCAGGGCATGGGATTCAGGGCATGAGTTTCAGGGCATGAGATTCAGGACAGGAGTTTCAAGGCATGAGATTCAGGGCATGAGTATCAAGGCAGGAGATTCACGCTTGAGTTTAAGGTCATGAGATTTAGCGCATGAGAATCAGTGCTTCAGTTTCAGGGCAGAAGTTTCAGGGCATGAGATTCAGGGCATGAGTTTCAGGGCATGAGTTTCAGTGAAGGATTTTCAGGGCATGTAATTCAGCGCATGAGTTTCAGGATATGAGATTCATGGCATGATATTCAGGGCAGCAGTTTCAGGGCATGATGTTCAGGACATGACGTTCAGTGCAGTAGTTTCAGTGCATGAGATTCAGGGCATGAGTTTCAGGGCAGGAGATTCACGGCTTGAGTTTAAGGTCATGAGATTTAGCGCATGAGATTCAGTGCATGAGTTTCAGGGCAGAAGTTTCAGGGCATGAGATTCAGGGCATGAGTTTCAGGGCATGAGTTTCAGGGCAGGAGTTTCAGGGCATGTAATTCAGGGCCTGAGTTTCAGGGAATGAGATTCAGGGCATGTGTTTCAGGGCAGGAATTTCAGGGCATGACATTTAGGGCATGAGCTTCAGGGCAGGAGGTTCACGGCTTGAGTTTAAGGTCATGAGATTTAGCGCATGAGATTCAGTGCATGAGTTTCAGGGCAGAAGTTTCAGGGCATGAGATTCAGGGCATGGGCTTCAGGGCAGGAGAATAAGGGCTTGAGTTTCAGGGCATGAGTTTCAGGACAGGAGTTTCAGGGCATGTAAATCAGGGCGTGAGTTTCAGTGCATGATTTTCAGTGTATAAGTTTGATGGCAGGAGTTTCAAGGCATGAGATTCAGGGCATGAGTTTCAGGGCAGGAGA